>NC_091952.1:68218455-68525121 GCF_031021105.1 Erythrolamprus reginae
AGGACTTCAAATCCCAGAATTCCCCAGCCAGAAAAGCTGACTGGGGAATTCTGGGAATTGAAATCCACCAGGCTTAAAGTTGCCAAGGTTGGAGAGACCCCTGCATTAGGAGACCATCATATTAGAGTTGCCAACATTGTATTCCATAAAGTACTCTCTTCCAGATATTTTAGTTTTAAAAAGAAATTGTATTTCATATAGTGAGAATAGTAATTTTTTTACTGAGATATTTTAAAAATTCTTCTTCCTCCCCACACATTTAACTAGGAGCCACTTATTGAATGTTTGTTTTGTTCTGTGCTTTTGAGTCAATATTAAACCCTGGTAACTGCCTGGACTCTGACGTTTTTCTTGGCAGGGTTCAGAATTGATTTGCTATTGCTTGCTTTCTAGGATTGAGAGAACCCTAGAAAGGTTTGTACTTAAGGCAGGACTAGAACTCATAGGTAGTTTCTTATTTTTATCCTGATGTTTTAACCACCACACCAAACTGGCTCTTCTACCTGCCAGACACATCCTTGTCCAAGATTCTGAAAAGATTCAGAAACCTGAAAAAAGTTGTGGCTGTTTTAATAAGGTAGTGGACTAGCATTTCTATGCATTCTGAGGCACATCTTCTGAATCATTTTTAAAGTATGCACAATACTGTATATTTTTCATATGAATGTACATAGTAATACTGGAAATACTGGAAACATAGGAAATTTACATGGCATCGAACCAGAATATCTCTGGGATCGTCTTCTGCCGCACGAATCCCAGCGGCTGATAAGGTCCCACAGAGTTGGCCTTCTCCGTGTCCCGTCGATTAAACAATGTCATCTGGTGGGCCCCAGGGGAAGAGCCTTCTCTGTGGCGGCCCCAGCCTTCTGGAACCAACTCTCCCCAGAGATCAGAACTGCCCCCACCCTCCTTGCCTTTCGTAAATTGCTCAAGACCCACTTATATCACCAGGCATGAGGAAATTGAGACATCTCCCCCGGGCTTATATAGTTTATGTATGGTATGCTTGTGTTGTATGATTTTTAAATGATGGGGTTTTTTAGATAATTTTTAATATTAGATTTGTTACATTGTATATACTGTTATTATTATTGTTGTGAGCCACCTCGAGTCTGTGGAGAGGGGCGGCATACAAATCTAATAAAACTAAACTAAACTAATCATTACTGTATAATAATATTGCACAGAGCATTTTTCAAGACTCCCTTCCTCACTATCCACACCAAATTCTTAGTAGGAGTTCTGCCATACTGCTATTTGTACTACAGTATCTTCAAATCATCCCATTTGTCTTTCCCTCACATCAGTCTCCTTGACCATCAGGTCACTGATAGGGTGATATGATTTATTCCCAGCAGAGCTGGACCCACTCTAGATAGGACAAGAAACTATCCAGATTTTCTGGGAATGGAGTGAAGTCCATTTTATCTATCTATCTATCTATCTATCTATCTATCTATCTATCTATCTATCTATCTATCTATCCATCCATCCATCCATCCATTCATCCATCCATCCATTGCCAGGGATAGATGTAAAAGTTCAACGCCCCCAGGCCGAGTGATAGAAATCTCTGGGGGGAGTTGGTTCCAAATGGCTGGAGCCATCACAAAGAAGGCTCTTCCCCTAGCCCCTCCAGACGACATTGCCTCGCTGATGGGACCTGGAGATGTCTGACTCTGTTGGACCTGACTGATTGCTGGGATACATGAGGCAGAAGATGGTCCCAAAGGTATTCTGATCCTAAGCCATGTAGGTCATAACCAACACTTTGAATTGTGTCCAGAGACCAATCGGCAACCAATGCAACTCGTGGAGTGATTGTGAGATGTGGGCAGATCTTGGAAGACCCACAACAGCTTGCACAGCTGCATTTTGAACTATTTGCAGTCTCTGAACGCACTTCAAAGTTAGCCCCATGTAGAAAGCATTGCAGTAGTTGAAACTTGAGGTGATAAGGGTGTCAGTGACTGTGAGAAGTGACTCCTGGTCCAAATAGGGCCACAACTGGTGCACCAAGCACACCCGTGTGAACGTCTCCCTCACCACAGCCGAGAGATGGTCTTCTAAAAATTTTTTTAACATGCTTTGAGCCATGTCCAAAATGTGCAAAAATCAAACCATTGTGCTCATACATCAAAGATTACCATACCTGCATAGCTACTTCTGGGTATCAAGCTTAGGAGATGGGTTTTTCTCCCTAAATATGATCAACTTTAGTTAAACTAATGATAGGAATTTAATTTAGCTTAATTAATTAAGTCACCCACTCAACTTTGTTGAAAGGTCAAAATTAGTCATGAACCTATTTTGTTCTTTCAAAATTCTTCCCTGGGATCATCTAAAATTATCAGACTAGCTAGGCAAAACTATTAATTAAATAGAGCAAAAAAAAGAGCTGTTGTGTAAAATTGCTGATCTCTAACTTTATTAAATAATTTAAAAGCACATCTTGTAGGTGTAGATAAGTGTGGGAACATCAAAACATTTGGATATTTCCTTAATTGCTGAGATACTATTTTAGCCAAACTATTCAAGGTGTACTTCAAAATGACTGATTCTAAATTTTGATGGGAAGAGTTTTACGGTTTTTAAGCAACCTTAAATTAAAATAAAATATTTTTACATTTATGTGTTTAATTTACATATATAACTTTTTAGAAATTATACAAATTACTTTGTCTTCTTTTGTTGATGCATTTCCTTTCTAGAGAAAGCAGAAAGAAGTTTTACATAGCATCCATTACAAAAACGTCAAACTTACATGTGTTAAGTCAGCAATTAGGACGCAAATAAAGTTTAGTTTAGTTTAGTTTAATCAGATTTGTATGCCGCCCCTCTCCGCAGACTCGGGGCGGCTCACAGCAATAACAATACAATGTGAAAAAAATCTAATATTTAAGTTAATTTAAAAAACACCACAAATTAAAACCAATCATACATACTAGCGTACCATGCATAAATTTTATAAGCCTAGGGGGAGGGAACATGTCAATTCCCCCATGCCTGACAACAGAGGTGTGTTTTAAGGAGCTTACGAAAGGCTGGGAGGGTGGGGGCAACTCTGATATCCGGGGGGAGTTGGTTCCAAAGGGTCGGGGCCACCACAGAGAAGGCTCTTCCCCTGGGTCCCGCCAAACGACATTGTTTAGTTGACGGGACCCGGAGAAGGCCAACTCTGTGGGACCTAACTGGTCGCTGGGATTTGTGCGGCAGAAGGCGGTCCCGGAGATATTCTGGTCCAGTGCCATGAAGGGCTTTATAGGTCATAACCAACACTTTGAATTGTGACCGGAAACTGATCGGCAACCAATGCAGACTGCGGAGTGTTGGTGTGACATGGGCATATTTAGGAAAGCCCATGATAGCTCTCGCAGCTGCATTCTGCACGATCTGAAGTTTCCGAACACTTTTCAAAGGTAGCCCCATGTAGAGAGCATTACAGTAGTCTAGCCTTGAGGTGATGAGGGCATGAGTGACTGTGAGCAGTGACTCCCGGTCCAAATAGGGCCGCAACTGGTGCACCAGGCGAACCTGGACAAACGCTCCCCTCGCCACAGCTGAAAGATGTTTCTCTAATGTGAGCTGTGGATCGAGGAGGACGCCCAAGTTGCGAACCCTCTCTGAGGGGGTTAGTGACTCCCCCCCCCAGGGTGATGGACGGACAGATGGAATTGTCCTTGGGAGGCAAAACCCACAGCCACTCCGTCTTATCCGGGTTGAGCTTGAGTCTGTTGACACCCATCCAGACCCCAACAGCCCCAAATAAAATACTGATACAATGGTGATCGCATGGACAGTGCCCGAAACCTGGCTTCTGCACATTCTCAGAAGAAAAAAAGTTTTTTTAAAAAAAGATGGCAGCACCCATGAACCGGCATCAACCAATCTGGTTCGGTGATGTCATTGTGACATCATGAGTGGGTCACTATTGGTTCAGCCAAACTGGTCCAAACCGGGAAGAACCAATCCCTTATTGAGAGCAAATACCACTCCTTACTAGCATTGATAATGTTTCCTAATTTGGGTAATGGGAATGTCTGTAGGAAAAAGACTAAGTTCAGAGAACACCAAGTATTCCTCATAGTTTAGCAAGCCATAGTTTATCAATATATGTGAATGTAATAACATGGCTACAATTCTGAGCTAGGAAAGCTGAATCTGGCCAAATTCAACCAGCAAAAATTATTGGTGACCTTCTGATGTGCATGTTCTTTCACTGGTAACTAACTTTGTAATGCTTCCCCCTTCTACTCTTGTTTCTTACATCAGGATTCTCCAACCTTGGCAACTTTAAGACTTGTGGACTTCAACTCCCAGAGTTCCTCAGCCAGGAACTCTGGGATTTGAAGTCCACAAGTCTTAAATCTGCCAAGGTTGGAGACCCCTGTCTTACATTATTAGGAAATAATGCCGGAAATGAAATGGAGGCTAATTTTGTTAAAACAACTATACAATCTCATTCTATCACTTGAGTCCCCCAAAATATCAGGCTCCAAATCCCTTTGCTAAGTCCTGTGGATAGTATGAACTTGGAAGCTATTTCCTGCTTTGCTTTTGATAAAATTTATGCCCTCTAAAGGTTTGCGGAGAGGAGACACAAAACTTTCATGCCAAAGGCGGATGTCAGTTAGTTCCAGGAATGTGGCTGCTTGAGTCCATGCATTAAATCAGAGGAGAAGAGTGTACAGGTCCTGCCTGTGTGTAGAGCTTGGCACTTTTGAGAGCCGTCATGTCCAAATTAGCCCTGCACCCAGAAAAATGCCTCTGTCACTTCCCCCCAGACAAAGGGTCTCCTTTAGCCATCTCTCCTCGTCCATTTCTCTCCTACTGACCTTATAGCTACCGACAGGAATACTGTGTGGTTCATCTTTAGAAACAACAGCTGAGCTTTTGTTTTCTTTAGAGATAATTCCTCCAATCACCCGCTTCCCGACACACAGAGGCTGCTGTTCTTTGCCAGCTATGAAATGTCAAAAGAGAGTGGAATTTAGGCCAGTCCTCAGCAGCAGCTGCCAGAAGACTCTATTCATGAAGAAAATCATAAATACCGGGGGTGTTGGGAAAGGGAGGAGCACTTTGCTTGTTCCAGGCAGCTGAGAGCTTCAGAAAGCAAGACAGTAATGAAAGGGACTTGCCCGAGAAAGAAGGGAAAGCAATGGGTGAAGGGACCAAAAAGTCAAAATGGTGACTGCAATCACATAATTAAAGCTGCTACCTTGACTTTTGGGATCCTCCTTTGGAGGAAGTATAATTTCAGAGTGGGGTGGGGGGATCCCCAACAGTTTAACATGGCTGGTTTCCATTTCTTTCTTGTGGCAGGAAATTGAAGGGAAATCTACCAGCAATTGTTGGTGATTTGTTGATAGAAATTTGCTATACGGTACTATTCTGCAGTGTTGGAAGAAATATCCCTTTGGGTTCTGTTCCAAGTGGAGAGAAAGAGACTGGAAACATGGTGGGTGATTAGAAAGATGGTTTAATGATGAACAGGTCACATGGTTTGAGGTTCTGGGCAAAAAAGCTCCTGGGTGAGAAAGAGAGAGCGAGAGATTTATACCCTCTGTTCGGTTTTGAATTTGAGCTTGTATTCTGATTGGTCGTCAGACAGATGCTGAGCCCTGCCTTCTTTTCTCTTTTCCAAAGTTGAATGATTATCTTCAGGATTGTTTGTAGCTCTGTGATAAATCATGTGCTATGTGCACAAAGATCCCAGTTTTACTCCTTCGGTATCTCCTGGCATTTGCTTTTATTCACTGCAGAACTAACAATATTGAGTTAGATCCAGGGTGGGCAAAGTTGGCTCTTCTATGACCTGTGGACTACAACTCCCAGAATTCCTGAGCTAGCATGATTGGCTCAGGAATTCGGGGAGTTGAAGTCCACAAGTCATGGAAGAGCCAACTTTGCCTACTCTTCAGTTAGATGGATGCCTGGTCTGATAGCACTAATTGCATCCTGTGTTTCTGTTAATGTTGGTTGTCTTTTTTTAAAAAATGTTATTGAGAATCTTAAATATATATATATACAATATCAAAATTGCAATACACAAACTAAACAGCTATATCAAAAAACTACATAAACAACGAAGACAAAAAAGAGAAAAAACCCAAAACCAAATTTTAAAAAGAGAGAAATATCCTATTTCCTATCTTATTCTTACATATATCATTCCGTATCTTATGCAGTTGTTTGTATCTTATACAGTTGTTTGTATCATTTAATATGTTGGTTGGTTGTTTATTCCACATTAATAAACGAGAAATTTTGAACCCTGGAATTTCTTCCATATGTAATCATTTGGCCTTAGATACTACTAACAATGCTAAATATAAACAATCCACTCAGACTTCAGTTTCGCATGGTTTTGCAAACCTGAGGACACTTTTGCTGTCCTCTAGAGACAAGGAAAGAGCAGCAAAAATACCAACAGGATATACACTGTGTAAAAATAGAAAATCCCTCATTCCTAAATGTCATATAGGAAGTCATGACATATGTGACATCTGCCTCTTACTTGTTTGAGAGCCGAAGAAAAGGAAGGTAGACAGAACCAACTCCTCTAAAGACAAAGAGCAGCTCATGGACCATCTGCCAGTTGGGATGCAGCCCAGAGGAATGTCTTTCTTTGGGGCACGGAGTGTTCTCAGCCCAGAAGAACAGAAGCAGCTGCAGGATTTTTGGTCAAAAGCCAAGGAAAGTAAAATGGCTTTGTCTTCCTCAGCAACCTTTCTCTCCAGTTTCATTCCTGCAGCATAGTATCATGGGCTACTTCTGGAGGTATGAATGCCACCCGGTGCCATAAAGTAAAATGGCTTTGTCTACCCTTCACCTTTCTGTTCAACATTGTTGTTCTGTGAAAATCACTGGAGAATATCAACAGCTCTGGAAGTTAATAAAAAAATAAAAGTTATATGCTCTGATACATAACGTACGAGGGCGGCCCAGAAAGTAATGCACCACATTTTTTTTTCTCAGCCTACAGTAATGGTACGAATGCGAAACTTTAGATATACATTATTTGAATTGTCAGGAGTTCATGTGTAAATTTTGCTTATATTCAGTTAGATAGCGTAGCTGCAGCAGTGTTTCGAAATGGAAACTGTAAGTGATGTACATTACAAGCAGCGCGTCATCATTGATAAAATTGAACGGGTCCAAAAACGGGCTACAAAAATGGTGGAAAGTCTTAAGCATAAAACTTATCAGGAAAGACTTAATGAACTCAATCTGTATAGTCTGGAGGACAGAAGGGAAGTGGGGACAGGATCGAAACATTTAAATAAGGGTTAAGTAAGGTTTAGGAGGGAAGTGTTTTTAATAGGAAAGTGAACACAAGAACAAGGGGGCACAATCTGAGGTCAGTTATTATTATTATTAGCATTATTATTAGTAGTAGTATTATTAGTAATTAGATTTGTATGCCGTCCCTCTCCTCCGAGTTGGGGGAAAGATTAGGAGCAACGTGAGAAAATATTATTTTACTGAAAGAGTAGTAGATGCCTGGAACAAACTTTCAGCAGACGTGGTTGGTAAATCTACAGTAATTGAATTTAAACATGCCTGGGATAAACATATATCCATCCCAAGATAAAATACAAGAAATAGTATAAGGGCAGACTAGATGGACCACAAGGTCTTTTTCTGCCGTCAACCTTCTATGTTTCCATGTTTCTATGTCATTGAATTTCTCACTGCGCAGAAAAAAACTGTTGGGAACATTCACAAACATTTGTGTACAGTTTATGGAGAATCTGCAGTCGACAGAAGTACGGTTAGTCTCTGGGCACAGAGGGTGAGGCCATTAGAAGTACAGAACAGAAGAACAGAAGGGGTGGCCATTAGAACAAGCATTAGTACCGACAGAACATACACGCCCTTGTGTCTCGTTGGAGGAAGACCATAGAACAGGATGGAGATTATGTGGAAAAATAGGGAGCGTAGAAGAAACATCATTCTTTCTTTTGTGTAATTTTCATTGTGTTCAATAAATAATTGTTGAAGAAAAAAAATGTGGTGCATTACTTTCTGGGCGACCCTCGTAGTACAGACAACACAAGTTCATTTTTTGTGGAATTCTTCCTTTCCACCAACAAATGACATCCTTCTATTTATGCATGTTTATTTGCCTTTATGTCAAGGAAAACTGGAAAGCATTGATGGTTCTTTTCTTATATACAGCATCCTTGTGAGGCAGAAAAGGCAGAGAAAATGGGCTTCAT
This sequence comes from Erythrolamprus reginae, assembly GCF_031021105.1. Lineage (NCBI taxonomy): Eukaryota > Metazoa > Chordata > Lepidosauria > Squamata > Dipsadidae > Erythrolamprus > Erythrolamprus reginae. The sequence goes on from NC_091952.1 coordinate 68,226,681, forward strand.
GAGTTGAACCTTGCATTTCTCACCCTTTGCCAGAACGACCAGAAATATTAATTTTCATCATGTGTTTCTCAAGTAAGTGCCAATATTCTCAAGTTCAGATCAACTACATTTCTCACATGCAAGCTGGGTTGAGTTGGTTTACAATAATTATGTGCATTAGTATTTTCTGTAAAATCATGATAGCATTTCCATATTAGCAATGTATTGTATTGTTCAGCAGCACTATGCAATTCAATTCTGAAAAGGTTTGACAGGTGCATGAGGCAAAAAATATCCTGCTTATCTGTAACTTTTAAAAGCAGCTGAGTTTATTCCCAGCTTCAGGTAGAAATATATCAATGGGTGGTTTAGGCTGCTAGTCTGGAAAATACAAAACATTCATTTCAATGCATTTGCCCATGTGATGAAGGATGTTAAAATTTTTGATTTAGGTTAGGTTATATTTATTTATTTATTTTTATTTATTTATTTTGTCCAATACACAATGAGGGTTTTAGTGGGTATACATATATATATACAGATAGTAAAATACATGATGAAGGTTATAGAGGAGATATTCATAGTAAAATATATCTAAGAAAGAATAGAAAAAAGATATAGTAATAGAACATATCAATGAAAGAATAGAAGAAGAGATATAGGAATAGAAGAAAGGTATAGGAGATATAGGAAAGCAATAGGACAGGGGTCGGAAGGCACTCTAGTGCACTTGTACTCGCCCCTTATTGACCTCTTAGGAATCTGGATAGGTCAACCATAGATAATCTAAAGGTAAAGTGTTGGGGGTTTGGGAATGACACTATGGAGTCCGGTAATGAGTTCCACGCTTCGACAACTCGGTTACTAAAGTCATATTTTTTACAGTCAAGTTTGGAGCGGTTAATATTAAGTTTAAATCTGTTGTGTGCTCTTGCGTTGTTGTGGTTGAAGCTGAAATAGTCACCGACAGGCAGGACGTTGCAGCATATGATCTTGTGGGCAAAACTTAGATCTTGTTTAAGGCATCTTAATTCTAGGCTTTCTAGGCCCAGGATTGAAAGTCTAGTCTCGTAGGGTATTCTGTTTCGAATGGAGGAGTGAAGGGCTCTTCTGGTGAAGTATCTTTGGACATTTTCAAGGGTGTTGATGTCTGAGATGCGATATGGATGAACTGTATTTGAGGATGGGTCTGGCAAAAGTTTTGTAAGCTCTAGTAAGTAGTGTGAGATTGCCAGAGCAGAAGCTATGTAGGATTAGGTTTACAACTCTTGAAGCCCTCTTGGCTATGTTGTTGCAGTAGGCTTTGGCACTTAAATCTTTTGTTGTTAGTATACCAAGGTCTTTAACCGAGTGGGGATTATCTGTGCTAATTTGATTATTCAGTTCGTATTTGGAGTCAGATTCTTTTTCCTAATGTGTAGGACAGAACATTTGCTAGCTGAGATTTGGAGTTGCCATGTGTTGGACCACTCAGAAACAGAGTTCAGGTCTTTTTGGAGAGTAGTTTTGTTATCGGTGGTGTTGAAGAGTTTTACATCGTCGGCGAAGAGGACACAGTTGCTTGTGATGTAATCGCAAAGGTCATTGATGTAGAGAATGAAGAGTGTTGGTCCCAGTACACTACCTTGGGGAACACCGCTTTTAACTGGGACGGGGGTGGATATGGTGCTTCCTATTTTGACCACTTGTTGTCTGTTTGACAGGAATGCTGCTAAAATCTTTGACAGAATTGCTGCTAAAATCTTTGTACACCATTGTTTCCTCCTCCAATTTTAGGCACTCTCAGCTTGGAAAAAGCCCTGCCAACGACAGGAATTTTTCTCCCGAGAAGTCATACATTACCAAAGAAAAAAAATCACATCCTAACTGATCAAAGCCTTTCCAGGTCTTTGTTGCCAAGATGGGATGAGAAGAAAGAAAGAAACAAAGGAATTGCTTGCTGCTGCCAGAATGCATTTAGTTTTAATTTAGAAGGGAACTTGTATCAACTTGCCAGGTTTAAGAGGCTGGATACATGATGCACATCAGAAATCAGTCCAAAACTCTCTGTTAGGAAGCAGACGGGATAAAACAGGTCAGCACTTGATAAATTTGCTGACGAGGTAGCAGATGGGGATGGTGGTAGAGATCTGGATTAGAATTGAGGACTCTCAGGTTCAAATCTGTGGTCAAATCATTGAATGATGCAGAACTAGTTTTGTTTGTTCAGTTCACCCAAGTGAATGAAGTTGCCACTGTAAGGATTTTTTTAAAACAAGAAGAGGAAAGACAAAATAAGACTAAAATTAACAAAAAAAGTAGAATATAGAACAAGAAATATGATTATTATAATATAATGATATAATATAATAGGAAATTGATGTAGCAAGAAGCATTTTGCTCAAGAGCAAATTAGAGAAGGAATGAAACCAATGGCCCTCCAAGCAGAAATCCAAGGACTGCAATGGGAAAAATCTGTGTCTGGCTAATTTAGGAAAAAAAGGCACCTTAAAAGAGGTGTATTGAACAGATAATGGCTTTAAAAAGGACCAATGTGCATAAATTAATGGGCAGATAAGTATTTTTCAACTTTGGCAGCTTTATCATTTGTCTGAAATTGCATAGGACAGGGATGGCAAACCTTTTTCTCCTCTTGTTCTGCCGGGCTCTCTGATAGGAGCCTCCCGAAAATTCAAGGGTACAAATTTCAGACACACACATGTTTCAAAATGCAAAACAATGTTCTTTATCACAAAATTCAAAATAAACTAAGCACTCTTTTTGTATTGCAAAGAGCACTCGTCCCAAAATCAGCATGTAATCATGGGTTTGCTAATTGTGCTGCAACCTGATTGGCTGTAACCTATATAAAGGTAATAGCACCCATGCATGGGTGTTGGTTTGTTACAGAATGGGTTTTTTATAGTAGAGAGTGGTTTTCTATAGAGTGGTTGTGCTGGGTGGTTTGTAATTTAATGGTTAGTGCTTAGTGGTTGCAGTGGTGGATGGAATAAGAGTTATATAAAACTATTGTGGATAGTTTATTATAGTGGTTAAATGTAAAGGTGATAGTTTATTTAGAGAAGTATTTTGAGAAGAAGAAAAGTAAAATATATTTTTACAAGAAAGCCTGCTGCAGTGTTTTTCATTGAAGACGTCAATTAGGTATAGTGGTTACTTGGTGGATTAATATCTGCAGGTGCAAAACTTTCCACCAACAAGATCTCTCTCTAAAGTTACCTGTTCACAGGCCAAAGGATGCTATCACCTACATCCATATAATTCATGTCTTTTTAAAAAAAACATCTGTTTGTGATAAGGTAGTGAAACCGCCTGAAAGGTGTGTCATAGCATGGCAGCTGCCTTTTGTTCAGCAAACTATGGTTGGAAGATAAAAAGGCAGTTCCTCAAAACTTGATTCAAAGTAGAGTTTGGTCATTTGAAACAAATCCAAAATTCCAACTTACTGGTCTGATTCATAATTCACGCTTCGTTGTTGATTGGCTGATTGTTTAATTAAACCGTCATAAATGGTTATAAACCAGACCAAACAAGACAAATTCCAAATGAATGTGATGCACGATCCTAGCTATTAAGTACAGGATAAGAATGTGAGATAGAGATCGTCATTATTATATGGCGCTAGTCTATCTCCTCAAGTCATTTTTTTATCTGTGTACTGTATTTTACTATTTCTGTAGCATTCAGATTGGCCACAAGGGGTCACCCTTGATTTGGAAGCAGTTTCTGACTAATGGAAAAGAAAGTAGCAAATTTTCCTAAACTTCCAGCAATGTTTTGAGATCTCAAAAATGCCACAGTAGAGACTAATATATCATGACAGTAGTCTGATGAAAGAAATCAGTATATTATCTCAGACATCTATAATAAAAGAATTTTAACTTTTAACTTTCATGTAACTTCCCAGTAGATTTAGAAACATAGAAACATAGAAGATTGACGGCAGAAAAAGACCTCATGGTCCATCTAGTCTGCCCTTATACTAGTTCCTGTATTTTATCTTAGGATGGATATATGTTTATCCCAGGCATGTTTAAATTCAGTTACTGTGGATTTATCTACCACGTCTGCTGGAAGTTTGTTCCAAGTATCTACTACTCTTTCAGTAAAATAATATTTTCTCACGTTACTTCTAATCTTTCACCCAACTAACCTCGGATTGTGTCCCCTTGTTCTTGTGTTCACTTTCCTATTAAAAACACTTCTCCCCTGAACCTTATTTAACTTTTTAACATATTTAAATGTTTCGATCATGTCCCCCCTTTCCCTTCTGTCCTCCAGACTATACAGATGGAGTTCATTAGGTCTTTCAAGTCTCTTCTGCCATTTATTATTTCTTCCTTTAATATTTTGGCAATAAACATACCTAACAGTCATTCCTCCTCTTATTTTCTCCACAACAAGCTTGTGCATAGGTTGGACTGAGAGAAGGTGACTGGCCCAAAGTCACTTTCATGCCACCAGTTTCTAGTGAAACTAGAACTCCCAGAGATCTGGTTTCTAATCTGGAGTTTTACATTAGATTCATGAGGGTGAACCTGTGGCATGCGTGCCATATGTGACACATAGAGCCATATTTGAGGGCACACGAGGCATTGCCCTAGGTCAGTGATGGCAAACCTATGGCACGGCTGCTACAGGTGGCACGCAGAGCCATATCAGTTGGCACACGAACTGTTGCCCTAGCTCAGGTCCAACATGCATGTGTGTGCCGACCAGCTGAGTTTTGGCTTGCACATATACTCGAGGAAGGCATTTTTGGCTTCCAGAGAGCCTCGGGAGGGATGGGCAGCAGGCAGGACGGGGTAGAACACAGTTCCACCAGTGACAATTTATTTATTTATTCATTGGATTTGTATGCTGCCCCTCTCCGAGGATTTGGGGTGGCTCACAACATAAATGAAGCTGTGTGCCCAGCTCCAGCTGTCCATCCCACCTTCCTATCCTCCCCTGGAGCCTTTGGAACCTGGGGAGAGTGAAATATGAGTCTACTGAGCCCACCAGAAGTTGGAAAACAGGCCATTTCCAGCCTCCAGAGGACTTCCAGGGGGGAGCTGTTTTCACCCTCCCCAGGCATTTTGGCACCTGAACAAAAAAAGATTTGCCTTCATTGCAAACTTTGCCTTTCTGCTCTTATCATATCAATTTGGAGCATCCCAAAAAAACCAATACACATGTGCTTTAATCATGCTTGCCCTATGGCCCATTCTTCTTAATCAATTCTAGAAATCCATCACTGCTACTATTCAGAAATGGGTGCTCAGTCATTAATTCATACTACTAGCAAATTGGGCCCGTACATTAGCACTGTGTACATCTGTTGGCTGCCTACTAGTCATTGCCTGTATTTTTGCAGCCCAGATCCAATTATCTTATTGAAAATAGAAAGCACGGTACAGTATTCCCCTATTAGTCCTTTAAGCCTTGCTTATGGATAATTAAATTTTTCCATTTAAAACCACATTGGCTCACCAAAACATAACTGTAATTATGAATATGCCTATAAATAGTTATGGATAGTTTTAAATTAATGGCACTATAATATGGTTAAACAGGAAAAATATTTATTTTTAGGCAATTGGTAATGCATGGCATTGATTATAGAGTCATTCTGGAGATTTGTTTGTTTGTTTGTTTGTTTGTTTGTTTGATTGATTGATTGATTGATTGATTGATAGCTGCCCCTCTCCGCAGACTCGGGGCGGCTAACAACAGTAATAAAACAGCATATAATAATAATCCAATACTAAAAACAGTTAAAAACCCATTATTACAAAAACCAAACATACATACACATATACCATGCATAAAATTGTAGAGGCCTAGGGGAAAGAGTATCTCAATTCCCCCATGCCTGGCGGCAGAGGTGGGTTTTAAGCAGCTTACGAAAGGCAAGGAGGGTGGGGGCAATTCTAATCTCTGGGTGGAGTTGGTTCCAGAGGGCCGGGGCCACCACAGAGAAAGCTCTTCCCCTGGGTCCCGCCAAGCGACATTGTTTAGTTGACGGGACCTGGAGAAGACCCACTCTGTGGGACCTAACTGGTTGCTGGGATTCGTGCAGCAGAAGGCGGTCCCTGAGATAATCTGGTCCGGTGCCATGAAGGGCTTTATAGGTCATAACCAACACTTTGAATTGTGACCGGAAACTGATCGGCAACCAATGCAGACTGCAGAGTGTTGGTGTAACATGGGCATATTTGGGAAAGTCCATGATTGCTCTCGCAGCTGCATGAGTAATTCCAAAACTGAGTGAATGAATCATATAAAATATGAAATTAACAAGCACATTTCTTTATAGAATGATAAATATGAATGTAATAATAGGATTATTGAAATGAACAAATCAGTTTTCGATCCAGGATCACTGACCTTAGCTACAAGAACCCCAATTAATCAAGCAGAGCACAAGCACTTTATCAAAAAGACAGAAAAATAAACAAGGAAATTTGCTCTACCGCAAGAAAACCTTTTTGAGAGCAATACCAGTTTGCTTGTTCTGACAAGTTTCTAGAAGAATCAAAACCAAACAAGTTTTGAGCCAAGATATTCTCTGATTCTTTTCCCAGAACAGACTGTGCCAAGCGCATGGATCTTCCGGTACCCTTTTGCTCTTATATCTTTTTCCAAAGTTTCTCCCCACATCTGAAAAGCAACAACTTCTCTTTGCTTCTCTTCCTGCTATCACTTCTGCTCTGAAGATCCATCAATCTTCTATCAGAATTCAATTAGGTTATAATTAAGAAGGGTCATTCAAGTCCTTACTCCCATAATTGTATTCCTTCCCCTTAAGGAAAACCTGTTGACCGGAAGAGGTTATATTGCAAATCGGTGATCTTTAAGGATGGCAAGTCATGGGTCAGGTAATCTTTCAGGAGTAAACCAAAGGTTTTTCTTCATATTTGCTATTCCTTCTCTCCTGTCATGACAAGGAAATGAGTTGTTTGCAAAAGTAGAAATACCTGCAATGAACCCACACTTGATCCATCACTAGACCCTTACCTGACATGACCTACACCTGATGTGACCCACAAGACCTACTGACCACACTAAGCTCTATGAATACTGACATGGACCTTCCTCTAAACTAAGATGTTACCTAGTCGAAAAGTTCAGTAACCAAACCACAGACTCGGAGAATGAACCTCCACCCACGATAAATTAATTTATTGATGGTTCCATAATCCCAGATATGTTTTTAACATATTCTTGGCAACAGATAAGTGATATTGTAATAAGGAAGGGTGGAGTAATCATCAGGAAAACCAGCTGAAAACAGTTACGGGGCAGGGGGGGGGGACTACCAGGTTTCAACTTCATACTCTACAGAGGTGATCAGTGGCATTGTCCTCTCCTGACTGCAATTTGTGTGGGTGGGGGGGATGAACGGGTAGTGATAACTCTGGCAAATTTAAAGAAGTCAACGCCAGGCCTCTGATCAAGGAATTTATCTCCCAAGTAACTTCCAGGCTATGGATGATACTTCTTAGCTGCTCATCTTTCATTTTTTAACACATTGATTGCTTTTTAAATGCTCCTTGATGCAAAAGGCAATGTAGTAGAAACTGTATACAGTATTATTATTATTATTATTATTATTATTATAATAATAATAATAATAATAATAATAATAATAATAATAATAATAATTTATTGGATTTGTATGCCGCCCCTCTCCGTAGACTAGGGGCGGCTAACAACAATGATAAAAACAGCATGTGACAATCCAATAATAAAACAACTAAAAACCCTTATTATCCAACCAAACATACACATAGACATACCATGCATAACTTGTAATGGCCTAGGGGGAAGGAATATCTCAACTCCCCCATGCCTGGCAGTATAAATGAGTCTTGAGTAGTTTACAAAAGACAACTAAGTAATAAATAAATAAATAAATAAACTGTTTGTGAGTTTTGTGACTAAAAGAAACGGTGGAGAATACTAACTTTTGAAAAAAAGAGCCAAACGACGGAGACTGCAGGAACTACAGAATTACAGCGGTAGTGACGAGACACGGAGATACGGAGGTTGCTGAGAGATCGGAAAAGGGAGGAAGTGCTCCAGAGTTTAAAGAAGCTTAAAGAACAAATGGTAAAGAGCTGAGGTCCACGACCAGAGGAATAAATAAACAGCAGCGGTGGAGTGTGCTTGGAAGTGAAGAAGGAGCCTGCAGAAGCTGACAAGATAAGCGGAAAGAGCCAAAAGAAGCGGAAGAAAAAGAAATTTGACCGAACTTTGATTGAACTCTGATTGAACCTTGATTGAACCCTGATTGAACTCTGATATACTGAACCTGAATGTGAACTTAAAAATCTAAGGACGAAGAATTAGGTAAAACCCCACAACAAATAGAAAGGTTGATTATTATTATTTTCTGGATGAATTGAATCCCTATGAAGTGAATGGTATTAACGATACAACGAAATAAGTAATTAATCTGTATTCCTATTTCTATCTCAGCTATAACATATCTACAATATCTATACTTAGAATATATATATTAGCTTAATAATATTAATATTACTATTGAATATATTGAATTACATTGTATGAATTATACTGATCTATTGGAGTAAAGGAAGAGGGGGGAAAAAGGGGGGGAATATAAGAAAAGAACAATAACAATAACAGCTCATCAACAAGTAGCTCAATATTAAAAGTCTAACTGCGCATTATATACCTTAAGTCTAACTATATATTAGACTCATCTGATTCCAAGAAAATATTAGACATTCAAGTTAATAATCAATTAAAAAGATTAAAATGGCAACTTTCCAGAAATATACAAAAAAACCATCTGGCTCCCCCTCAACCCAAAAATCAATAGTTAGCATGTTAGCAACAGAAAAGGCCAGCAGTACTGGTAATATTAGCAACACCCCACAAACAACGCAGGAGGCATTAATGGCAATTCAAGAAACAATGCTCAAACTGGAGGAAAAATTAGATAGGAACCATGAGGCAATGAGGGAAGATATGCAAAAAATGGACAATAAAATTGAAATAATCCATCAAATTTTGGAAAAAAATGAAAGGAGAATAGAACAAATTGAAAAGAAAGTAGAACAAAATGACAAAAAAGTAGTAACAATGGATGATAAATTGATGCAATTAAATAGAGAGTTAGAAGAATCAATAATTAATTTTGAGGTCGATAGAGCAGAATTTTACGTCAGATTCCAAAATGTAGAAGAAGAGAAAGATGAGAATTTAGTAGAGACAATGACAGAAATGATAGCTAATATATTACAAAAAGATAAACAAGAAACAGCTAATGGAATAGATGAGATTTACAGGGTGAACACTAACTACGCCCGAAAACATAAGCTTCCTAGGGAAGTACACGTGAGATGTGTAAAAAAGGAGATTAGAAATGAAATATTGAAAATTACAAAAGACGAAGCAATAATTCATAATGGGAAGGAAATCAGAGTTCTTAAGCAAATCCCAAAAAAATTAAGGGACAATCGAAGGGGATACCGACCATTGGCAGATTTGTTAAATCAAAGTAAAATTACCTTCAGATGGTTAATTCCGGAGGGGATGCTTATCACATGGAAGAGGAAAAAAATAAAAGTAAATAGCGAACTAATGGCACAAGAATTTTATGATGAATTAATAGCGGAAGAGAGGGTGGAAACAGGAAGTCAAAAAGAGATAGAAGAACCCCAGGTAGAATCAGATAGCAGGAAAGAAGGAACTTCTAAAGATATAGTACAGGAGGAAGAAAGAATATTGACAAGAGCACAGAAAGAAAACAGGACAAACAGAAGACAAATAAGGAATTAAAGGGGGATGGGAACAGAAATTAAATTAATCTCAATTAATGTAAATGGCTTAAACTCATTTATGAAAAGAAATAGTATATTCAATAAATTACAAAAACAAAATTTAGACATTGTTTGTCTACAGGAAGTACACATTCCACAAAAAAATGAAAAGCAATTAGAAAATGAGAAAATTGGGAAAGTATTTACGTCCTTATCACATAACAAAAAAAGAGGGATTGCAGTTTACGTTAAAAAAGAATTAGATCCAAGGAAAATATATGCAGATAAAAAGGGAAGAACTTTAATCATGACAGTTAAAATTGTTAATGTATTTGTATCATTAGTAGTAATTTATGCACCAAATAAAAATTTAAAAAAATTCTTCTATAACTTGCACCAGAAACTGATTGAATTAGAAGTAGAAGACATTTGCATGATAGGTGACTTTAACGGTATTATCGATCCCATTAAGGATTACAAAAGTGCTAATAAAAATCGATATAAAAAAAGAAAAGTACTGCCAAAAACGTTTGATCGGATGTGTGAAGAATTAAACCTGAGGGATTGTTGGAGAACAAGGAACCAAAATAAAAAAGAATATACATTCTACTCCAATGCGCACCAAAGTTGGTCTAGGATTGATATGGCGTGGGTTAATAATAAGATAGGAAACTTAATAAAACGAATTCAAATTGATAAAAACGATTGGGCTGATCATAACCCAATAAAAATTATATGGAATGAGGAGGAGAAAAAAAATAGGAGTTGGAGATTAGATCTACAATTATTAAAAGAACAAGAATATATAGATTGGATTGAAAGAGAAATGAAATTATTTTTAAAAGAAAATAACAATCCAGATACCTCCCTCCAGAATTTATGGGATACAGCAAAAGCCTATCAAAGAGGCTTAACAATAGCCTATAAATCAAGAAAAAACAAGGAAAAAAGACAAAATCAAAAAGAGTGGATATTTAAATTAGGAAAATTAGAAAAAGAATCCCAAAAAGACCCAGGAAACCCAAATATAAGGCAACAAATTATGCTGATAAAACACAAACTAGAATTAATAGAGATAGAAGAAGTAACTAAGAAACTAAGAGAAGTAAAACAAAATCAATTTGAGCACGCAAATAAACCTGGCAGATGGCTATCGTATAAATTGAGGAAAGAAAGAGAGAAGAAATTAATCCAACAATTAACAGATAAAAAAGAAATAACACATTACCAGTTAAAAAAAAAGAAAGAAATTGCATTAGAATACTATAAAGAATTGTATAGTGAAGAAAATATTAAGGAAGAACAAAAGACAGGGAGGGTGGGGGCAATTCTAATCTCCGGGGGGAGTTGGTTCCAGAGGGCCGGGGCTGCCAGAGAGAAGACTCTTCCCCTGGGACCCACCAAACAACATTGTTTAGTCGACGGGACCCGGAGAAGGCCAACTCTGTGGGACCTTATCGATCGCTGGGATTTGTGCGGTAGCAGGTATCCTCTCACAATGCCTGTCATCTTCACAGAAGCACTGGGTGTCACAAGGCTGAACTGGATAACATACGAGATCTGTTTATTAGAGGTTGTACATACACTTTAAGCCTGCATTAGCCATACATATGGTGCCGTTTCCATGTTGTGCTGGTCTTGCCACTCTTTATACCACATCCTTAAGAATACTAAGGATAGCAGCAAAATCACATTCCCAGTTTATTTCTTGATTTACATAATTTAAAAATGATTTGCATTTAATTTGCCTTCCTAGATTTTATAAGCCTTAGACTTTGACCAGCCTGCCCAGAAATTTTCTATAATTCAACCAGAGGATTGATTGATATGAAGTATAAGATCACCTGTAATATGGAAGAATAACACGGCATATGTCCACCAATTCTTCCTTGCCTGGGTCCACACATTGTGCTAGGACATAATATGGTTTAGAAGGTTATATGGATACAATTTATATAGACTTCTGTTAAGCCTTTGATTCAGTGGTCCACAACAAACTACTTCTAAAACGAAAATCTTATGGCTTTTCTGGTCTCCTATATAAGTGCATATAAGGCAACAAGTAGGGAATGCCTTATCCAACCCTGCATGTGTTAACAGCCCTGTCCCCCAAGATGTTCTAGGACCTACGCTCTATACCTTAAATAAATGACCTTTGTGATTATATTACAAGCAACTGCGTTCTCTTCGCTAATGATGTAAAACTATTCAACACCACTGACAATGCTGCTATCCCACAAAAAGACCTTGACTCTGTGTCAGAATGGTCAAACAATTGGAACTCCAAATGTCAACCAACAATGTCTTACACACTGGAAAAAAAATTGAAACACAAAATAAAAGCTGGACAGATATGACCTCGTAGATGAACCTCACTCTATCAACGACCTTGGAATATTCATCTCAAATCATCTAAGTGCCAGAGCTCACTGTAACAGGCATTAAGAGTTATTAACCGAATCTTGCCTAGCTTTTTCTCCAGTAAAATTGAACTGCAAAGTAGGGCATACAAAACTTTTGATAGCCCAATTCTTGAATACATCTCATCTGTCTGGAACCCGCATTGCATGCTAGACACTAATACAATCAAATGAGTCCAGAGATATTTCACTAGAAGAGTCCTCCAGTATTCTGCTCTCAACAAAATACCTTATGCCACCAGACTTGAAATTTTGGGCGTACACAACTTAGAACTTTGCCCCATTCGATCCAACCTAAGCATAGTACATAAAATTCTCTGCTACAATGTCCTACCTGTCAATGAATACTTCAGCTTCAACCACAATAATACCTGAGCACACAATAAATACAAACTTAAAGTAAACCTCTGCAAACTCGATTGGAAAAAATACGACTTCAAGAAATAGAGTGGTCAATGCCCAGAATGTACTACCTGACTCTGCAGTTTCTTCCCCAAACCCCAAAAACTTTAATCTTAGACTGTCTACTGTTGAGCTCACCCCATTTCTAAGAGGTCTTTAAGGGGCATGCATAAGCACACTAGCGTGTCTATCATCCCTGCCATAATATACCCTTTTATTCGTATCCATTTCATGTATTCATAATGATGTTTACTGTATACTTATATCTGTTATCTAACACATTCTTGGCAAAATAAAATAATAAATAATAAAATAAATGAAATGTTCTTCCCAGTTCAAAGAAGCTTGGCATATTAGCCTAAAGCAATGGTTCTCAACCTGGGGGTCGGAATCCTTTTGGGGGTCGAACGACCGTTTCACAGGGGTTGCCTAAGACCTTGGGAAAAGACACATTTCCCATGGTGTTAGGAACTAAAGCTTCTATTCTGGTGCCTTGGAACATATTTTTACACTCCCACCAATCAGGCATTTACAGTGGATGTCCTCTGACCTTCCAGCCAATCAGCTTAAAGCTCTGTTGGGAGAATTGGTACTAGACCTATGGTTGAGAGGTCACCAGGACAACAAGAGGAACTGTATTAAGGAGTCGCAGCATTAGAAAGGTTGAGAACCATTGGCCTAAAGCTTGCTAAAGCTTGGCTTCTGATTACACTGGAGTCAGACCATGAATGGAAACATGTCGTGCAGTATTCACTAGGGTGAATCCTAGTAATAATAATTTTTAAAAAGTAAAGAGTAGTGGAAGAGAAGTGCTTCAACAAAGAGCCTGGAGAACGTTGCCTTACTGGGACAATATTTTCTCCAGCTAGTCAAGCCAATGCTATGCCACATGTGGTTATTCTTATACAATTCTTCATAGACATTTTTAGGCAGCTGATGCAAATTTTAAAGGTCAGCGGAGAGGATTTATTCTTCATAGTTCAAGAGCAAATGACTCAGACTTTTCTGGCAAAACAGAACAGCTTTTCTTTCCCGAAGAACCTGTAGTTTCAGATTTCCATCTCTTTCTTGTTACGTTGCATGTTGGAAGTATCAGGCCTTCCTATTCCACACAGATTACTTGTTACTGGGAGTTGGGGTGGGGACTCTGACCTTCTCTTGGACAGCCTCTAACACAGAGATACTTCTTTTCCATGCACGTAGTAGTACAAGGTCCTTATGTAACATTCAAGCAAGTAGGAGAGTAACTCTTTTCCAATAAAAGGGAGTAGACAGTCCACATTTGCTTCTGAACCAAGGCTTGGCAGAAAACTAAAAGCATGACACCATGAGATGTGGTGCATCTGCTCAGGTGGGTGAAAGGTTTGTAAATCTTTTCTTTAAGATTTTTACAAACATACAAAACACAAAAAACATTTAAAAACATTGCACGTTGTGAAATGAACCTGTAATACAATTCGAATTGCGCTTATTCTCTAACACATAGCTAATACTTACACCTCTACCTCTTAGGCACCCCTACCTAAGAACGCCTTTACTTACAAACTTTTCTAGATAAGAACCGGGTGTTCTTTTTTTGCCTCTTCTCAAGAACCATTTTCTACTTACAAACCCGAGCCTCCGAAACTGTAACCGGAAAAGGCAGGGAGAAGTCTCCATGGGGCCTCTCTACGAATCTCCTGGGTGGAAACAGGGCCGGAAAAGGTGGGGAGAAGCCTCCGTGGGGCCTCTCTAGGAATCTCCTGCAAGGAAACAGGGCCGGAAAAGGCAGGGAGAAACCTCCATGGGGCCTCTCTAGGAATCTCCTGGGAGGAAACAGGGCCGTAAAAGGCAGGGAGAAACCTCCATGGGGCCTCCCTAGGAATCTCCTGGGAGGAAACAGGGCCTCCGCCAGTGTTCCCTCTAATTTTTTTTTGGGGTGGGCGGAAAAGTATAGTGTCTTGAGCAGCAGTCCCTTTGGGACTGGGCGGCACAGAAATAATAAATAAATAAATAAACAAATAAATAAAAACCCCACCCTGTTTTGCCTCAGAGAATTTCAAAATAAAATACTGTACTGTGTGTCTATAACAGTGAGCTCATAATAGGGCAACTCTATCAATATCAAAATGCCATTTAAATAGTTGAGCTAGTTTCAAACTAGATTTTGACTTTCTTTCTCTCTTCCTTACTCCCATTCTTTTTCTTTCTCTTTTCCTTCCTCTCTTTTTTCTATCTGTTTCTCTCTCTTCCTCTCTTCCTCTCTCTCTCCTTCCCTTTCACTCTTTCCCTCTCGGCTTCTGGGCAGGTTTGGAAAACTCTGAGTTGATTATGATTTTTAAGTGAGCGATTGCTCACTGCTCAGCTTAGAGGGAACTATGGCCTCCACCCTCCCTGCGGTTTCCCCACTCGCACACATTATTTACTTTTTCATTGATTCCAATGGGAAAAATTGCTTTTTCTTACAAACTTCTACTTAAGAACCTGGTCATGGAACGAATTAAGTTCATAAGTTAGAAGTATCACTGTATACACAATGTTTCTATACATTGAAAAGATTTGTAAATCAATAACAATAGTGTTTTGGAAATACTGAGTACCATGAGCTGCACATGTTTCAGTGGAGGAAAAGATGGCCTTGATAGAATGGGGAGTGAATAAGCTTTACAGGCCATGGAAAAGAAATGTGGAAAGTACGATTGCAACCCTTTCAAGAATTATCATAGGAGAGGGAAGAAAATCAATGTTGTGGCGCTCAAAACTATTTGATAAGACCCAGGAGAGCAAAGTGTATGTTTTTTTAATGATGTGTTTTGGAAAGGGATTTTTGTGGTAGATGAAGAAATGCAGTTGAACTTATTTTAGCACTAATATGTAGAGACAAAATAGCAAGAATGGATTGAAAGAGAGAGGAGAAAGACTTGAAGTTCCAAGTTTTCTGCCATTGGGATCCTGTTGATTTAATTTTCATTTCCACATCGAATTATCTTGATTTCTGGCATAACAGCTGCCACAGTTTGTTCAGTTTTAACAAAGGCAATGTGGGACATGAAGGTCTGTTGTAAATGCAATACAGTAAGCCTATATGAAAGCACAGATCAATAATATATCTTTGACAAGGCACAGTGTTCCCTTGATTTTCATGGGACATGTGTTCCAAGACCGCGCGCGAAAGTCGAATTTCCGCAAAGTAGAGATGCGGAAGTAAATACACTATTTTTGGCTATGAATAGTAGCACAAGCCTTCCCTTAACACTTTAAACCACTAAATTACAATTTCCCATTCCCTTAGCAACCATTTAGATTATTACTCACCATGTTTACTTATTAAAGTTTATTTTAAAAATATTTATTAAAGACGGATGAAAGTTTGGCAATGACATATGACGTCATCGGGTGGGGAAAATCATGGTATAGGGGGAAAATCGTGAAGTATTTTTTAAGTAATATTTTTGAAAAATCGTGGTATAGACTTTTCGCGAAGTTTGAACCCGCAAAAAACGAGGGAACACTGTACTTGAATACATGGTATGCAAAGAGTTATACCTACCTTATCTTATAAACCAATAAAACAGATTTCTCCTTACTTTACAAAAGTTGTAATAACAATGTATTGAAAGTGCAGAATATGTTAACCACTAAAAAGGTAGAATGTGTTAAATCTACTAGCTAGATCAGAAATGGAGCTCAGAAGTCCAAACACACTGGGTGAAAAAGTGTTATCAATTTTCTGATCTTAGCATCTCAGCACTCTAACCCCTCCATGAAATATTAAGAGTAAGATGATATGGTTCCTCTAGAGAAGAACAGAAATGAGGGCCAGGGTTTTTTTGGAAGGCAGTGTAGCTACTGCTCTAATCATCCTCAGTAGCTCAGTCCCAGATGAGGGTTACCTATCTGCAAAAGGATGTATAATCCATTTAGATGGGGAAGCAATACCAGAAATGTCTACCTGTACTTTACGTAGACCTCTCCCCTTTTCTAAGAGGTCTGTAAGGGGCGTGCATAAGTGTATCTTTGTGCCTACCGTCCCTGTCCAAATGTCTTTTTTTAACCTTTTCTAGTTCTACTTTATACTTATATTATGTTAAACATGCTACAATACAATACTATATTTGTATGACAAATAAAATAAAAAATAAATAAATAAAATGTAAAATAAGCATGTGCATTAGGACTTCCACTGCAACATTTTTTTGCAATGCAAAGTGATTGTGTGTCATATAAGAGAAATCCTATTGCAATTTGGGGAGGATTTCATACAAGCAGTTTAAAAATCAATCAGCCTTCGCAACATTTTATAACATTAAAACCGAGCCATGTTAGTTGTTTTTTTAAATAAATTTATTCAAATTATTTATAATGAAACAATAAAAGAAAAACATCACTGAATCTTTATAGCACTATAAAAATCTAACTACTTTTAAGATACTAGATATTCAAAAATATTGCAATGACCTCATTTATTTCAACATTCTGGTGAATTACTTTTTGAACAGGAAAATGAGCTCATAGTATCCACTGCATTTGTTCAATCGCAGAATCTAAAACTCCTAATGCAATCAGAGGGGTACCCACTTTCATATTACTCCTTATTTTTAAGTGTTACGGTACACTTAATAATTTTATCAATTTTTGGGGGGGTAGAGCTTGTCAGAAGCAGATTTAGAATTATTTGCTCATTACAGTTGATCAACATTATTTGAACAAGGGTGGTGATAACCAGAGATGGAAGTAACAGTGGAGACTGACAACATGGAATGCCACCAATAGTTGTCATAGATCAAAGAGAAGCAGAGGTGATTGAGTGATTGGCACAACAGAACAGTATTTTCATCATCTATAGAAAATGATGCTAGTGATGCTCCAGTATTTTCATTATCTATAGCACATGATGCTACAGACATTATGCAAAGCATCAATGTACAGATCCAGATTCATACTGTTACGTTGAACATCATGGCCAAATACATATCAAACTAAATTTAGGGAATGTCTTTCACATTCATGTTAATGACCAAACTTTCTACGATTGAAAGACTTTCCATAATTTTCCCTTGGCTTTCATAGAGCTAAGATGCTCCTAATTGGTATAAATCTGCATAATTACAAAGTAATGAGCATACAGTAGCTAGGAAAGAATGATTTAAAAAGCATGTTTCAAAAGCAAGGCGTCAATTTTTTTTCTTGAAATGTTATTAATAACTATACTAGTAGTTTTCCCATGTCAGGTCTCTTCCAATTCTATGGTGTGCAAGTCCTTTTAAAGCATTTGGTCTGAAGAGATCAAGACAAGCAAGGTAATGGTCTTAAATACAATAGACCTATTCCAGATCTTTGTGGTTCTGGGCGTTGATTAGAGAAACTGAAAAGGAGCAACAAGTCCTTTGAACATTAGAAAATTAGCAGGCTCTTCGCGAGAACAGGAAGTTTCCACAAAGATGAAAAAAATGGGAATGAGAAAGCAGTTATATTGGGGACAGTGCATTCTCTTATTTCACACTACTTTATTTGTTAGGCATAACTCCCGAGTTAGAGTAAAATGGCCTCTTTGCTGCATGAGTGTGCACTCTCCATCTTCTTAGCAGAAGCGATAAGCACAGCATCCAATTCCATGCTGGATTTGTAATTATGTTTCAAAAGGCAATGCAAGCACTTATCATTCTATCTTCTGCTTTCCCCCCATGTCCCAAAGTAAGTAAATAAGTCATGGGACAGGGGAAGAAAAAGATGGTGGCATACCCCAGCCTTCGAAAGACTGAAATAAATAAGCCTTCAGTCCTGCATATGAATTCTTACCTTGAGTCTTGCCCCCTAGTATCTAAGAATTCTAAAATAAAGGATCCAGCAATGTTACATAATCCAAGATGTTGATATGATTCACTGAGCTGAAGCTATGGATTGTCGGGATGGTGGCTCAGTGAACGTTAACTTTGGGGCAAAAAGCAGCAGGACACACAACCAACTCATTTAAAGAAGTTTCAGGATTCCCAAATCCCAGTGAGTTGCTTCTTAAGGTGCTTACATATTTTAAAGTCTCTGCATCTACTCCAGCAGCAGCATAACCTCATAACCTGTGACTTCTCATAACCTGTGACTTCTTAAGTCAGAGGAGTAGGCTCACAATTGTGCCTTCCAGATGAGCCACTTGATTAACAGAAGACAGGTGTCCTCTGTTTTTTTTAGCCAAGAAATTAGTGCCATAACATATCTGACATGCTCAGATTCAAGAGCAAGTACGTTCCTCGCTCACATTCATCTTATTCCAGCACTGTTCACTCAAGCATCAGGCTGGTGGCGCATTGAGTGATGGAATGATTCCTTTTTGTTATAGCTGCTGCAACTGTTTCCTGAATCACAGTGTAGGTGTCCATCACTGTAAGACTGTTGACAGTAGAAAGCAAACTGTCAGTCTCACAGGAAACTTTCTCAATGCCTTATCGAGAGACCAAGTTCTTAAGTATCATAGCAAAAACAGAGAAAAACAAAAGCTGTTTCTAACCATTGTTGTGATACATATTTGGCTGGCTTCACCAGGCATTATGTCAGTCTGCAGCAGAGATGCCTTTTTAAGCAAAGAAAGAAGACGTTTTCGTTCAGTTGCAGCTGGAAATTGCCTTTGGTCCACCAGCAGATGAAGTCACCGCTATGAATTCCTCCACTCTCTCCACATTGAGCTGAGAGTCAGATTTCCTAGACCCATTGACCAGAATCTGGCTGGTTGGAGTTGATCCTTGTTGAAATGCTAGAAAGGAAGAGGATAGAGAATCAACAGTTAGACTGCAGTTAAGCCATAAAAGAGACCATGCATACTCCCTAACTGTACTGTAAGAAAGAAACCATGCTGGGCTAAACTGTGCCATATATTTATGAGAAAGTATTATAAACCAGCTTTGCTCGCTGAGGAACTCTGGGAGTTGAAGTCCACAAGTCTTTAAAGTTGCCAAGGTTGGAGTCCCCTGATATAAATCACTTGAAATGCTATAGAAATGAACATAAAATAAACAAGAACATTCTTGACATAAAAATAATGATTTTAAAACAATATCGTTCCCTAACAGTATACTGTATTCCCACAACTGCAATTCCATCACACCACAATGTATCTAGAATTACACAGTACCCCATGTTATTTTTAAAAAATCATATTTGCTGGATTGGTTCTGCATAACTCCAGAAAAAAAAACTTTACTTCATAAAGCAGCAGAGCCGGGTTGGCGCAGCAGGTAGAGTGCAGTACTGCAGGCCACTGAAGCTGACTGTAGATCTGAAGGTCAGCGGTTCAAATCTCATCACCGGCTCAAGGTTGACTCAGCCTTCCATCCTTCCGAGGTGGGTAAAATGAGGACCCGGATTGTGGGGGTAATAGGCTGGCTCTGTTAAAAAGTGCTATTGCTAACATGTTGTAAGCCGCCCTGAGTCTAAGGAGAAAGGTGGCATAAAAATTGAATGAAGGAAGGAAGGAAGGAAGGAAGGAAGGAAGGAAGGAAGGAAGGAAGGAAGGAAGGAAGGAAGAAAGAAAGAAAGAAAGAAAGAAAGAAAGAAAGAAAGAAAGAAAGAAAGAAAGAAAGAAAGAAAGAAAGAAAGAAAGAAAGAAAGAAAGCAGATGGCTTGGCAAAGGCATACAAATTACTGATATGTCCCTTTAAATTCTTCCCTCCTGCTTCTGGCGAGGATCATATATAAAAAGAAAGGAAGACCTTGTTTTGATCAGAAAGAGGTGAGGGCATAAGACTGTTCTGAACTATTTTCCCTTCTCCTCTTTAGAAGAAAGCACATCTGTTAAATGCAGTCGAAGAACAAAATGGCAGACGTGGAACATATCCAGTCTAGCCATCCTAATCAAGGACGAGCAAAAATTAGGGGTGAAATGTTAACGGTTTGGCCCGATGTGGGTATATCGGCAGCAGTAACCAGTGGTGGTTCAAAGAACTGGTAGCTGTGGCAGCGTGAGGCTCCACCCGCCCACCCAGATTTTGCCACTTTAAAAAAAAAAACCTCTGTGCATGTGTAAAGCCTTCCACGCATGCACAGAGGATGAAAAAACATGTGTGCAAAATAGGCACTTCTGAACCGGAAGGGAAGTTAAGTAGATTTCATCACTGGTAGAAACAGTCTAAGTCAGTGTTTCCCAACCTTGGCAACTTGAAGATATCTGGACTTCAACTCCCAGAATTCCCCAGCCAGCATTCGCAGGCTGGGAAATTCTGGGAGTTGAAGTCCAAATATCTTCAAGTTGCCAAGGTTGGGAAACACTGATCTAAGTAACCATCATGTACTGGAGAATATTTGCTGTTCAAGACTAAAAGAAAAATAATCCAAGCACAGGCAGATGCAGTTGCCCACTCAGCCTTTGTTCTTAAATATTTAAACAAAAATGAACTTAAACATTGCTGCAAGCACGCGATAGGTACAGTTGAGTCATTAACGGAAAATTCTCTGCAAGAAGTGTGCAGTCTCACTGAACATTATCTTCCCTGCTGAGAAGGAGCGGATACAAACAATGCTGTGTGGTTTATTTACTTCCTTTCTAGTCTTTCTCTCCCACTGTTTTCCATTTTACTTTACCCTGAACCTCTGACCTCCCAGCTGAAAAAAAGAAGTCCTTCAGCCAAGTTTGTTCATTTATGTTTTTAGCTGGGCTGAGAATAGGGAAGGGCACAGCTTAGTTACTCAGGCCCTTCCTAGCAGGCAAACCATTGTTGGGTAGCAGCCGGTGTGCTCAGGTGCTCCGTCCCGGTAGGAATTTCCGGGATGTGCTCCGTCCCGGTAGGAATTTCTGTTCTGCATCCTCGGCATGCCCCCATGTGAGATTTGGCTTCTGCGCATGTTCAGAAAGCGAAATCTTGCATGAGAAGGATTGCTCGAGTGAGATTCCGCCGATTTTTGGCTTCTGTGCATGCGCGGAAGCAATAAATAGGTGAAAATTGCCGAAATCTCACTCTCGCGCCCGTCCTTCCACGTCATTTCACTTGCTGCGCATGTGCAAAAGCCAAATCTTGTGCCCACACACCTGTTGGGTGCACACACACTGCCAACCTCAGGGGGTGCGCCAGTAGGAGCGTCCCTTCACTGATGCAAACCACTCTAAATTCAACTCCTGTCATCTTCAGGGAGGCCTGGAGAAGGAAGGCTATTGTCCACAGCATTGGACTTTTTTTAATTGATTGATTGGTTGATTGATTGATTGATTGATTGATTGTTAGAGTTGAAAGGGACCATGCAGGTCATCAAGTCCAACCCCCTGCCTGAGCAGGAATCCTAAAGCACAACAGCCAAATGGCAGTCCAATCTCCTCTTAAAAGTGTCCAGAGTTGGGGAGTTCAAAACCTCCGCAGGCAGGTTGTTCCACTGGTTGATCGCTCTGACTGTCAGGAAGTTCTTCCTTACTTCTAGGTTGAATCTCTCCTTGGTCAGCTTCCAGCCGTTGTTCCTTGTCCGACCCTGTGGTGCTCTGGAGAATAGAGTGGCCCCCTCCTCTCTGTGGCAACCCCTCATATACCAATATACAGCTATAATGTCCCTTCTGCCCCTCCTTTTCTCAAGGCTATCCATGCCCAGTTCCTGCAATCTCTCTTCGTAAGTCTTGGTTTTAAGTCCCCTAATCATTTTGGTTGCTCTTTTCTTCACCTTCTCCAGAGTTTCAATGTCTCTTTTGAAGTGGATGCAGAACTGGATGCAGTACTCCAGATGTGGTCTGACCAGGGCGTAGTAGAGTGGTATTAATACTTCCCTGGTCTTGGAGTGTACACCCCTGTTGATGCAGCTTAGGATAGTGTTGGCTTTTTTGGCCGTTGCTGCACATTGCTGGCTCATGTTTAGTTGATTATCCACCAATACTCCAAGATCTCTTTCGCAGTCACTACTGCTAAGCAGGGTTTCTCCCAGGCTGTATGTGTGTCTAGTTTTTTTTTTACCAAGGTGAAGGACTTTGCTCTTGTCGACGTTGAACATCATGTTGTTATTGTGGGCCCATAGTGTTAATCTGTCTAGATCTTTCTGTATTTTGAGCCTGTCCTCTAGGGTGTTGGCTATCCCTGCCACTTGGTGTCGTCTGCGAATTTGATTAGTTCCCCTTCTACTCCCTCGTCCAGGTCATTGATGAAAATGTTGAAGAGTACAGGGCCCAGGACAGAACCCTGTGGTACCCCACTGCCTACCTTCTTCCATGTGGATTTGGAACCGTTGAGGACAACTTGTTGCGTGCGGTTGGACAGCCAACTGTTTATCCATCTGCCTGTGTTGTAATCTACCCCGTATTTTTCTAATTTGTGGACTTGATGCATTAGTGATCTGTCTCTATACCAGGGGTCTCCAACCTTGGCAACTTTAAGCCTGGAGGACTTCAACTCCCAGAATTCCCCTGGCTCTATACCCCTGCTCTACTCATCTGAAAGCCTTCTTCTGTTGGGTGTTCGTTTTTCTGCTCTGCTCTGCGCAGGAGAAGCTTTCATTCTACTTTCTTTCTTTTTTTCCAAACCAAAATTCTACTGTACCAATGTCCAAAGCAGTAAATATCCACCTCAAAGATGGACAATTCTTTTTTTCTTTCTTTCTTTTTTTGGATGATGGTGGTGGTAATGAACTGGCTTTAGAGTGGCTTAACATTGTCCAAAAAGTTAATTGTACTAAAATAAAAACTAAAAAAAACCCCCACCACTGAATATAAATATAATTATAAACCTATACAATTATTATGATCTTCATAATTACAATAAATCTGCCCAGCACCTTAAAGTTATAAACTGACATAACTTTCAGGGGAGCTCTGGGGACATGGCAGTGGTTCCATGATGTTGTACACCCCTGATAAAAATTAGACGTTCATACAACTCTACATAATGTATAGGATTGCCCTATACACTATACATACTGCACCTATCAGGATTGGCTATCATTCAATACATGTTACTTTCCCTACCTCACCTTACTTATCTCAGGTAGAAATCCTATTGCATCTGCTGGGGATTAATAATTGCATTGGGATTTCAGATGCCGGAAAGATAAAGTTCACACATTATGCTTGATTTGATTTAACATGCCGTGGGAATTCAATCACTGATTGTTTTTCTCCATGGTATATACCTTAGTATGATCTATTAATTCAGCCAACTGATGGTTTATTCAACAAAACCATGATAAAGCAAATCATGATTACTGACTGCTTTTAAGAAACGTGGATTGAGCCACAATATCAGCTATTCCAGACCGGCATTTCTCAACCTTGGCCACTACCAGATGTTTTGACTTCAACACCCAGAATTCCCCAGCCAGCATGGCTTCTGCAGAGAATCCTAGCTCTCTTACCCTAATCTGGGCCCTTCTGGCAGGCAGAAATCTTTCTTAATTTTTCTACTGCCCAATTTTGGAAAAATAAAGACACACCAAAAGACAAGGACATAATTAGAAAAAAAATGGATTGTACTGAAATGGACCAATTAATGAGGAAAATAAAAGAAAAAAAACATGAAACTACTACTCAATATTGACTAAATTATAGGAATGGCAGAAAAAAGAAGAAAGAAAGAAAGAAAGAAAGAAAGAAAGAAAGAAAGAAAGAAAGAAAGAAAGAAACTAGAACTGTCTATACTTGGAAGAATAACATCAAATCTTTATGGATCTTTCTATAGAATAAAGTAGAAGAAGAAAGGAGAAAGAACAAGTAATTTATAAAAATGTAAATATATTTATATAGAGAAAGCATATTGGTGGATATAAACGGAGAGGTGCTCACTGTTAACATGGGAGAATTGTACCCATCTGCACTACTATCACTACTACGTAGTTTTTTCTCATCATTCCTATCACCCATCTTCTCCCACTTATGATTGTCTGACTGTAACTTGTTGCTTGTATCCTTAAGATTTTTATTAATATTGTTTCCTGATTGCTTATTTGACCCCTATGACAATCATTTAGTGTTGTGCGTCATGATTCTTCACAAATTTATCTTTTCTTTTATGTACAGAGAGCATGTGCACCAATGACAAATTCCTTGTGTGTCCAATCTTATTCTATTCTATTCTATTTCTATTATACCCTATTCTATTCATGTTTGTCTGTCTTGTTTATGTATGTATTTTATGTGATGATGATGATGATGATGATGATGATGATGATGATAATAACAACAACAACAACAGAGTTGGAAGGGACCTTGGAGGTCTTCTAGTCCAACCCCCTGCTTAGGCTGGAAACCCTACACTACTTCAGACAGACAGTTATCCAACCTCTGCTTAAAAACTTCCAGTGTTGTTGGGTCATTCACAACTTCTGGAGGCAAGCTGTTCCACTGATCAACCGTTCTCACTGTCAGGAAATTTCTCCTTAGTTCTATGTTACTTCTCTCCTTGTTTAGTTTCTACCCATTGCTTCTTGTTCTATCCTCAGGTGCTTTGGAGAATAGTTTGACTCCCTCTTCTTTCTGGCAACCCCTGAGATATTGGAACACTGCTATTCTGTTGCCCCTGGTCCTTCTTTTCATTAAACTAGCCATGCCCAGTTCCTGCAACCGTTCTTCATATGCTTTAGCCTCCAGTCCCCTAATCATCTTTGTTGCTCTTCTCTGCACTTTTTCTAGAGTCTCAATATCATTTTTGCATGATGATGATGATGATAATATGATGATAATAATAATGGTAACAACAACAAAAATAATAACAAAGATTAAAAAATCGAGCTGCAACGCCTCTGGCATAAGCCAGCGAAAGTGGTCCCAGTGGTACATGGCACGCTGGGCGCAGTGCCAAAAGATCTCAGCGGACATTTGAAAACCATCGGAATTGACAAAATCTCCATCTGTCAATTGCAAAAGGCCGCTTTACTGGGATCGGCAGACATAATTCGCCGCTACATCACGCAGTCCTAGGTGCTTGGGAAGCGCCCGATTGGTGATGAAATACGAAATTCAGCATAGTAATCTCGTTTGCTGTGTTGTATTGATGATGATGATGATGATGATGATGATGATGATAATAATAATAATAATAATAATAATAATAATAATAATAATAAATAATGTGCAGCTGGAGGTACCGGGAATGAATTGCGACCCGTCTCCATGTAAACTCCACACTTTCACTAGAACTCATGAATTCATCTATCTATTATATCTCTTTTATCTCTTATATTTTCTGCTATTCTCTCTAGTTATATTTTACTCCTATATTTCTCTTCTATACCCTCTTTGATATATTCTACTCGTATATATTCTCTATAACCTTCATTGTGTATTATTGTGTACTGAACAAAACAAACAAATAAATAAATAATTCAGGCAGGAAAACCCCCCCCCGCCCATCCCCTGTCCTCCCATCCCTCAACGGGCTCTCACCCGCCCTGCAGCTGTGCCTGGCGCGCACGATCTGCACCGCTTGCTGGTTCTGGAAGCGCACCAGCGCCAGAGCGATGTCGGCGTTCCAGCTGGGGTCTTCCTGGGGGCAGCGGAAGTCGATCTCGGCGCCGCCGTCCGTCACCACCGTGAAGTAGACGTGCCGCTGCTTCCACTCCACGCACTCGACGGCCTTGACGTGGGCGAAGAGCAGCTCTTTGCAGCGCGTGGAGCCCCGGCTGCCGGCCTCGAAGAGACGCAGCCCCTTCTCGCTCAGCAGGCAACGCTTCTTCTTCCAGAGCTGTAACAGGCCCCCACTCCGCTTCTCCAGCACCCCCTCGCGCAGCACCTTCTCCGACGCCGCCATGAGGGAAATCCTCCGGCCCGGGAGGCGCGCTGTCCGTGGGAACCGTCCTCGTGGTCCCGCCGGGCCTTTTTGCCTCTTTCTCCGAGAGTGAAGGCGAAAGCCCGCCCTCTGCCGCTGGGAGCCCCGGCCCGGCTACCCGCGCCTCTCTCTCTCTCTCTGCTGCCGGGATGTGTCGCTACATGCCCGCTCGCTTGCGCCCGGCTCTTTCGGCTTCCCACTCGCATTCCTTTCCTGCTCAGCCGGAGCCTCGCCCCGGTGTTGCCTGCCAGACGGCGCTCACGCCCAAACGCGGGGCTGCCCCGCTGGAAGCCTTGAGGGGATCCGGCCCGGCCTGGAAGCCCGCCTGCCTCCTTGGCGGAGACTTTCGTTCGTCCTGCCGCGGCCCTACGCGGCTCGGGCGAATAGCGAGGCTCAAGTCGCCGGCTGGAGGGATGCTTTCATTTATTTTCATCCATTCATTCATCCATTCATTTGTCGAACATGTATAGCAGGGGTCCCCAAACTATGCTGGCTGGAGAATTCTGGGAGTTGAAGTCCACAAGTCTTCAAGTGGCCATGTTTGAGGACCTCTGATGTATAGAATAGAATAGAATTTTATTGGCTAAGTGTGGTTGGACACACAAGGAATTTGTCTTGGTGCATATGCTCTCAGTGTACATAGAAGAAAAAGATACATTTGTCAAGAATCATGTGCTACAACACAATGATTGTCATAGGGGTCAAATAAGCAATCAAGAAACAATATTAATAAAAATCTTAGGATACAAGCAACAAGTTTACAGTGGTACAGTCCTAAGTGGGAGGAAAAGGATGATAGGAATGATGAGAAAAACTAGTAGAATAGGATAGTAGTTTGTATAAACATACCATAAGTAAAAAGTAACTATATTACTTTTTATTTAAGCAAAGTTGGTAAGCTGTTTCGGGCGGGGGGGGGGGGAAGATATGCGTAAAGTAATGTTGATGTGGCGTGCTTAGCACACTTTTTAAAAGAGGCAAGCTGAATTATGCAGAGAGGATTTGTGGAGGAGGGACACATGAGTAAAAAGGGTTGTCGCTTGATTGTTCTGACACATGCACAGTAGGATGAGAACAGTTATTTTAGGAGCAGAATTAGAAGTTTCCTCTATCCAAAGGTTATGTGAAAATCTACACCTGTGAAAACTGACAACCCCCCCCCCCGCCTATCCTAGAAATTTAATTTGTACCCACATGGACATTGAACCCTGTTTTCTCCTAGTCCAGCTCACACCAGCCAGCTTTGTTTTCCTATGCAGCTCCTTAGATGTTCTGTTAATAGTTTGCACTGGTTGATACCAGTAAACACCATCCCTCTGCTAAACAAATACTAATTCCCTCAACACTATCAAACTATTTATTTATTCTGCACTACTACTAGTAGTAATTTTTTCTCATCATTCCTATCACCCATTTCCTTCCACTTATGACTGTAACTTGTTGCTTGTATCCTTAAGATTTTTATTAATGTTGATTGTTTCCTTATTGCTTATTTGACCCCTATGACAATCATTCCTCGTGATTCTTGACAAATGTATCTTTCCTTTTATGTACACTGAGAGCATATGCACCAAGACAAATTCCTTGTGTGTCCAATCACACTTGGCCAATAAAGAATTCTATTCTATTCTATAAATGGTAGGCAAGGACAGAGCTTCACAATCTTCTTTGTGAGGCCAAACACCTGGCTGCTTTTTCTCCTTTGCAGAGGAGTTGCACCTTTCCCAACTATTTATTTTCTGCTTCAAATTATAGTCTCCAATCATTCTTTCAATGGGGGAATGGTAGTCATATGTTGTCCCCCTAAGCCACATACACCCAGATGCAATTATGAGCATAAACTCAGCTACTATTTTATCATGTCTTTAATCGTGCAGGTGTTTCATAATGCTGAACTGAAACAACGCTGAGAATCTCCTGGTAGGTTATTAGATAGCAAATGAAGTAAATTGTTGCCTCCAAGTTTATGGAGATTAGAAACGTGATATGCAAATTATTTTAAAGCAACTTGGAACATGAATGCTCTTAACAGAGGAAAGAAAACTGGAACAGAAATGTAGGAAACATGACTCATGTTTGTTATCTCACTGTTGTATTTGCAATAAGAATCAAACCATTATTGAATCCGTCCAGCTATTTTTAAAACAACCGAAGACTGCAATTTTATGTACATTTACTTGAAAGAAAATTGCAGAGATTCCTACGGACATCTATTTAAACCATATTGTTTTAGGATTATGCACATTACAAAAATGATTCATGAGAAATACTTAGGACCACTATTCATGAGAAATATTTAGGACCACCATTCATGAGAAATACTTAGCACTTCCCTGTTAATTATTAGAACAGCCCAATTTTAGACCATGTCTGTGTGTGGTCCACCGTGTGTCTTCTGAATCATTTATGAAGTGTGTGTAGGCCTAACATCACACTTATAGAAGTAGCATTGCATAAATTGTTAATTCTGCTACTGCTATTATTGCCTTAGGTTTTAAGCATTGCTGGTTAAGCTCCTATTGAATGATGTTTTAATAAAGATGTACTTCACGGTAGCAGCATGCTGTAATTATTGTAGTGGTGAAACTATTAACTACTGCTTTGAATCACCTGTCCGAAATCTGTAGGAGAAGCAGCATATTAACTCTGTGTTAGAAAAAAAAATTATCTGCTAATCCACCTTTCTAACACATTTTATTAAAAGATGTATGTTTCTGTAAATTGCAACTCACTTTATCAGAAATGCAACTCATGAAAAATCTTATCTTTTAATAAAATGTGTCTGTCCAAAAATAAGATTAGGCTGTAATCCTGAAATTGAAGCACACAGGAACAATATTCCAGACTTATATAAATCATTTCTTTCTATTTTAAAAAGTAGGTTAAAGTATGAGAAATATACCTGACAAACAAAAAGACAGAAATTTGGCAGATTATTGGGGTGAGTAGGTATTGATATCCCAATATTTTATGTACTAAATAAGGATGTGAAAAATTCTTGAAGAAACAAAAATTGTAGTGAAGACAAATATAGGATGGAAGGAGGAAATCAATATTACTGTAATTATCCTATTTTTACTACAGCAGTCCTAAACTGACTCAGAGTGGAAAATAGGGAAATTACATAGTATCTCCCATGTGGAGAGAACAGTTTTGTGAAAAAGCTAAAAGGAATATGTTGTTAAAAGATCATGGGAAGAAATGATATTGAAATTAAGACTGACAAATAACAAAAATCTCTGCTCACTATTCCTTGCTATTTTCTGGATCTTGCAACCAGTAAAAGAAAAGCTATTGCATCTAAAGTTGAAGATACCTCTCAAAATATTAATCGTAGAAAAATAAAATAGCACTTTCCCTTTAAATAGGACAGATTTAAGGTAAGATTTTTTTCAGAAGCCTGTTAAAGAATAGTGTCCATAAAACTTTATTTGCTTATCCAAACAAATTAATGGAGCTCTGCTCTTATCTCCCCTTCCTTGTTGGAAACCTGAAGAAAATACATTTAAAACCAGAAGTGATGCAGCAAGAAGACATAGAAGGACTTCAGGAAATAAAGTGCTAAGGGAAAGAACAAAGACTGTTAGGAGACCAGAGTAGAATGGGATATCCTTCAACACACCCTAACACACATCACAAATCATTTCTACAACAAGTCTGATGAACTTGAAGCAACTCCCAAAACAAAAAACACAGCAAGCAATATACATTTTACACAGATTTTGAAGTTGTGATGGGAGTTATGTCAGGAGGTAAAATACAGTATTTTGCAAAATAGGTGCACTTAATGTTTTTCAATAGATTTATTCATAGGCAGGGTTGTAGATCAAGGGAGAAGACTAGCGATGAAATGCATCCAATCCGAATACTGTACTAAGCAAAGCTAGCACTCCTTAACTTTGAAGGCCAGACAATGAAGCAGAGAAATGTTTGCTTTAGAAAAAGAAAATAGTTATCAGCCTAGCCATGATTTGCATTCGATTTCTTTTTCCTGTGTGCTGCTAAATCAAGCATTTTTATTTATTATTTCCTATTTCAATAAGAATTATTATAATTATTTTTATTATAATATAAATTAATTATTATACAAATTAGGGACTGGTGTGTACTTCAACTGTTACTCCATATTTCACCTTGTATTTGTGACTTTATCTTTCAAACTTTTAGACAACAATTTTGTTTAGAACTTTGTGATTTTTCTGAATTTGCAGTTTTATTTATTAAAACCATGTCCACTTACACTCTTCTAAGAAGATTGCATTTTATTCTGAAATTTTTTGTTAAGTTGCTATCTGTAATTTGAAACGTTCTACATTTTATTGCCTTTATCATTAAAAGTGTTTTACTTTTTTCTTCTAATAAAGTTTGGACATATTTAATTCTGGTAAGATTTATTTTTCTCAAGAAAACAGGGCAGAATTTTCCAAAAACAAGGATGTTGCGAGGATGTTGCCCTAATACAATAATATTCATTTTGATTTTATAATCAGTGAGAAGGCTGCCAATATTTCTTACAAACTGGGCTCAGGGAAGAGAAATGACTTGCCTGTTGGAAAATAGGGTGTCCCACGGCCTATCAAGCTACTATCCCAAAGCAGAGTAGGCTCAGGATCTGAAGACCAGAAAGCTTCTGTGAACTTAAAGAGACAGCTATCCGCTACAAAATTCAATAAATAGGTGTAGAAATGTCAATATAGTTGAATACGTAGTTTGATCAATCATATTGCCCCTTTGTTTGTGTTTCCTTCTTTTGTGTTGGCTTGTTTTGCTATATTTAGTCAATTAAGCATGTTTTGTTATGTTAATCATGAGTTCTTTGTTTTCATTCAATATTTTTAATCCATATGGTTAGCATCCCACTTTCTCTCTACTGAGAGTATTTTCCTCTATATAATCAGATAGCTCTTTCTGAGTTCTTTTTTTCCTTTTTCTACTACTGGTGATCCTTGGCTAACAAGCAGTTACTTAACTACCATTCAGAGTTACAAGAGATTTTGAAAAAGTTATTTGTGACCGATCCTCAAAGTTAAGAATGCTACATATCCCTCCCCTGTTCCCATGGTGACATGATTGCATTTCAGGCACTAGGGAACCAGCTCACATTTTACAACTAGTTGCAGCATCCCATGATTTGCTATTTTTTGTGTCATTTTCTAGTTCCAAATGACACAAAAAACCAGCTGATATGCAGGAATTGCTTAATGACCACATGGTTCACTTAACAATCATGTAAAGCGAACCACGTGGCTTGCATTTACAACCAGTAATTACAAAATTGGGTTTACTTGGTCTCATATGACAGAAAAAGGCAATGTAAGTGGTTAAGGTGTTGAACAAGACTGGAAAGGCCAAGATTCTGGTCTATCCTCAGCTACATAATATCCCAAAGGTACTTTTCAGGAGGCAACTGGACTTCCTTATTTTTTTCTTTGAAGACATTTTGCTTCTCAACCAAGAAGCTTCTTCAGCTCTGACAGGATACTGTGGAATAGATTCCTTGCAGACAGCTGGTCATTTGCAATATTTTAGAGGGCCATTGAAGCACCTGAAGGTTTACCTGTGTCCTCAGGGTCACCTGAGTAGTGTTCCTGGTTCCTGTACTCAGGTTTTTTTTTCCTGGAAATCCTACTCCCACACCATTCATATCCTGTCAGTGATGAAGAAGCTTCTTGGATGAGAAGCAAAACAACTTCAAAGAAAAAACAAGAAAGTCCATTTGCCTCCTGAAAAAACACCTTTGGGATAACCATGACCTGGATGACTGAGAATCTCTACAGTCTCTCAGCCACAGAAGTTTATTGGGTTGTTTTGGGTGATGTCTCTCAGTTCCCTTTGCCTTATCAGATATCTATTATGGTGGAAAAGTAATAAGGCTACCCACCTGAATACAGTACCTTGTTATTTTCTTTTATCTTAGTTTTTTTTTCCTGATAGCATTATATGAGGAAGGTTATTCTCTCATTTCTTCAGGGGACTTTCTAATTATGGGCAATTAACACTTTTTATTTAGTAATATTTATTTATATAAATATGGAATTACCGTATATGCCACCCCTCTCCAAGGACTCAATGTACAGTATATTGTATCGAATATTGTATGGACAGATCATAGATAAGTTTTATTTATTATTTATTTATCTTTTAAAACAAATGTAATCTGAGTTTTTCCTTAGATGATGACTGCCACAAGGAATCCTAGTAGGTTTTCCCCCCCTCTTTTAACCGTGATTGTCTTTTTATCCTGTTTGACTGCTTCCTTTAACCCTGTTCCCCCAACCTTCCCCCAACCTCCTTCTTCCTGCCTTCCTGTCTGCCTTATAAACAAGTATTGTTATCCATTTTAACAGAGCAATGGTTTTACAGCTGTTCTTATTTTAACTAGACTTGATAGATTTATTTATAGCTAGACTTATTTGCTCCCATGACTAGTATATCGTTTGAACTAAACACATACCCCAACCTAAAATATTCAATACATTAAATTTGGCCAACTTAGTTAAAAACATTTCCCTTAGTTAAACATTCATGTCTCCCACACATGAATAGGAATTTTTTTATTTGAGAATACAGTACTGGGAATGTGCAGTGCATAAGAGCGCACCCACTGTGCCTACCGTCCCTGTCCTACTGTCCTCTTTTATTATTACTTTTTTTAACTTATGTTTATACACTCTACTATTATCCTATACATGTTTGAAAAATAAATAAATAAATAAAATAATAAATAAAACAGTTATTATATGTAATATTCAGAATACTGCCAGTAGAGGTCAGCAGCCCTTTTGAGAACAGGTAGGGCACAAAAACGGCACAAAAACAAGAGGACAACAAAATGCTTATACTGTATTCAGAACACAAAGATCTTATATCAAGTGGCTTTAAGTCTAAACCATTCTAAACCAAAAGGGGGGGGGGTCACAATGTCACTTCAGAGAGACCGTAAAATGCAGTTGCGCTTATAAATGCAGTGAAGAATATCCAAAGCAACTTCTTTATGGCTTTATATTTTTCTTTAAATCTATTTTTCTACTTGTTCTATTTTCATTTCTCATTGATACTAGATTTTTATGTTATTTTTTTAAAACTCTTTTGGTTCTAATTTAATTTGTTGTCCATATTGGGGTTTTTTATATAACATAAACTCGTAGAAGATTGACGGGAGAAAAAGACCTCATCATCCATCTAGTCTGCCCCTATACTATTTCCTGTATTTTATCTTAGGATGGATATATGTTTATCCCAGGCATGTATAAATTCAGTTACTGTGGATTTACCAACCACGTCTGCTGGAAGTTTCTTCCAAGTATCTACTACTATTTCAGTAAAATAATATTTTCTCACATTGGTTCTGAACTTTCCCCCAACTAACCTCAGATTGTGCCCCCTTGTTCTTGTGTTCACTTTCCTATTAAAAACACTTCTCTCCTGAACCTTATATATCCCTTTAACATATTTAAATGTTTTGATCATGACCCCCCTTTCCCTTCTGTCCTCCAGACTATACAGATTGAGTTCGTTAAGTCTTTCCTGATAAATTTTATGCTTAAGACCTTCCACCATTTTTGTAGTCCATATTTGGACCCGTTCAATTTTATCGATATCTTTTTGTAGGTGAAGTCTCCAGAACTGAACACAATATTCCAAATGGGGTCTCACCAGTGCTCTATACAGCAGGAGCGCTGGTGAGACCACATTTGAAATACTGTGTTCAGTTCTGGAGACCTCACCTACAAAAAGATATTGATAAAATATCTAAATTTAAAACTTGATAAAACTTGATAATAACAAGTTTTTATTTTATTTTATAACACACAAAAATTCAAATTTCAATTGAACAGTGTGTTGTCTGGGTACAAATCATTTTAGGAAATAAAGTGTTTACAACAATATTCTTGCATTACTGTAATATCAATTATATTACTTTATTATTAACAATAATAAATTCATATTATTTATTCATCATACCATTCATTTAACCTCTTACTTGTATCACTGATCCTTTCATATATTTCCGTTTCTTGCTCCTGTTTTTGTCAGCTAGCCATTGATAAAATAAGTCCCAAGTCAAAAAATATTCAGTTCCTTTCTTTTCCTTAATTGTAGTGTTGGCTTATCCATTTCTGCACATTCCAATATTCCATTGTGCCAATACTGTTCTTGTTGCAGTCACTACATGTAAAATCAGATATACATTCCATACTGTTCTTTAAGTGTGTGTGTCTGTAAATATTCTAAACCACTGGGGCAATAGTGGCAAACCTATGGAATGCATGCTGGAAGCAGCACAGAGAACTATTCCGTACCGCCTTGCTGGCTCCTCTGCTGCATTCTTCTGTACACACACATGCTAGCCAGCTGGCACAAAACAATGTGTTTAAATTATACTGAGGAAGGAGCCCACTATCTCCACTTGCACTAAGTAAGCAAAGGAATGGGATTTAATGCATCTGAAAAGAACCACTTTTAGCAGTGTCTCATTCAGACATGGAAGCTGTAAGCATAAGGCTCAAGCATTCTGATTGGCCTTTTCTCCTGTTGATATCTGTCAGAGGTCATCTGGAAAAATCTCCAATAATCCAGAAGGTTCATTACCCCCCTCCCCCCCCAATTAGAATTTGCCCCCTGAGATCAAACCCGAGGATCACATGATTTCCACCAGTGACTCTTGAAATGAGATGCTCTACTCTTGGTCCCTTGGGCAGGCATGAGAAGGGAGAGGGGGATATAGAATTGAATGCAAGGGAGAGGGGAATGCATCCATCCAGATTGCAAGATGTGACTACAAATCTTTAGGCACTCGCCCAATGGATTAAGACAGGCAGGTTTCTTTATGCTTATTAAAAGAAAGCATACAAAATTTGGCTCCTGGAACTGTTTCCATTTCCTTAACGGTAGACCCAACCGGTCATGCAAGTGGGAATAATTATGTGACCAGAAGTGAAGTACAGTAGTCCCTCGCTATACCGCGCTTCACCTACTGCGGCTTCACTTCATCGCGGGTTTCTGAGGAAGTCGATTGGCAGATTTAAACAGCCCGCCGAACTCGATCGGCAGGTTTTTCAAAAAAAAAAAAAAATCAAAATTGTAAATACTGTATTTAAATACTGTATCTAAAATAAATACTGTGTGGGAAGGGTTTATAAACACTTAAAACAATGAAAACTTACCAAACAATTACAATATAAATACTTAAATAAGTACTATCAGTCGATAAATTCCCCATCGCGGATTTCACCTATCGCGGCCAGGTATGGAACGTAACACCAGCGATAGGTGAGGGACTACTGTATTAGAAAAGGCTTTGCAATGGGGTATTCAGCAGAACCAAGAGGCTCTGCCTCCCTCTGAATGAATTAATTTTTCTGGGTGATTCCCCCTTTCAATTCTAATTGGATCTGATCAATAGTGGTTTCACTTAACTTTGCTACTAGTTCGGAACTGTGAACATACACATGGGGCTTCTGCGCATGTGCAGAAATTCTGCACCTGCGCAAATCATCTGGGCGGGTGGGCCTTCCACTGCCGCTACTGGTTCACCTGGTAGCAAGCCACCACTGGATTCAGTGAAGGGCTACCAAAATTTTTACTACCACACTGGGCGTAGCTTATGCAGGATGCCCTGCATTTTCTTTCAACATCTTTCAGTACAAATTGGGTCCTCTGGGATGGAGCTCCATTTTCACTACCCCAATTTCACCACCACCACCCCGGTCCAGGCAGCAGCCCACCCCGACTGGATCAGACCTCTTTTGGAATTTGAGCCATCTTTTATCAGCTGCTTTTATCATACTAAATTTAGCCTGACCTGTTTTCAAATAATTATCCTGCTGATGGATGGACATGGAACCCTGATCCTCTTTCCATAAATTTATTCCAACAGTCCATTAAATTTGAAAAAAATAAAAATAAAAGTTTGTAAGACACATGAGATTAATTTTGACTGCTTTATTGAAGGCAGAGAAGTTTCTCTGAACATAGTTTATGTTTTTAACAGGTACTTGTAACAGTTTCAAAAGAAAACTTCAAAGCACGTGGATGCATAAAGACAATACCTGTTTAATTCCTTTCAAAGTAACCATATATTTTCTCATGATCATATGGCTGCTCCCTGCCACCATAGAAAAATCTTTGGAAAGTCAAGTTTGGACAATTGTAATTAACTACTATTGTGGTTTCTATGGTCTTCTATGTTTGACAAAAGTGTCAACTCTGGTCCCAAGTATGAGGGTATTTACAATGCTTACTTTCCCATAGTTTAAAAAAGGAATTCCAAAACATCTTAGTCTTTTTAATTTTACCAATAGATATTCAATCATTCTAAGGCACTGAATGTAAGGTATGGTTTGTTTTTAAGTGAACAGGCTATTTTGCTTGGTTCATACATCACACCAAGCCATGTTTTCTAAATGATAATGGTTGGGTTTATATATCATACCAAACCAAAATCAACCAAACCACACTTCAGCTTAGTGCAATATATGAATCCAATAATTATTCAGCTAAGTAGAAAAATGCAAAAATGAAGCAGCAACATCAATAATCCCAGTTTTCTAAAAAATGAAATCTGTTTATCTCTAAATTCAGAAACATTTTAGGAATGATAAAAAAAGATGCATACAGATCTTCAAAAACGGGAAATTTGGTCTTTGAAATTTTGAAAATCAAACTGAATTTTACTAAACCAAAAAAAGCATCTCAACTAGTGATTATTGATTAATATATATTTTCTGTTGGAAATGCAACATTTAGTTCAACTTTAGAGCTAAGACTTTTATTTATATTTCCTCTAAAATTTGAGGACTGTGCCTCATTTGTGAATCTAGGCAATTTCTTAATTAGCAGATTTGCATCCTAGCATTTAACAATCATTTATACTTTCCCACAGTGCTTAGTATCATAGTTACTGTGTAATTTAGTATCAAAAAGTATATTCTAACAAGAATTATTTATGCTGGCCCAGATTGGGGGAAAAAAAATTTTGGAAGACAACTGTTGCAGTATTTGTTATTCAAAAGCAGCTAAGTGGTCTGCTGCCGTGTGAAACGTCAACAAAGCCTGAAAACATAAATCTATATTAAAGGAGGCCATTATTCTAATATGAGCCATGGGAAGTGAGAGGCCACTGTATGGTTTCAAAGGTCCTGTGGAACAAGTCCCTTTGAAAGATTGCCCATCTAGCCAAAAGGAGCAGCAGGTTGTTACTGTATTACTAATACATACAAACTGGCGAGATAGATTTATTCTTGCTAAGGATCAGATTGGATAAACTCAGCGCTGGCGAAGCATTCAGGGCTGGGAAGGATGCTTCAAAGCTGTTAGGATCTAGTTCTTTACTGAGAATGGACAAGTGCTCCAGCTCCCTGGCCGAAACCAAAGCCTTTAGGTCCAAAATTCTTGGCATAGCAACCTGTTGGAGAGAAGCAGCAGAAGAAACAATCAGATATTAAACAAAGCTCTGAGCTCAGGAAGCGCCATAAACAGTAAACATGTTTACAGAATTATCAGTGCACATGTGCTTAGAAAACAAGAGCTTTCTGTTTTCTGGTTTTCTGCTTTGAGACTTAACTATATTTTCCATCACATACTTTTCCCCCCCACCTGACCTGTCATGCTCTTTAGAAAATATAGTAGAGGTTTGATCAGAGGGACTTCCATCCACTATTAATCTAACTTGGTTAGCCATTCCCACTGCAAGTGCAGCTAAATGGAGCAATCGAAAGAACTGTGGCTTGGTATAGTATCCTATGCACCCAAATGCAATCAAGTATCATTAGAGAACATCTCTCAAGTAGATAACCTCAGGCATGCTGCTCCATAATCAAATTGCAATCAAACAAGTAAACGAGTGTTACAAGAAGCATGTAAGTCCTCTGCTGGCACTCTCCTAAGTCTCTAAATCATAACTCATTGCATAAATAGTATTCGTAGATTTTGCAACATTTTTGCATAAGAGAACATCTCCTGCATTAGCATCCATCTGATACCTGACTAGCAGCTAATATACCATTAGTTATGAACGTAAGGAGGACATTGTGAAGTAGCAGCTCTTACCCTTGCAATAGATTTCTCCATCCTTATCAGCCAAAGTTGTAGACTCCAGGCCTTTGCCACATTTTGCACATCGGAAGCAGGCCTTGTGCCATGACTAAGCATAGTACAGAAAACATATTGTTATTATGAAAGTGAGTAACTTCAAAGGGACACTTTGACATCCTACATGAGCTTGACCAGAAAAGCACTGCACTCCATAAAATTGATGTACAAAGCCCAGCGGCCATTTTATCAACTCCCCATTTGTTATACTGGCCTGTATAAAAATATTCCATTTGCTCTGAAAGACAATTGTTAATATTTTCTCAGAAAGAAAATGAATTCTACATGTTTTTTTCTGAATTCGCAGAACGTACTTGCAACATCAAATTTGAAGATAATTCACAACAGTATCCATATGTAACAAGTGACTGTTTCTTGATTCTAACATTTTTATATTCAGGTGTATGTCCCAATCATCTTTCCTTCATTATTATTATTATTATTATTATTATTATTATTATTATTATTATTATTATTATTATTATTATTATTATTTATTAGATTTGTATGCCGCCCCTCTCCGAAGACTAATTATAGCCTTGAATAATTGCTTAGCTTCAATTGTACTGCTACCCTGTTTCCCCGATAGTAAGACCCCCGATTGTAAGACGTATCGGGGGTTTCAGGGGGGTCGGCTAATATAAGCCGTACCCCGAAAGTAAGACATATGTCTTACTTTCGGGGAAACACGGGGGTATTGCCGGGGGGGAGCCCGATCACGTCGCTTCCAAGCTCCCCGCGCGCCCTTCGCCTCGCCACGGCGCCACCGCCTCTTCCCCGGGTTGGCAAAGCGAAGGACGGCGCTGGTCCGAAGCGAGCCGAGCGGGTGGTGGCTTGCAGCGAAGGTGCTCGTCCCAGCAACCGAGTCCTGCCGAGGCTCGGCTGCAAGCGGCCAGCGAGGCCGACCAGCTCTGAGGCGAGCGGCCGGAGCTGCGCCCTCCTTCGCCCGCCTCCTTTCCGGCAGGCAGGTGGGGCTGCCCAACTGCGCAGAGCGGCTCCTCCCCTCCAGACACACGCTTCCCCGACACACATCTGTGGCTCCACGCGTGCACGCCGCTTGGAGCCCTGAGGTTGAACTTGGAAAAGGGCTCACGAGGCTCCTGTCCCGCGGCTGCCCTTCTGGACTCTGGGGAGATGCCTTCGGGAACGCGACCCTTTCAATTTTTTTCCAATGTAAGACATACCCCGAAAGTAAGACGTAGTGGGGCTTTTGGGGGTAAAAAGAAAGTAAGACACTGTCTTACTTTTGGGGAAACACGGTAGGTTTTATTGTAATGATAGGAAACGGCATCCCCCCCTAAGTATTAATGAATAAAATCCCTAGCTACCAGTGATGAAGAATGCTGGGAGTTGTGTATTAAGACTATCAGGAGAGACACCATATTCTCCACATGTTTTAGATATCCTTAAGCATAGAATTTCAAGGAAGGGTGTTCCACTCTTTCCTACAAACATATTCACTTATGAATTTATTACACAAGCATAGCCAGCAAAATTAATTTAAAATGTAACGTTCAGACTTTTATATACTTAAAAAAAGAAAGCCCAATTTAGCCTAAATTAATATATACTGCTGGGAAAAAATAAAGGGAACACTCAAATAACACATTCTAGATCTGAATGAATGAAATATTATCATTGAATACTTCGTTCTGTACTAAATTGAATGTGCACAACGGCATGTGAAATTGATTGTCAATCAGTGTACTCATATTTGCTATCTACTAATAGCCTTAAATGGCCCAGGACCAGACTATTTATGGGACCGCCTCCCCCCTCATATCTCGCTGTGGCCAGTAAGGGCCCACAGAATCGGCCTTCTTCAGGTCCTTTGCACCAAACAAAGTTGGTTGGCGGGACCTCGAGGAAGAGCCTTCTCTGTGGTGGTTCCAACCCTGTGGAATCAACTGCCCTCAGGGATTTATGCTATCTCCTCCCTACCGGTCTTCTGGAAAACCGCCAAGACCTGGCTTTTCCAGCAAGGCTGGAATTAGGATTGACTGTTAGTATGCATGGTTTTTTTTTAATGATATAGTAGTTTTTATGGTATTGCAGTTTTATCGATATATTTATTACTCTTTTTACTTGCATTGTATTTATAACTGTTGTTAGCCGTTCAGAGTCCGTTTCAAAGTGAGCGGCATATAAATGTAATAAATTCTCTGTGGCGGCCCTGGCCCTCTGGGACCAACTCCCCCCAGAGATTAGAATTGCCCCCACCCTCCTTGCCTTTCGTAAGCTGCTTAAAACCCACCTCTGCCGCCCGGCATGGGGGAACTGAGATACACTTCCCCCTAGGCCTTTACAATTTTATGCATGGTATGTCTGTATGTATGATTGGTTTTTATATAATGGGTTTTTAACTGTTTTTAGTATTGGATTATTGTTATACACTGTTTTATTACTGTTGTTAGCCACCCCGAGTCTGCGGGGAGGGGCGGCACACAAATCCAATCAATAAAATAAAATAAAATAAAATAAAATAAAATAAAATAAAATAAAATAAAATAAAATAAAATAAAATAAATAATAAAATAAAATAATAAAATAAATAAAATAAAATAAAATAAAATAATAAAATAAAATAAAATAAATAAAATAATAAAATAAAATAATAAAATAATAAAATAAATAAAATAAAATAAAATAAAATAATAAAATAAAATAAAATAAATAAAATAATAAAATAAAATAATAAAATAATAAAATAAATAAAATAAATAAAATAAAATAAAATAAAATAATAAAATAAATAAAATAAATAAAATAAATAAAATAAATAAAATAAATAAAATAAATAAAATAAATAAAATAAATAAAATAAATAAAATAAATAAAATAAATAAAATAAATAAAATAAATAAAATAAATAAAATAAATAAAATAAATAAAATAAATAAAATAAATAAAATAAATAAAATAAATAAAATAAATAAAATAAATAAATAAAATAAATAAAATAAATAAAATAAATAAAATAAATAAAATAAATAAAATAAATAAAATAAATAAAATAAATAAAATAAATAAAATAAATAAAATAAATAAAATAAAATAAAATAAAATAAAATAAATAAAATAAAATAAAATATAGTTCTTACCTTCCCAGCTCCAACCACCTTCTCTGCAGCATAGACAGCCTGTCCACAGCGAGGGCAGCCATCAGATCCACCCACCTTTTGGGCAATCTTGGATGCATTAGGATTGTTGGTTGGGCAATGAGGGTGAGATCTGTGGGGCCGAAGCAAGGAAAGAGTTATTTCATATTCCCACGTGTGTGTATAGAGAGAGAGAATTATCAAGAGGGGAAATATTTGCCTCTAGTTCTCTGAAACTAAGGACCCCCTGAGAACCATACTGCCCCCACCCTAATGGATATCCAGGCAGCACTGAAAACCTGGCTTTGTCAGTGGGCCTGGGGGCCATGAGAAATTGATACCTCTTAGCCACGGCTCCAGTAAGATATGATAGGGTATGTAGGATATAGTCTGACTGCATTAATTAAATTAAATTGCAATAAGAATTCATAATTCTGAATCCACAGTATTAAACATTATAAGACTCCCTAACTTTTGCCAAACTTCCGGGTTCGGCGTTCGGGAGGCTGCCCGGCTGTCACCTTTTAAAACAGCCGGGGGGCTTCTCGGCAGCCTCCCGAACGCCGAACTCGGAAGTTCGGGTTTGGCGTTCGGGTTCAGGAGGACGCTGGGAGCCCCCCGGCTGTTTCAAAAAGCGACAGCTGGGCGCCAGGGCTTCTCGGCAGCTGCGGCGGCGGGTTCGTAAGAAGAGGCAAAAATTTTCTGAACCCCGGGTTCGTATCTCAAGTTGTTCATAAGACGAGGGGTTCGTATCATGAGGTACCACTGTATTTGTTTTTAACTATTGTAATTCTTGATAAAATTATATTTTAAAAAACACAACCAGGCTGGTTTAAAAGTATTCTGCAACCAATTCATAATTTTGTATTTCATAGCCTTCAAATTAATTTGCTATAGTTATTTTTCTGTACAAAAAAATTACTGATCAAAGACACCTCCAAGCTTTTGCTCTGAATATCTAATAGGTTCTTTTTTAAAAAGCCCTTATAATTCCTGCTTCTGCTACCTAGTAAGCTGCTCTGCTTTCCACTCCAAAATCTCAGTGAATGCAAAGCAGTACTGGCCAAACACTTTTTGCCAGCCACTTTCTTCTAGCTATGCTTATTTCTCACAAGCATGTACATTTGAAAGAGAAAAAGACTTGCAGGAACCTAAAGAATGCTGGGTATACACATTTATCAACCTTCTTTCACCCACAATTTCTATAGTTCAATAAAAAATCTAGCATTTCATATATACAGGTCATAATTTTATCGAGGTAGGTTTACAATGAATTGCATTTGGGGCCCGTTATGTTTCATAACAGAAAAAAATTAATAGCCTACTGCGCTGCAAACTGGATTTTTATCTAGGCAACATCTGCTTTCTTCGTAACCACAGTATTTGAGTAATGATATAAATTCAAATCAATACATTAAACAATCACACTTTGCAGATTTCTTATTAGTGCAACTCACTCTTCAGGTTTGATCCCCAATCCTTCACCCTTGTCCATGCTTAAGGTCCCAGCTCCTT
The DNA here is from genome assembly GCF_031021105.1 of Erythrolamprus reginae. Lineage (NCBI taxonomy): Eukaryota > Metazoa > Chordata > Lepidosauria > Squamata > Dipsadidae > Erythrolamprus > Erythrolamprus reginae. The sequence continues at coordinate 68,269,655 of NC_091952.1, forward strand.
GTCCATATCCATAGCCCTTTGGTCCATATTTCTTCCCATAGCATGACTTGCAGTAGATCTCTTCTCCATGCACAGCCACTGTAGTGCTATCCAGGTTCTTCTTGCAAACCACTACAGCCATTTGGGAAGGACAAAGATAAAAAAATGTCACCTTTATAAGCTTAAATATGAGACCTTATTTGTAATATAGGCAACTAGGATATTTGTGGAACCACTAAATAGTACATTAAATAGCAGTGATGGCAAAGCTTTTTTTCCCTTTGGTACCAAAAGAGTGTTCACACATGCTATTGCGCATGGGTGAGTGCCCACACCCATAATTCAATGCCTGGGGAGGGCGAAAATAGTTTCCCCTGCCCCCTGGAGGCCCTCTGGAGGTCGGAAATGGCCTGTTTCCAACTTCTGATGGGCCCAGTAGGTTCCTGTTTCTCCCTCCCCAGGCTCCAAAGACTCCCCTGGAGCTGGGAGGAGGGTAAAAATATGTCAGAAGAAAGACCCCCGTGGAGAGCAGGTAATGGCATGAAACGTTTATTCAATTCAGTAACAACACAACTCACTTAACTTCGCTCGGCAGGGTATTTAAGCCCGACAACTTGCTGACAGAACATCCAATCACGTAACTATAAAGAACCCGCCCAAAACCAGCTGCCTGACAACAACCAATAGTCGTGGGATCCGCTGAGGGTACATAACACTCTTCCCCCTTTATGTTAGCACATATGTAGTCTTGGAGATACCCAGGTGGCCGCCGCTGCCTTTCCGAGCGCCGCACAGATACATCTTCCCAGGTACCACCCTGGGGTTCAGCGCCTAGAGGAGGGGAACTGATTGGTCCAGGCAATGATGATGAATGATTGGGGTTTCCTCCTGCGGCCATCGGAAGCCAAGGGAGTCTCTGTGTGAGCCAAAATCAGCTAGCCAGCATACACATGCATGTTGGAGCTGAACTAGGGCAACAGCTTGTGTGCCAGCAGATATGGCTCCGTGTGCCACCTGTGCCATATGTTCGCCATCACTATTATATAGGATGAATACGTTTCAGTATCCATTACCATCTTTTCCAATTTAGTGCCTGTTATAATGTTGGTCTACAATACAACCGAGGGAATCTATTTGGATAAAAGCCTGGTCTATTAGAATGTTCAAGAGCTCATTTTTCTTTTTCTAAAAGCACTTCTGGGTTTTTTTGGACAAAACTCTGGAGATAGTAAATCAATAGATTTCTCTCACACATTTTCTTTAACACAGCAAAGATAAAAGGATCTATTTGGAGAAATAGCACAGAGCAAAGAAGCTTCAAGTAAGGATCTGTAAAGAACAATTTAACTTGAGCAATTTGGTCAGCCACAAGCTGTATTATTTTATTTCTGAACTTCCACTCACAAATAGAAATACAGAAAAAGCAGAAAATCAGGAGTCTTTCAACAGCTTTTGCCTCTTAATCATTAGTTAGTTGGAAAAAAATACTACTGGACTTTTGACCTTTTTTTCTATCATAGACAAAGCTGACATCATCTGAAGCGAACAACCTTCACAATGATAGTGATGACTAAGAAATTTGCTTTGCTATAATTCAGGTAACAGAAGACCAAAATTTTCATAGGGCTATTTTGGTATTTTGGAGCTAGACCATAAGCATAGATATTAGTATAGACAGAGTATACTCTCTCTCTGTGTGTGTTGTCCATTTATTAACATATTAGAACAGTAATTGCCTCTGAGAAAAAAAAGTAACTTGGTTGCAGCATAGGCTGCATCCTTAACTCTCTTCTTGTTGTGATGGACCATTGCAGCTAGTCTTTAACAGCCACAGTTTGCTTTGAAGCCACAATAAATTATCTTACTCTCAAGGAATGCAAACAGAAAACCAAATATTCTCTCAGGAATGCAGCAGAGGCAACAGTAGGAACAGTTTCTATATATGGAAAAGACGAGGGCTGAATTTCTCATCCTGTTGACCAAATATGGCGTTTATCTCCCCGGGTTGGGAAAGGGTGGCTGAGAAAACCACCAGGCAGAGAAGTAATAAAATATTTAGCCATGAAAGGAGGATCATTAGAAGAACTCCCCCTCTCATAAAGAACAGCTAATTCTTCTTTTATTGTCCTGGAATGGCATTTGTGCTTGAGATCCTATAAATCACTGTGGCTTGAATATTGACATTTTAAAATAAAACTGTGCTTGCACTGGAAGAGCCATTTTTAAGACATCAGCTTTTACCATATTTTATCTTATTTTTTCCAAAGCTGTCTGTATTATTATCATCACAAAAGTCTTGATCCCATTCTAAGAGAAGTAATCATTTACCCAGCCATTTCTGCAAATTTTTGATGAATTATTTCAAAACTCCTCACCTAAATATCTTTGGTCATCAGATCTTCTGTGTGTGTGTTTGTGTGCGTGTATGTTTGTGTTGTGTATCAAGAACAAGCCGCAAAGAAACAAAACAATTGACAATTATGTAGCATATGCACATTTCTAGAGAAATATAGTGTCTATTTTGATATAGTAGGAGCCCAGGATTCTCCCTGCTTATAATCAATGCAATAAATAATGTATTTTTCGGTGTATAAAACACACCGGAGTATAAAACACACCTTAGTTTTGGGGGAGGAAAACAAGGGGGGAAAATCTGCCTCTGCCTCCCATCAAACAATACAGATGATATACACTTTTTGCTGTGTATTTCTGTGCATGTGTGTCTGACCCATAGAAATAGCAAAGAATCGGAGAAATGTACATTATGGCAGCATATTAATGTCAGAAAGTTTTCTTAAATGTAGTCACACTAATTCCTCCCAATTATTTAAATAGCTCTACTCCAAAAATAACTAAGTCAGGGTTTAACTCTTATCTTAATACTTATCTTAATACTAAAACAGGAAACTGTTACATTTCAGATTCTACTTTTACAGATCTTTAAAATTGACGTGGCTTTCTGGAAGCATATATTTTTCTCTGCTATTTAAAAGAAGATACAAAAGCACCGGGTCTCTTCAGATCAAGCCTTTATTTTGAAAAAATTCTTCATTTTGTTAAGTTGTCTAGAACAATAATAAAGCAGTCTTTAAAAAATAAATCTAATAATTTGAACATTCTATAGACATTTATAGTTATTGACTTACCTCCTTGCACCCGGTTTCAGCGGTCCAACATTGCCAGCAGTCCACCTCCCAGCAATTTGCCTCCTTGCAGGTAGTTTTACTTTCAGTTTAGCATGTGGCTTGGCTTAACACAGTGGTTCTCAACCTGAGAGTCGGGACTCCTTTGGGGGTCAAACGACCGTTTCACAGGGGTCACCTAAGACCATGGGAAAAGAAAATTTCCCATGATGTTAGGAACTAAAGGTTGTATTCTGGCACCTTGGAACATATTTTTACACTCCGACCAATCAGATGTTTAAAGTGGGGGTGTCCTCTGACCTTCCGGCCAATCAGCTTAACGCTCTGTTGAGAGAATTGGCACTAGACTTATGGTTGGGGATCACGACAACATGGGGAACTATATTAAGGGGTGGCGGCATTAGAAAGGTTGAGAACCACTTGCTTAACAGGTCTACGCTGTTTATTACAAAGAGGTAAATTGTTGGGAGACAGAGGCCAAAAAGTGGAGGTGGCTGGGTGGGGCTACATTTGGTGTATAAGATGCAACCAAGTTTTCACCCTCTTTTGAGGGTGGGAGTAAAAAGGTGGGTCTTATACTCTGAAAAATACAGTATTTAGTAATATTCATTACTAGTTCAGTCATTCTTCTAGAGAAATTACCATCCATTCTTAATTTTTGTCCAAGAAATTTTATAGTTGGTGAGAAAATCTCATTCTGAGCAACACTCCGCAGTCTGCATTGGTTGCCGATCAATTTCCGGTCACAATTCAAAGTGTTGGTTATGACCTATAAAGCCCTTCATGGCATCGGACCAGAATATCTCCGAGACCGCCTTCTGCTGCATGAATCCCAGCGACCGATTAGGTCCCACAGAGTGGGCCTTCTCCAGGTCCCTTCAACTAAACAATGTCGGTTGGCGGGCCCCAGGGGAAGAGCCTTCTCTGTGGTGGCCCCGACTTTCTGGAACCAGCTTCCCCCAGAGATTAGAACTGCCCCTACCCTCCTTGCCTTTCGCAAACTCCTCAAAACCCACCTTTGTTGTCAGGCATGGGGGAACTGAGATATTTCCCCCGGGCCTATATAATTTATGTATGGTATGTTTGTATGTATGTCTGCTTAATAATGGGTTTTTAAAAATATTTTAAATTGTAAATTATTAGATTTGTCATGAACTGTTTTATTGTGTTGTGAGCCGCCCCGAGTCTACGGAGAGGGGCGGCATACAAATCTAATAAATAAATAAAATAAAATAAATAAACTAAACTCTAACTCTAAAATTCAGTCAGGTCTGACGTAGGACCAACACACAATATTCTTTTTCTGAATTAGTACTGTGAATTGTATTGCAACAATGATCGGAATGGAACCAATAATTATATTAGAGCCTTAACATCCATAGATGTTAAGGTTAAGGTTAAGATTTCTTTAAAAAGTCAAGCAGGCTCCAAAAGCAGTATCTTTGCTAAAATGGTAATTACGATTATCCACTTATGGGAAAAACATGGCTTCCAGCTACTGTGACAGGTCAACTTTAAGGAGATCAATCCCTTTAATGTTTTGAGGGAACTCCAGGACATGCATACTATTCATTACATTTCCTCCTACCAGTTACCATTTAGGTTATGCAACAAGCATAACAAGTCTTAGGATACATGAGATTCCTAAGGCGAAAACAAAAGGTCATCTGACTGGCATGAATTCAAACCAACCCTGGATGCAATAATGGGGCTGTGAATAAGAACAAAAAAGCTTTCTATTAAAATATAAACATCAGCTGGCTGCAGAGGCTGTGTGTCAGATTCCCAGCTTCACTGGGGAAGGGGGGTGGCTCTTGGGATATAAAATCTACAAGATCAAAATCACAATAATTTGTAGTGAGATCTGATGCTAATCTGAAATAATTTTATGGAGAGTACAATGAAAAAAAATCTGTATGTAACAATTGAAATATATTTGCTAGCAGTAAATAGGATGCAAAATTATTTAGGTTGTGATTCTACACAAGACCAAGGAGTGATTCTAAATCTATTTAGCTCATGGGTCCAACTTGCCATGAGGAATCTTTCAATAAATCAAGCTTTTGTGTTATCAAAACTTGTAATTTAGCAACAGTAAGGCAACAAAACTGAAAATATGTTGCTGTAACTAGTGAATGAAACTAAAAATAATATTTAGAGGCCCGGTGCTTTTGTATCTTCTTTTAAATAGCAGAGAATAATATATGCTTCCAGAAAGCCACGTCAATTTTAAAGATCTGTAAAAGTAGAATCTGAAATGTAACAGTTTCCTGTTTTAGTATTAAGATAAGTATTAAGATAAGAATTAAACCCTGACTTAGTTATTTTTGGAGTAGAGCTATTTAAATAATTGGGAGGAGTTAGTGTGACTACATTTAAGAAAACTTTCTGACATTAATATGCTGCCATAATGTACATTTCTCCAATTCTTTGCTATTTCTATGTGTCAGACACACATGCACAGAAATACAGAGCAAAAAGTGTATATCATCTGTATTGTTTGATGGGAGGCAGAGGCTAATTTCCCCCCCTTGTTTTCCTCCCCCAAAACTAAGGTGTGTTTTATACTCCGAAAAATACATTATTTATTGCATTGATTATAAGCAAGGAGAATCCTGGGCTCCTACTATATCAAAATAGACACTATATTTCTCTAGACATGTGCATATGCTACATAATTGTCAAAGGGAAGGTATCATTGTTTTGTTTCTTTGTGGCTTTCTCCTTTATCCTTCTTGTGTGATTTGTTAGAATTTTTGTTTTATTTATTTTTTCCAGACAACTACTGGTAATGAACCTTTAAATCTGTCCACAGACCTGGATATCTAAAACTAGTTGTAAAACTCTTGATTTGAAATCTGGGGCATTCCCTAGGAAGTACAGCTTTCTAATTTGTTTTTCCCATGGAAATGCAAGGAGGGATCAACGTTTGACCTAAATAGGCAGCTCTCTGTTTTCTTTAGTCAGAAACTTCCTGACAAGAAACAGACAACCTACAGCATAGGTTGGTGCAATATAATCTTACAATGTAATGTAATATATACAACTTCAACTGAGGATTACATAATCCTTCATTAATTCCAAAAGCCCTGTGCTACTGTTGAGTTTGATCTTCTAGGAAGAATCGTCTGTTTCTGCTTGCATTAGAAAATTAGAGAACAAGAGCAATAATGTTTATTTATGTATTTATAAAGGCGAAGGGGCCAGAGAGAAGGGACATGTGTGACCAACTGGCATAGTGGATGTGGCTTCATTATACAGTGGTACCTCATCTTACGAACGCCTCTTCCAACGAACTTTTCAAGATACGAACCTGGTGTTTAAGATTTTTTTGCCTCTTCTTCCAAACTATTTTCACCTTACGAACCCAAGCAGCTGCTGCTGGGTTGAAGGGGTTTCTTTTTTCCCCCTTTTTTTGAAGAAAGAAAAGGGAGGGGCTGCTTGGAGTAGGAAAGATTTTGCAGAGAACAACGTGCTTGCAAAGGTACTGAAACGGTGTCTTTTGAAGAAAGAAAAGAGAGGGGCAGCTTGGAGGAAAGATTTTGCAGAGAACAACGTGCTTGCAAAGGCACTGAAAGGGTATCTTTTTAAGAAAGACAAGGGAGGGGCAGCTTGGAGTTGGAAAGATTTTGCAGAGAACAACGTGCTTACAAAGGCACTGAAATGGTGTCTTTTGAAGAAAGAAAAGGGAGGGTGCCCCCTTGCCTTTCTTCCTTCCCACTCACTCTTTAGCCTAGCCTTGCTTCTTCCACCCGCCCCCTTTAGCTGCTCCTCCCTGCCCTCTGTTCGCCTCCCTTCTAAAGTTTGGGTTTTTCCTGAAGAATTTGCACGCATTATTTGCTTTTACATTGATTCCTATGGGAAACGTTGTTTCATCTTACGAATATTTCACCTTACGAACCTCCTCCTGGAACCAATTAAGTTCGTATGATGAGGTACCACTGTACCAGTGTTTCCCAACCTTGGCAACTTGAAGATATTTGGACTTCCAACTCCCAGAATCCTCCAGCCAGCATTCGCTGGCTGGGGGTTTCTGGGAGTTGAAGTCCAAATATCTCCAAGTTGCCAAGGTTGGGAAACACTGCATTATACATTCACATCTCTCAACGTTCTCTACTTGCTTCATTGGGTGCAGTAGGGGGACCTGCTCTTGGTCATAACTATTAAAAATCTTATCCAGTGGAACACAGGAATTCTGCCTTTTCTATTGCTATTCCTTCTCACTGGAACACCATCCCAACTGAAGATTAGACCATGCGTTTCAATGCACAAGCACACAGAAGTAGGGTTTAAACATCATGGTAAGTTATACTGTGACTTAACCAGGGGTAAAATCCAGCAAGTTCTGGAGAACTGGTAGCAGAAATTTTGAGTAGTTCAGAGAGCTGGCAAATACAACCTCTGGCTGGCCTCAGAGTGAAGTGGGAATGGGGATTTTGCAGTATCCTTCCCCTGCCTTGCCCACCAAGCCAAGCCCATAGAACCAGTAGTAAAAAAAAAAAAGATTTCACCACTGGACTTAACTAATATTGGCTTAGAGCAGTGGTTCTCAACCTTGGGACCATTTCACAGGGGTCGTCTAAGACCAGGGAAAAAGACAAATTTCCCATGGTGTTAGGAACTAAAGCTGGTGCCTTGGAATTTATTTTTACAATACAACCAATCAGGTGTTTACAGTGGGGGTGTCCCTCTGGCATTCCTGCCAATCAGCTTAAAGCTCTGTTGGGAAAATTGGTGCTAGACTTATGGTTGGGGGTCACCACAACATGAGGAACTGTATTAAGGGGTCGCGGCATTAGAAAGGTTGAGAACCACTGGTGTAGAGTGACGAGTAAACCCATTGTAGTCATTGTACACAGTTCGAACTGTTTTCAGAACTGCTTTTTGAATATCATTAATGTTTAATGATGACGTCTACATAGTTCATATGCTTTTTCCTCTCTTTCAGTTACTCTCAATCATACTTATAATTCAGGAAACATTTGTTATAAATTCTTCCATCCCATGAACATATATGCAGAAATGAATGTGTTACCATTCTATGTAAAACTAAACAGATATATAGATTTTCTCTATTTAAATGGTAATCGAGAGATTGATTTTCCAGATTTTCAACTTTTCCAAGGGCTTATAGTTTGACTTATTTTGTGGAATATGGGTGATTTTTTTTTAAGGGAAAAGGCAACATGTGCACAGATAGAAAATTATTACTTGACCCCTCTGATAACTTGGCTGGGGATTGGTTTTTCTTTTAGCAAAAAGTTAAATGTGCTGCTGGAAAAAACATTAATTTAGACAAATTAATCTTTTTACATTAGTCCCAGGAGGACAAAGGCTTGGTTTTGTAAAATATTTTCCCCAAATATGTTAATGCTAAGCTGTATTTTATTGACTTAGGAAGAAGTTGGAGTAATAGAGATTGGAGCAGTGCCAAAAAGATAATTTTGAACAGTTAGAAATTTCTCTAGATTTTTACAATACTGTATTGAAGAAACATATTTTTTTAATTAACACAATGGAAAAAGTGATTAAGTGATTCCAGGCTGAAAAAATACTTTTATGTATCTATTGTAATATATAGTACATGGGTAATTTTTTTTTTAGCTGGAAGAGATGTATTCTTATAGAATTTAACTATTTTTTCTCTTTTCTTCCTTTGTTTGTATACTATTTAAGATTCATATTAAACCTTCCTATAACTATAGATACGTTTGTTATATTTCAACTACTCAATCTACAAAGAATCTAACAATCCTTAAATTCAGAAGCTAAGAATTTTAAGGCAATTTTCTTATTAGATAAGAAAAGAGCTATAAATGCCTTTCGTGAAAATAGGCTGATAAAAATGTCTACCATATTTTTATCAGCTTACCTTCCATTTTTTCTTCCAACTGATTTTGCAGTAAATGAAAACAAAGGTTACTTTATGATAGCACAAAATCCCATTGTCAAATTACTCCTCACTGGCAACTGAAGGAAACTGTTGATATGCAATTCTGGTAAGAATAAGTTGTGTACAGTGTGTTGGGATAATAACAAAACAAAACAAAACCTTGACATAAAACTTTGAACACTCACTGCACAAAAAGCAGGATTTGTGGAAACTGTTGCCTTCACATTGTACTTCCTCTGCAAAATACACTGTTTTCTGGCATACGCCACACTTCTTGCCTCCACCCCAGTTTGGCATCCTGTAAAGAAAATAAATGAGATAAATGTAACTATTCAACAATAAACCAAGAAGGACTTAAGGACATATTATTTAACTCTCTGTATTAATGAAACTGCTTTAGGGTCAACCAATAAAAATTTCTACTGAGAAATTGCCCAAATGGCCTTTTAGCAAAATCACATATAATTCAGGTATTTCCTACAGCTCTGTGTAGATAACAATCATCATTTTAAAATGTTTTAATAAAAATAAATAACCCTATGGGGCACGGGAGGGGAATGGAAATGTAAACATAATGGATAAAACCCAACAAAAATCAACCCATGTGTCTACCACTGTATTCCAACATTCAGAACATACCATCTCTTGGGCTACAGAGCAAAGCCAAGACTCTCCTGAAATCAGGAGGTAATAAACAGAATGGGTCCTCTTAGGGAAGGAATGCTAATGCACAGGGGGAATATGTATTTTATTTATTCTTATTTATTTATTTATTTATTTATTTATTTATTTATTTATTTGTCCAGTACATAAAACATATTGAAGAGAATAGACATGTAGTAATATATATAGAGAAAACACAACTTGATTGCTAAACTCAAATTTTTTACAGTCAAGTTTGGAACGGTTAATATTAAGTTTGAATCTGTTGCGTGCTCTTGTGTTGTTACGGTTGAAGCTGAAGTCGTCATTGACAAGCAGGACGTTGCAGCAAATGATCTTGTGGGCAATACTTAGATCGTGTTTTAGGCGTCGTAGTTCTAAGCTTTCTAGACCCAGCATTGTTAGTCTATTTTCGTATATCCAATGGCATTTTCAGATAGGTGATGCCTGGAGGGGAATTGGATCTTTTGATCTGATCAGATCGTTAGATGAATATAGGAGGAAGAGGAAGCAACCCCACAGATACACATGTTCAGAGCCATGTAGGGTCACAAAGGTGACCACCACTACCTTGAATCGTACCTGGAAGCCAATATAACTTCTACAATAGTGGGATCAGCTGAGTAAATGGGAAACATGTATTGCTGTCTGGGCATTCATGCATATTTTGCACCATGTGTAGCTTTTGAATGCTTTTCAAGGGAAGTTCCATGCAGCACATATTACTGTACAGTAATTCCACCAGAGGGTGATTATGACTGCAAAAAGGGCTTCCTGATCCAGGAATGACTACAATTAACGGAGCAGAGGTAACTATGCAAAAGCCACAGCTTTTATCTGTTCCTTGAGCAGAAGCTTCAAATGCAAGAAGATTCCCAAGCTGTGGATGACCTTTAAGTGGGGGAGTCTACTCCTGTTCAGAGCCAAAGATTATGTTACTCCAGAAACATCTGCCCCAGGGACCCAAAGCTGTCCTGATCTGGATGCATTCAAAGCAAATCTGTTGTTTTCTAGCAGACCTTAACAGCCTTCAAGCACTGGTTCAGCTCCATCTCCTGTTTGGCAGAGAGCTGAGATAGATAACCGGATGAAATCAGCCCCCTGATGCTACCTTACTCCATGTTGAACTAAACTCATATAAGGAAGGAACTTATTGTTCATCCTGTATCTTTTAATAGCTGTGTAAGAAGGAAATTTAAACAAAGCCTCACCCATCATTATAGTACCCTAACAAAACAAAAAAAAGCTTTTTGAAGAGCCCTGCTAATGTAACCAAATAGACAAAATAAAATAAAATAAAATAAAATAAACATAGGATCTCTAGGCATACATTGCAGGTTTAAAAGGGGGGAAAGACCAGATACACAAGAAGGAAACTGTATCCTGTAACTTGAAATAACAAATTTTAGCAAAGCCTGCCTTCCTATCCCATAAAAACAAGGCAGATCTGCTACAATTCTCTGCAAGTTTCTTTCCAAAACCTGCTCCTAACAGAACTCCCATTTCGGCCTGCCTGTGAAGCACCAAACAAGTGAAGTGAAGTAAGTCTGAAGTCCATCCTTTTCAAAAGATTTTGATAGGAATGTTTTGAACTGCATTAATAATAATAAAACATGTGACATTAAAGGAAAATATAGGAGTCTTGTGACTATCAAGAGTTGTAAACTTCAAGAGTTGTAAACCTAATCCTACGTAGCTTCTGCTCTGGCAATCTCACACTACTTACCAGAGCTTACAAAACTTTTGCCAGACCCATCCTCGAATACAGCTCATCTGTTTGGAACCCATATCGCATCTCAGACATTAACACCCTTGAAAATGTCCCAAGATACTTCACCAGAAGAGCCCTTCACTCATCCACTCGAAACAGAATACCCTACGAGACTAGACCTTCAATCCTGGGCCTAGAAAGTTTAGAACTAAGACGCCTTAAACAAGATCTAAGTATTGCCCACAAGATCATATGCTGCAACATCCTGCCTGTCGGCAACTACTTCAGCTTCAACCACAACAACACAAGAGCACACAACAGATTTAAACTTAATATTAACCACTCCAAACTTGACTGTAAAAAATATGACTTCAGTAACCGAGTTGTCGAAGCGTGGAACTCATTACCGGACTCCATAGTGTCATCCCCAAACCCCCAACACTTTACCCTTAGATTATCTACGGTTGACCTATCCATATTCCTAAGAGGTCAGTAAGGGGCGAGTGCAAGTGCACTAGAGTGCCTTCCGTCCCCTGTCCTATTGCTCTCCTATATCTCCTATACCTTTCTTCTATTCCTATATCTCTTCTTCTATTCTTTCATTGATATGTTCTATTACTATACCTTCTTTTCTATTATTTCTTAGATATATTTTACTATGAGTATCTCCTCTATAACCTTCATCATGTATTTTACTATGTGTATATAGATATATACCCACTAAAACCCTCATTGTGTATTGGACAAAATAAATAAATAAATAAATATCAGGACCATCTACTCCCAAATTACTAGATGCCGGTAGCTATGGTTTGTCCAAAGAGAAAGATGTGTTTAAATGGAAACAAAACCTGTTTTTTATCTTGCCACAGCTGCATTTCCTCAACATCTTGTAAACTAGCTGTGTTTTGTGTTCCTCTCAGCCAAATCATTAGATTACCTTGGATTCCTACAGATTGCCTTAAAAGGAAATAGAGCTCCAGTGGTTCCCCTCCCCGACTCCCGCTAGGGCAGCAAGCCAGAAAAGAGGCTAGTCCTGTCTTTCAACAGGCAGGAGTGTCCCTAAAGAACCGTTTCAATGTTTAACCATGACAAGCAATACATATAAAGCAAATCTCTTGTGGGTAACCTTGGCAGGGAAAACTCCATGTGATCCCGACATAGAATGACTTGAGGTCAGAAAGCCAGGATCAATCATAATTTTCAATGGTTTCTCATGAGAAACACATTTCTCAACATGTCTTCTGGATTTGAAACTAATTGAACCATTTCCTGATAACCCCGAATGCCTCCTAATACTTTCAAGGTTTGATCACAAGATGTCTGGATTGTAATAAAACTGTGATGAGTGAATAATGAAAGGAAGATATTTGGCTTTTACACTAGAATTCACATTTATTTCATCTACTTGCCAAAAGGGAACAGTGATTTTCATGCCACCAAAAAATAGCATGTTACAAATTACAATAGGATTTAAAGCTTTTGGTTATTCAAAAAAATTACATTATATTTTATATTCTAATCTTATATTAAGTTCTATTTTTCTGTAAAGAAAGAGAGAGAGAGAGAGAGAGAGAGGGAGGGAGGAGAGAGAATAGAGAAAACTACAGAATAATAGAACATACCTTGAATTTCAGATCAAATATGTATTTGTTACCATTAGAAAGTTACTAATAACATCTGAATTAATATAGTACTGCCATGAAATATGAACCATGGAAGAATGCATGAAATTAAAATACATCTACAGAAAGCTTTCAAATTGCAAGGTTCAATCACCCTGTACAGGAAATTCACTGGTCAAAATGCACTGGATGTGTCTAATGCCAGTTTCTAATCTTCTAATGAGGTCAAAAGCTAAAGTTCTGATTAATGCTGATTTCGATTATTTTAATGTGGATAGAAAGTTGAAAGGATACCAATAAGATAATATAATTCAATTTTACGGTAAGCTGCTAGAGAATCAAGGGAATCAAATAAAATACTCTGGAGGTTATAGTCTAATTATACTTAATCATATATTCTTACAAGTTATTAATTAAAATAAAGGCTTAGAGGAAACTATTTTAGTCTGTTCACCTACTTAGCCTACTACGCCTTGTTTGATGCCTCGGTCTCAAACTCATTCCAGTAACACTATCTGAGATCCTTTGGATGGAAATGACCAAGACTGAATTCTGAACCACTGAGTGCAAAACATTTTAACTGAATTATTTCAGCCTCTCCCAGAAGAAAAATAAAAGTATGGACATGGATAAGCCCTATTGAGAGAAGAGAATTAGTGTGCTGGAAAGTGAAGCGTTTTCAACAAATATTTCAGAACCAGGAAACTTTAAGTATGTATTTCATCCACAGAAGAGAAACCGCTGATTTTGCCAAGCTAAATGAGTACAAGATGAATACAGTGACTCTCTCCTCTGTAGCTTTGGGGTTAGTAAATCTTAAAAAAAAAACTATTAAAAAAGCCTACCCACTTGGGTCAGTACTTTTGCTTAACAGATTCAATCAAGGTTGCCAAGATAAAGCTTTATATTTAACCGAAACATATTCTTTGGAATGTAATAAGATTACTGACTTCAATGTTCTTTTTTAAAAAAACCCATCCATATCATTTTATTGCCAACAAAATGTAAATATCTGCTTTTGCCATGTTTTGGATTTTTTTCCCCTAGCGATTTATCATCCAAGTCTTAACAAGGCCCAATATACTGTACTTAGCTTTTGAATCCAGATAAGGTTGTACAGATAACTATTAGCTGAAAGAGCATAATTCCTATCTCAGAAACCTATGGACTGAACCCACTCAATTACTATTGCTGGTTTCATGATAAATAATTTCAACTAATTAAATCTCATTTATATTTATGGGTTCTCTTTAACCAGACTAATTTAAGAAAATTGATCCAGCAGTATACCTCTTCAAAAATACAATGAATATGAAAAATAATAACTGAAGACTGTTTAGCTAGACTTGAATACAAAGTGATTAATTACTCAGATATTAAATACAAAACAAAATTGTTTATTTTCAGAAGTGTGTATACTGTATATAGTCATGCTATATATTATGCCAAGTGCATGAAAGGAATAAACAAAAAAAGTACACTCAAGCAACTAAGACATGAGTTAAATAAAAGGAAATATGCCTAAACTGAGTTTATACAATCTTTCTTCACTACCTCTCTCCATATATTTCAATCCCTGAAAATCATCCTTGCTTTCATCAGGTCTATCCATATGTCCATCCCTGGTCTTCTCTTTAAATCTCACTTCTCATTAACCCTATTCAACTACTACTTTCCCTATCTTTCTTTTCTTCTCAACCCACTCTCTTATTCCTTACATTTTGCTATTAGATACTAATTCATTGTGTTTGTAAGATCAAACTACCTTAACATGCTTCAGTTATAATTATATTATATATGAAAAAAATACAGAGAAACTGGCCTAAATTTTAGAGGTTAACGAGATACTAGAATTTATCAAATGGTGTATAGTTAAAATAATTCCTTCCCATAGATTAGAAAGACCTCAAACCTGATGGCTTTTTGTAAAGCTCTTAATACTTGGTCATGTGCTGGGCCTAAGTATATGAAGGTCCGGTCCCCTAGCTGTATTTACAAAGATCGATTGTGACAACCTCTTTAGCTATTGTGTATTTTATTTTTTGTACTTATAATGGCATTTTGTTTTTCATTTTTTTAATATTGTCCACCACCAGGAATCACTTCATGAAAAGGTTGGCCATACCAATTGGCAAACTTGATGGTTTCATATAGTGAGATGTGATGAGACATTTAATCAGGGAAATGAGAAGGAAAATAATACATAAGTGGTACTTTACTCCCGTTCAACTCACACACTTTCAGCAGAATGTCAGGGAGAATTGTTGGCATGGGTGTCAAGATAAAGGAGTGTTTATGCATATGTTTTGGGAATGCCCGATAGTGCAGGAATTTTGGCAAAAGGTGAAAGAGGATATCAATAGAATGCTAAATATACAATGGACAATCACTAAGGAAATGGCAGTGCTAGTTAAAAGCAATGCGATGGGAGAATTTAGAGAAATAAAAAAAGTAGCAATAGAAAGCGCTCAGGCAGTAATAGTTTTGGGTTGGAAGGATGTGACAAAATGGACAATGTAAAATTGGTATAGGTACATGGTGGATCATATTCAATTTGAACTTATGGATAAAAGGATAAATTCGGATAATGAAACTGAGTTGGGACAACTGATGGGACGGTGGGACAAGGTAAGACGATATATGACGAGCAGAATCCGAGACCAAGCTACAAGAAATAAATGGGAATCACTCTATAATATGTAAATAGATATATTGCTCTTGGGTCAAGTGGACTATACAAGAAACACCCCCGATTTGGTGGTGGGGAATGTGTGTGTGTCTGGGTGGTGGGCACATTTCACTATGCACTGTTTTATGTTGTGTGTAATATAAATTTGTTAAAAATTAATTTTAAACAATTTATTTAAAAAAATTAAAAAAATTAAAAAAAATAGAAGTTTAATAAAATATCTTTATTAAATGCATAGGAAATGACTTTGGTTGTCATCTGTTGTATTTCATGAAAAAAAGAGGTCACGATACAGTTCCATATGGAACAGAAACTTACACATAATTCTCAGCTTTTAATAAAACTGAGAATAGAAGTGAAGGAAATATCAGCAAAACACACAATCTAAATAAGGTACTTTCCTAAAACTTGACTAATGGGCATATTTTCTCTATGAAGTAAAAAAGAGTATCTACATAATAATAATTCTAGCAAGTCAAACCCCAGCAAAATTTTGAACTCATTAATCAAATCAGATGTTTTATTACAAACAACAATCAGCGTAATCAAACAGAAATACCTTGTTTTCTAAATATTTATTCTGAAAGCACAGATGTTTAGTGAACAATTTTCTCTGAAATTATTATAAATATAACATTTAGACGGTCACCCGCCTTAAAAATAATTCTGGATAAAAAACAATAAAATATTATTGTAAGATATAATAATTGTATAATATGCTAATTTAATAATTGTAAATATTATTAAACAAATACAATTATTCTTTTATACACACACCATGGGACCTTATACTTAATCCCAATCAACAATATAAAATCAAGCACTTCTTACCTTATTTATTTGTTACATTTATTTGCCACTTAGTTGCTTGGTTTTTATCTTTTTTAAATATGAGATATACTTGGTTTTATACTTTTTAAATATTCAAAATACTACTTCTCCTAGTAAATGATGGTTTTCAGATTGTAATATTCCTGTCTAATGACTCAATAACTGAAACAATTCCTCTTCTAGTGCTATTACAGGATTTAAAGAAAGAAATTGAAATAATTCAGGATGGTTATACAACGGTAAAATCATTCTTTAGAATAAAAGGCAAATAGCATTTCTGTCATTTTTTTATTTTTTGATCTTTTTCAGATAGCAGACCTGAATTAAAATTCAAATATTTTCCAATTTAGGTTATTTTGTAAAACCTTTAGGTAAAGCTATTTAAACATTTACGTTCACACTGTTATTCATAGTGTTTGTATCCATTTCCTATTCAGATTTTTAATCAGTATTTACTAAGAGGACAAAAAAACAACAAACTCTCACCTCTATAAGAAACCAAAGAGTACAAGGAGACTGCAAGTCCCTGGAGGGTATCAGAACTGGAGGTCAAGGGATTTGTCATACTTGCTACAATTGCAACTGGAACCCTCCAAAGGGCACTAAGTTCACACTTCCTTTGCTAACCACCTTTGGAAATTGACTATTAATTGCTTTAATATTGCTTAAGACCCACCTATATGTAATATTGCTTAAGACCCACCTATATCGCCAGGCATAGGGAAACTGAGACATCTCCCCCACGCTCCCCCAGTATGGTATACTTGTGTTGTATGGTTTTTAAATGATGGATTTTTAGATGCTTTCTTTTAAATATTAGATTTGTTACATTGTCACATTGTTATTATTATTGTTGTGAGCCACCCCGAGTCTGCGGAGAGGGACGGCATACAAATCTAATAAATGGTGATGATGATGATGATGTCAATGCAACACAGCAAACGAGATCACCATGCTGGATTTCGTATTTCATCACCAGTCGGGCGCTTTCTAAGCACCTAGGACTGCGTGATATAGTGGCGAATTATGTTTGCCAATCCCAGTAAAGCGGCCTTTTGCAATTGACAGATGGAGATTTTGTCAATTCCGATGGTTTTCAAATGTCCGCTGAGATCCTTTGGCATTGCGCCCAGCGTGCCAAGTACCACTGGGACCACTTTCACTGGCTTATGCCAGAGTCGTTGCAGCTCTGTTTTTAGATCTTCATATTTCACTAATTTCTCTAGCTGCTTCTCCTCAATTCTGCTGTCCCCTGCGATTGCGATGTCGATGATCCATACTTTCTTTTTCTCCACAATCAGGATGTCTGGTGTGTTATGCTTCAGAATTCGGTCAGTCTGAAGTCGGAAGTCCCACAGTAGTTTTGCTTGCTCATTTTTGACCACTTTTTCGACCATATTGTTATTATCATTATTGTTGTTGTTATTAAAGGAAGCTAGACATCTTTGAACTGACAAGGCTGGATGGAGACACTGGGTGAGTGCCCTCAATCCTCACAAGGTTTTAGCTAAACAGATTAATGGCTCTATAAACATTGGAATATTGATTTTGAGTATTAAGACTGGAAATTAATTCTAAAGCATGTATTATTGTGGGAGAAAAGTATTTTCATACTGGAGACATAACAGAAGACATAACAAGAGAAGCAACTTATAAGGTCATTCAGACATTTTTGAGGAATTGCATCAGGATTTTGAATCATTGATATCAGTCTTGTTGTCTATTCTTAGGAACAGTCATTTCCCAGATGAAGTAGTTATCAAAAAGAAAGGAATTGCAATAAAATCTGATAACATGAATAATTTGTTATTAGACATACAAAAAAATTCGATGAGGTTTGAAAAATTAATAAATAAAAATGTCAATTATGGAAAGGAATTGGAATATTTTCTTCATATTACATTGACAAAATAGACTTTTAAAAGTTTTGAAGAAATTTGAGATAAGGATCATTTGGCTAGATTAAGAAATACGTTTATTTATGCAGAAGAACAAGTTTGTTTATGCAATAGAAATGAACAGAGTTGATTTATTTGATCAGAATTAAAATGAGACTTGTTCTTTTTGGACTTGCTGTCATCAACACTGGAAAAAATATTATGTATTGGATTTATTTACAGGTAACATGGTGTTTTAAGCCTTTATCTCTATATCCACTTCATATATCTTACTCTGATAGCATCTACATTGTGCTAGTATCTAATTGTCTTTGCACTGAAAAGTAAGAAATCTTTGTGAGCTTGTTCTTTTTAAATGACTTATTATCCCTTTTTGTCATGTTATATTTCACCCTTTTGTTTATACTAGGATACTGGGACCACTTGATACCTTCTCAATGTGGATTTGTTTATACGTTAAGAGTTGAGATATGGAATTATGACCTTTGCATTTTTTAATATTAATTTAGGACTCTCCTTGAACTTCTTACTGACTCCTGGGTTGGAGGAGATGCTAGAAATTAGATTTACCTGTAAGTCAGAGTTGAGTTATGATTATATTTGCTACTTAAGAGGCGGTGAAAAGATAATACAATTGTTTACATTTGATGTGACGAGAATAGGAAAGTCACTTTCTTAGGATTTTTTTCGGTTTTTTCTTTTTATTTCCTTGTATCTTTTTATCTCCCTTTTTTCATTTTTTATTATCTTGCAATTGTAATTAAAACTTATTTTTAAAAAGTGAAAATTAGTGCAACAAGGACCCAAAATACTTGTGTTTGATAAGGAAAATAGAGCATTTAATTGCAAGATCTACATAAATGTCAGAAATCTTAGTATAATTTTTGCTAAAAATAAATGAACTGATTGGAGAAATTTTAAATGCTGGTGGAAAACACTGCATAGTCCATTATAAAAATGAAAGAAATTGCAAGAAGCAAAAATGTTGGTATATAAGAGTACTTCTGCCCAAACCGGTAGGGAAAGCTGAACACGTCAAGAGAACTGCAAAAGTCCAATATGTTAGTTAAAAAGTACTGGAAAAGGAAAGCTGGAATTAAGGATGGGTTTGAATGAATGAGGATTTCTATGAAAAAATTACAAGTTGAGGTGACTTAGTGCTAAAATGAGGATCCAATTGCAGAATAAATATATGAGGAAAAAGTGGATGGACAGAAAAAAAAGGAATGATACAGCTATTTCTTATCTCATGTCAATATTGTTGGCACATTTCTTTTTACTGCTGTTCTGTGCTCTACATAAAATCACTTATCTCAAGTAGGCATGTATATTTATTGGCAAGATGATTCACAGATAGTTCTTGAGTTATTATTACAATTGGTCTGGTATTTCCATCACTTGCTAAGTGAATTGTGCCCGATTTTACAACCCTTTTTTTTTTGCTTCAGATATTAAAGCAACCCTAGCTTCTCCCATTGGCTTTGCTTATCAGAAATCTGCCAAGTAAACTGAAAATACTGACCACACCAACTCCATTATGCTGCAACGATTGTAAATACAGACTGGTTGCCAAGCACCCAAATTCTGATCTGCTGACTGTAGGGAACATTGCAACAATTGAAAATATGAAGACTGGTTGTAAGTCACTTTATAAGCACTGTTGTAACACAATATTAATGGCAAATATATTTTTCTTAAGGATATTCATGTGTCTGTTCCATTTGAGACCATGCAAGTTTTGGATTACTCCATCCCATGCAGAAAGTTGTGTTTACTACATTATATTCTATGATTCAATTATTATTCTGTTATGAGAATAAAATTGTTTGACTATACCTACATAAAAATAATAATACCATTGTGTTTTCTTAAGGATTCTATTGGTCAATTTAGTTATCCATGTAGTCTATTAGTTTTATTTATATTTATGACCTACCTTTTGTTCAGAAGCGTAAGGTAGCATATACAGTGTTCCCTCAATTTTCGTGGGGGATGCGTTCCGAGACCGCCTGCGAAAGTCGAATTTCCGTGAAGTAGAGATGCGGAAGTAAATACACTATTTTTGGCTATGAACAGTATCACAAGCCTTCCCGTAACACTTTAAACCCCTAAACTGCAATTTCTCATTCCCTTAGCAACCATTTAGATTATTACTCACCATGTTTATTTATTAAAGTTTATTAAAAAAAATATTTATTAAAGGCGGAAGAAAGTTTGGCGATGACGTATGACGTCATCGGGTGGAAAAAAAATGTGGTATAGGGAAAAAAAACAGCCAAGTATTTTTTAATTAATATTTTTCAAAAAACCGTGGTATAGCCGTTTTGCGATGTTCGAACCCGCGAAAATCGAGGGACCACTGTAATGTGCTTCTTCCATCTCTTTACCTCTACAACAATGAGATGTAGTTTGGGCTAAGTAAAATAACTGACCAAAAGTCACCCATTGCCTTTCCATGGCTGAGGATAGCCTTGAATCTGGATTCCTCTTCTACTAGTCAATCATATTAACTATTATACAACAGCAATTAATTACCCACTGACTTATTGTATATTGCATCTTTCCATTGTGGGATGCTCAAGGTGGCTTGGAGGCAAGGCAAAACGATGAATGAAACAAGATTATTCTACTAGTCATGGGGTGTCAACTCAAGGCCTGTGGGCTGGATTCAGCTCATGGGGTACGTAAATCTAGCCCACAGGGCTGCCTTGGAACAGCAAAGGACCAGCCTGCAGGGTTTCGGCTAGCAAAAATAGAGCTTGGAGGGGCCACGCGCTGTCCTCCCAAGTTCTGTTTACAGCTGTGATGACCTCCTGCAATCCTCTGCCAGCGAAAATGGAGCATGGGAGGTCCAAGCCTTGTTTTCATTGGCAGCGTATTCAGGCCACCAAAGGCACCCCCGACACGAGTAATGTTGAACTGGCCATGCCCACCGTGGCCCCTGAGGTCAAATACAACCTGATGTGGTCCACAATAAAATCGAGTTTGATATCTCTGTTAATAACTCAATTATTTTAGACTAACAGGCAGCCAGTAAACTAAAAGCAAGCCAGGAGGAAACAGTTAACAGTTGGAGACAGTACAAATTGGGGAAACAAAAATGATCAGAATGAGATTATGTAAAAATTGGTAGCCTTGTGACAATCATTCCATTTAAGCTCTCAGAAAGAGTTCTTTGTTGTAGTTCTAAAGATATTAACTATCTGCATCCTATCCATCTTTTTCTTTTCCATCTTTTAGAAAAAAAACATTTCTAAAGTTTTAATTGTTTACAGTCAAGTTGTTTTCTGAGAACAAGAGAACTGGTAGCTGTAGATATTGCAATACTAGAGAAATATGAATAAGAAAGAAAACAATCTCAGTACAAGAAATTTAATATTGGAGAGTTCAGTACAGTACTTATTTGGAGAAAGCCAAGTTTCAGAGATTAGATTAGACTAAAAGAAGGAAGCAATGAGGGGTGGAAACCCTCCATATCATTAAAGTACATGGGTGTGGTTCATGTAATCGTCAAGGCTTGTTTGACTCATGGTATATTCTAGTTTTACCTTATTTAAGATTATAGAAACATACTAACTCACATACCGTATAAGGGAAGTCTGGGTCTGGACTAAATAAGCCATGTTCCACACTATATAGAGAATATGTGCTTTATTGGTTTTGGGGGTTTTTGTGTATGTTAACCAGGGGTCCGCAAAGTTGGCAACTTTAAGATTTGTAGACTTTAACTGTCTGGAGAATTCTGGGAGTTGAAGTCCACAAATCTTAAAGTTGCCAAGTTTGAAGACCTCTGGTGTAGGCAAATGCAACATTTTATTCTATTGCAGTTGTGGAGAAAAATGATTAGAAACTCTTCTTACATCTTTTGGGAATAAATAGGAATGGCTAGATTGTGTTATAATTAAATTGCTAATAAAAGCCAATTACTTTGGAATCCAGTCCTATTCCTGAAGACTTCAGACAAATTCATATAGGTTTCTTTAAAAACAATACAAAAATGCTTTGCCACTGCCTTATTCTAGGTTATATTCAAGTTTTGAATCTAATTTATATTCAAGTTTTGAATCTAACTGCAATTCCTTGATAATATACCACCCAAGTATCATATTGGTTAACTTCTAAACTCATAAAATTAAAACAGATGTTGCCATATGTTGAGTCCGGTTATTAGTTAGTACTTCTCATTTAAGAAGCATCTAAATTGCTTCCTCACATTTCTATTCTGGTCTCCTTCACAAAAAGACATATCATTAATATTTTCATAGTTCAGATAAAAAACTGACATTGAAAAGATATTATAACACGAAATGAAACATTTGATTTTGACTTAATTTCTCGTGTGAATATCATTATTGTGCATTGAAACCATAGTTTACAGCTTAGTCTACTGTGTAAAATCAGCCAATTCAACAAAACTCAAATAAGCACAGGAGAGCACATGTCAATCCTGTCAGAGATTTGCCATCTAATATCAGGTAATCTCTTCATTCTGTCAGACAAAACTGTGCAGAGACACAGCTATCATTCAAATATTGAAAAAAGAAAAAAGAAACCCAGGTAACACAAGCAGAAGCAAAACTGTTTGTTGGTTGTTATGTCAACATGTTAAAGTTTACAGTCAGTTGCTCTTAGCAATCTTCAAAGCTTACTCTATTGCGGAAGAAACAGTTACTGATCAGACTATTGAGTAACAGAATTCTTTACCATAAATGGACATCCTTTACCATTATAGATGAGTCAGATTCCTAAGAAGTACTGCACTAGACCAATTAAGCTGACACTATTACTAGATAGCAGTACTGCAATTAGGATCTTTCCCCGACAGGTATAATAGCAGTAGCGCTTAGACTTATATACCGCTTCACAGAACTCTACAACCCTCTCTAAGCAGTTTACAGAGTTGGCATATTGCCCCCTACTATCTGGGTCCTCATTTTACCAACCTAAGAAGGATGGAAGTCTGAGTCAACCAAAAGCTGGTCAGAATCGAACTGCTTGGCAGTTGGCAGAGTTAGCCTGCAATGATGATAGAAACATAGAAGATTGACCGCAGAAAAAGACCTCATGGTCCATCTAGTCTGCCCTTATACCATTTCCTGTATTTTATCTTAGGATGGATATATGTATATCCCAGGCATGTTAACATTCAGTTACTGTGGATTTACCAACCACGTCTGCTGGAAGATTGTTCCAAGCATCTACTACTCTTTCAATAAAATAATATTTTCTCACATTGCTTCTGATCTTTCCCCCAACTAACCTCAGATTGTGCCCCCTTGTTCTTGTGTTCACTTTCCTATTGAAAACAGTTCCCTCCTGAACCTTATTTAACCCTTTAACATACTTAAATGTTTTGATCATGTACCCCCTTTCCCTCCTGTCCTCCAGACCAGCGTTTCCCAACCGGTGTGCCGCGGCACACTAGTGTGCCACGAGACACCGTCAGGTGTGCCGCGGCGAGAGGCAGTAGAGGAGAGTGGGCGGATCGGGCGGGCAATGGGGCAGGGCGGAGAAGCCAGGGGCGCGTTTGGCCGGAGGCACCTACTGCCGCACCTCCCTGCCCCTGCCTCCCCACAGTGCCTCCGGCCAAACGCGCCCCTGGCTTCTCCGCCCTGCCCCATTGCCCGCCCAATCCGCCCACTCTCCTCCGCTGCCGCCTCCTGCCTTGGGGCGAGCAATCCGGGAGTCTGGGACTGTGTGGCTTTGCGCCATGAAGAGAAAACGGCCGACTTTTCCCTGCTGCCATTTTCTCTTCATGGCGCAAAGCCACACAGTCCCCGACTCCCGGATCGCTCGCTTCTCCGGTCAACAAAGCCATCTGCCCAGGAAAGCGCCGCGCTGGCCAGAGAAGCGAGCGATCCGGGAGTCCGGGACTGTGTGGCTTTGCGCCATGAAGAGAAAACGGCCGACTTTTCCCTGCTGCCGTTTTCTCTTCATGGCGCAAAGCCACACAGTCCCGGACTCCCGGATCGCTCGCTTCTCCGGTCAGCAAAGCCATCTGCCCAGGAAAGCGCCGCGCTGGCCGGAGAAGCGAGCGATCCAGGAGTCCGGGACTGTGTGGCTTTCGGCCGGGCTAACGGGAGGCGGCGCGAGGCCGGGCGCTGGGGACGTCTGGGAGGGCGAGGAGGCTGATGGCTGCTGCGCACTCCACTCTCTCTCCGTCTCTCTCTCGCTCTTTCTTTTTCTCTCTGTTGCTGGCGTGGTGAACGAGAGAGAAAGAGAGAGAGAGAAAAAGGAGGGGAGAGAGAATGAGAGAAAGAAAGCAAGAGAAAGAGAGGGAAAGAAAGCAAGAGAGAGAGAAAGAAAGGGGGGAAGGAGGGAGAGGGAAAGACATAGAGGGAGGGAAGGAGGGAGAGAGAAAGAGAGCAAAAAAGAGAGGAAGAAAGAAAGAAAGAGGGATGGAGAGAAAGAAGGGAAGGAAGGAAGAGAGAGAAAGAGGGAGGGAGAAATAGAGTGAAATGGAGGAAGAGATATTTTTTTTGTCCAAACTTTTCTTTAGCCCCCCCCGCCCCCCCCATCAGTGTTCCCCAGAATTTTGAAAACATGAATAATGTGCCGCGGCTCAAAAAAGGTTGGGAAACACTGCTCCAGACTATACAGATTGAGTTCATTAAGTCTTTCCTGATAAGTTTTATGCTTAAGACCTTCCACCATTTGTGTAGCCCATCTTTGGACCCGTTCAATTTTATCAATGTCTTTTTGTAGGTGAAGTTTGTTCCAAGGATTTACTGTTTTTAATAGGAAAGTGAACACAAGAACAAGGGGGCACAATCTGAAGTTAGTTAGGGGGAAGATCAAAAGTAACATGAGAAAATATTATTTTACTCGCCATTAACAACAACTCTCTGATGTCTATGCTTCAGCCAGCTGCAAATCCACTGAACTATCCAGGGATTAAGTCCAATCTTCAACTAATTTATCTATCAGCTCTTTATGTGGAACCGTATCAAAGGCTTTGCTGAAGTCCAGATAGACAATATGCACAGCACCACCTTCATCCAACACCTTTGTGACATAGTCAAAGAAATCAATGAGATTAGTCTGACATGATGGTCCCTTTTATGGCTTATTCAATGAATTATGGTTAAAACAATCCATGATTTTTTCAAAATGCTATATAAACACCTAGCAGGCTAAATTATATTGTTGCTTGTTTAGCTATTGTCACTTGTAAGCCAAGCTTAGCACAATATACACAACTAATATTAGAACCTAGTCTAATTTCTGTATAAAAATGTAAATCTCATGATATTAGACTTACCATTATTTATGCACCGTAAAACAAAGCGGAAAATTAGAAAAACTATAAAATGCAAATGATCCCAATGCATTATAAATACAGGGGCTGCAGTTAAGTGCAAAGCACAATTTACACTAGCATTTTCCTTTATTTAAAAAAAAAAAACCCCAGCATGGCACATTGCTACCTTTGTAGGCTATTTCCACTTTGCCCCAGTTCCTAATATTCTCTTCTTTCTCATATAAAATATAGTTCTATTTCAGTGAAAGGAGTTTTATCATATCTTGAATGAGAGACTGCATTCACCTTGAAAGCCAAAGAAACAAGACACAATCACAGACTGAATATTCTCAGTGCTTAATTCAATGGGTGTGCAGCATATTCTGCAGTTCTTAAAGGCTGTCTGTCAGCTCAAATCATGTTGTCAGTCAGACTGACAGTTTATAATTAAAAGTACTAGAAATAATAACCTTAAGGCACTTTGTTAAAGAACAGAAGGCACTTTTTATGTTATGCAGATGCAGGATTTTACCAAAAACCCTAGAGATGAGCACCTGAGGCCATTTAAATGTTATTGCACTGTTTTATATCTTAAAAATTAGTGTAGCAAAAGCCATTTTTTCACAACAGTGTGAAAATCTCATCTAGAATAGTGTGAGTAGGTTGGGTTCAATACAGATTTCATTTGAACAGAAATACATTCTCAGATAAAACAGGTTTAGCCTTGGAATCAGGTTTTTTGGATTATGGGGCAGATAATTGTTTATTCTTTCTTTTGATAGAATAATCTCAACCATCTTTTTTATTTGTAAGTTACTGCAAGAGTCCAGCAAGATAAAGTTACCAGGTACTGACCAATTAAATAGCTAAATGTGCCTCTCACCCTATGCCAGTATTTTTAGTCATGGTTTATTGATGAAGCCATAGTAGCCTAGATCACACAGATTAAGCAAACTACAGTTTACAACTACAATAAAATATCATAATACAGGTCAGCCAAACTATGTTGTCTCTTACAACTTGATCCATGATTTTAGGACATACTCTAGTGCCCTTCTCCAACCTGACATCCTCCAACTGTGTTTGGGGGTGCAATTCCCATAAATCTCAAGCACCAGGAAGTGAAGTGAAGTGCACAGACGCCCAAGAATGGAGCGCTTGTAACATTCTTCTCATTCAAGAATGCTAGTAACAAACAGCCTTCCCAACTCTGTCGAGTTGTCACTATATATCAAGTAGAACTCCAGGGAAACTTGTATTCTTTGTTCAAAAGAGGCATGACATCCAACAGTGGTAAATACAAAGGCAAGCATATAGTATAGGAAACAATACCTTACTATTACTTAGAAACATAGAAGCTTAATGTCCAAAAAAGACCTCATGGTCCATCTACTCTGCCCTTATACTATTTCTTATATTTTATCTTAGGATAGATAGATACTTCCCTCCTGAACCTTTCACTTACTTCACTGGATTGCAAAATGTTGCCAAAATCTGGAGTGAAAACTGTCATATACTATGGGGGCAAAAACAGGAAATACTAGAACAATAAAGCTAGAATAAGTTTGCGGTTCAGGCACTCTTTATAAAATAAGAGTCACCGGGTTCATTGGGGCTTTTGCTGCAGAGAGGGTCAATTTTATTTTATTTTATTTTTAAATAAAGCACTGCGTCTGTTCAGACACACAGCGAAATACTCTTCACGGAGTGGGGAAGCGAAAAATCTAACAGTAACTTAAACACACAAACACTTTAAAAAAAAAAAAACTTATTGCGCGGGTAAACTTAGGAAAGTCGCGCAAGTGGCCTGGCGCTTTCAAAAGGGGATTTCCTAAATCGTGCAAAAGGATCAGGAAGATCGGCGGCGCCTTTTTTTACACGGATTGCTTGCAGCCGAGACTGATCCCGGAGGAAGGGGACAGTTTACTAAGAGCTGGCAAAAGGACGAGCCTTACTTACTTGGTTAAGTTGGCGTTGGTCGCTCCGACGTCCTGATTTCTGGGCACCCGAGCTGGCGTGGCACACCAATCTGCGGAGGGCTGTTTTGTTCTCTCCGAGAGAAGGCGGGTCCCCGAGCACCGTCCACAACCAGCTCGAAAGGGCGGGTTGGGTTGGGGTTGACCGCTTTTTTTGTTGTTTTTTTGCACTCAACACCACAAACGGCCTGATGTCATCCCGAGGGCCTCTCCGGTGTTTCCTGAAGAAAACAATCGTAACTGGCGAGCAACGAGGCGGGGCTTGCTGCCTCTCCAAGAGCCGCCCAAGACGGGATCATTACGCACCTCTTTACTTAAAAGAATTTTTCCAGTGGTAGTAAGGGCGCTTGTTGGAGAAGCTAACAAGGGGTGGGAAAGCTGTGGTTTACAACTCCCTGCTACTCTGGGTCAGCCACCTCGAGTCTACGGAGTGGGGAGGCATACAAATCAAATCAAGGATGGATGGATGGATGGATGTAGTAACTAGGTAAGCTGCAACAATATCGCCAAAAAGGCTTCTAGAGTTGTTAACTTAATCCTACATAGCGGCAATCTCACACTATTCACAAGAGCCTACAAAACTTTTGCCAGACCCATCCTTGAATACAGCTCATCTGTCTGGAACCCATACCACATCTCGGACATCAACACCCTCGAAAACGTCCAAAGATGCTTCACCAGAAGCGCCCTTCACTCCTCCACTCGAAACAGAATACCCTACAAAAATAGACTAAAGATCCTGGGTCTAGAAAGCTTAGAACTAGGATGCCTAAAACACGATTTAAGTATTGCCCACAAGATCATACACTGCAACGTCCTGCCTGTCAATGATTACTTCAGCTTCAACCGCAACAACACAAGAGCACGCAACAGATTCAAACTTAATATTAACCGCTCCAAACTTGACTGTAAAGAATATGACTTTAGCAATCGAGTTGTCAAAGCGTGGAACTCATTACTGGACTCAATAGTGTCAACCCCTAACCCCCAACATTTTTCCCTTAGACTATCCATAATTGACCTCTCCAGGTTCCTAAGAGGTCAATAAGGTGCGTACATAAGTGCACCAGTGTGTCTTTCGTCCCCTGTTCAATTGTCTCTCCTTTATTCTCATATCTCATATATCTTTTCTTCCTTTCATATATCTTCTCCTCTACTTTTATATCTTTTCTTCTATCCTTTTCTTTATACATATTACTACATGTTTATTTTCTTCAATATGTATTGTGTATTGGATAAAATTAAATAAAATTAAATAAATAAATAAATAAATAAATAAATAGTGAGGAGAAGGACATGATAGCTAAGTTCCAATAGTTGACGGGCTGCCACAGAGAGGGGAAGGCCAAGCTATTTTCCAAAGCGCCCCAACGGCTATACAAGGAATAATGGATGGAAACTGATTCAAGGAGAGATTCAACCTGGAAGGAAATAAGGAGAAATTTTCCAACAGTGAGAACAATCAACCAGTGGAACCAGCTTGCCTTCAGAAGTTGGGAGAGCTTCATCACTGGAGCCTTTCAAGAAGAGATTGGACTGCCATTTGTCAGAAATGGTGTAGTAGGGTTTCCTGCTTGGGCTGGGTTGGATTAGATGACCTACAAGGTCCCTTCCAAATGGTAATCTGTTAAATACCTCTGCTGAAAAAGCCCCAAATCCCTCAACCCAATATGTATGTATCTATGTATGTATGTATGTGAGCTGCCCCAAGTCTTCGAAGAAGGGCAGCATACAAATATAATAATAATAATAATAATAATAATAATGTTTGTTTATTTATTTGTCAAGCATATATAAGATTATAAATAAAACTATAAACATTGTAAATACATGAAATATATAAACATGATTATGAATACATGAGATGGTTATGAATAAGAGGGAACATTAAGATAGGGATGGTAGGCACATTGGTGAAAGGAGTGAAGTCAACAGTAGACAGTTTAAGGTTAAAGTTAAAGTACAGTACTACATTCCAGGCACTGACAACTTTGTTGCTGAAGTCATATTTTCTGCAATCAAATTTGGAGCAGTTTACCTTAAATTTGTATATATTGTATTTTTAAACACACAAGGACCTTGGCACTTTTGAAGATTGTTTTATGAACTTGGGAACTTTTAAGATGTTTGGACTTCAACTCCCAGAATTCTCCCATCAGCTTTCATTTATGGGTTTTGTAAGTCGTTCGAACTGAAGTACACATTTATTTACTTATTTTTTATTTTATTTATTTATTTTGTCCAATACACAATAATACACAATGAAGATTATAGAGGATATAGTAGAGAAGAAATACGAGATATAGGAGAGACTATAGGATGGGACGGAAGGCACTCTAGTGTGCTTATGTATGCCCCTTACTGACCTCTTAGTAATCTGGAGAGGTCAACCGTGGATAGTCTAAGGGAAAAATGTTGGGGGTTAGGGGATGATACTACGGAGTCCAGTAATGAGTTAGGTCATTTACAGTGGCTTTCAACAGGAGCTTCACAATCAAAGTGTAGGCATCTTTAGCAGTCATATTTCTGTAATAAATACAAAATGAGGGATTGGAAATCTAGTTTATTCCATTGCATCTTTCTATATTTCATCATTTTAGTTTTTGCTATCCCCTATTGCTAAAAATATAGTGAAATGTTATTATGACTACGGTAATTCTACAGTTAATTACATCTTCATTTATCTATTTAAATATACCTTAATGATTGTATTGTGTTTACTACTGCTTTTTTTTAAAGGATGCATAAAGAATTGATTCACATATTTAACATGTTATTAGTTGATGAACTAACATTTTCCTCCCACAGAATAACAGTTATAAAACACGGTCATCCTAAATTTGAATAAGAGCCCAAGATGCAGATGCCTCCTGCTGTTAAACTGCAATA
Source organism: Erythrolamprus reginae (assembly GCF_031021105.1). Lineage (NCBI taxonomy): Eukaryota > Metazoa > Chordata > Lepidosauria > Squamata > Dipsadidae > Erythrolamprus > Erythrolamprus reginae. Next base: position 68,300,192 of record NC_091952.1, read on the forward strand.
CTACACTCAGTTCTTGGACATTTAAGTACACAAAAAAGTCATTTCTCCTAAAATCTGAGACAGAAAAACTGTACTGTATATTATGGAGGAAACATTCGGATCAGATATTAAACCTGAAACTAATTATTTTGAAGCAATCCAAATTAAAATGACAATACACAGCCTAATCCCCCAATTTCATCAATCGCACCTCAAACTCCCTCAACGACTTAACCCAAGTAGACCTCACAGAAGACCAAGTTGAAAAAGCATTACGTGACCTTAAACCTTCTCTATCAGTCGGACCAGATGGTCTATGTGCATACTTCCTAAAAAAGCTCTCTTCTGCCGTAGCTGAACCACTAAGTATAACTTTTGAAAAATCCTTCAGAACCAGCACACTTCCTAAGCTATGGTCGAAAGCAATGGTCATCCCCATCTTCAAAAAAGGAGACCCCTCTCTTGTAGATAACTACAGACCAATTTCACTATGCTGCGTCCCATGCAAAGTCATGGAATCAATTATAAACAAATCAATTACTCTCCATTTAGAAACTAATAATTTGCTCTCTAACAAACAATTTGGTTTCAGAAAAAAACTATCCTGCAACCTGCAGCTCCTCCACTGCAAAAATATATGGACAACTCATCTAGATCAAGGGAAATCTACAGATGCAATTTATATTGACTTCTGCAAAGCCTTTGATTCAGTGGTCCACGACAAACTAGTCCTAAAACTCAAATCCTATGGCATCTCAGGATCCCTCCACAGATGGATTACAGCATTCCTGTCAAACAGACAACAAGTGGTCAAAATAGGAAGCACCATATCCACCCCCGTCCCAGTTAAAAGCAGTGTTCCAAAGGTAGTGTACTGGGACCAAAGCTCTTCATTCTCTACATCAATGACCTTTGCGATTACATCACAAGCAACTGTGTCCTCTTCGCCGATGATGTAAAACTCTTCAACACCACTGATAACACAACTACTCTCCAAAAAGACCTTGACGCTGTTTCTGAGTGGTCTAACACATGGCAACTCCAAATCTCAACTAGCAAATACTGTCCTACACATTGGGAAGAAGAATCTGAACTCCAAATACGAACTGAATAATCAAATTATCACAGATAATCCCCACTCGGTTAAAGACCTTGGTATACTAATAACAAAAGATTTAAGTGCCAAAGCCCACTGCAACAATATAGCCAAGAAGGCTTCAAGAGTTGTAAACCTAATCCTACATAGCTTCTGCTCTGGCAATTTCACACTACTTACTAGAGCTTACAAAACTTTTGCCAGACCCATCCTTGAATACAGCTCATCTGTTTGGAACCCATATCGCATCTCAGACATTAACACCCTTGAAAATGTCCAAAGATACTTCACCAGAAGAGCCCTTCACTCCTCCACTCGAAATAGAATACCCTATGAGACTAGACTTTCAATCCTGGGCCTAGAAAGTTTAGAGCTAAGACGCCTTAAACAAGATCTAAGTATTGCCCACAAGATCATATGCTGCAACGTCCTGACTGTCAATGATTACTTCAGCTTCAACCACAACAACACAAGAGCACACAACAGATTTAAACTTAATATTAACCGCTCCAAACTTGACTGTAAAAAATATGACTTTCAGTAACCGAGTTGTCGAAGCGTGGAACTCATTACCGGACTTCATAGTGTCATCCCCAAACCCCCAACACTTTACCCTTAGATTATCTACAGTTGACCTATCCAGATTCCTAAGAGGTCAGTAAGGGGCGAGTACAAGTGCACTAGAGTGCCTTCCGTCCCCTGTCCTATTGCTCTCCTATATCTCCTATACCTTTCCTCTATTCCTATATCTCTTCTTCTCTTCTTTCATTGATATATTCTATTCCTATATCTTCTTTTCTATTATTTCTTAGATATATTTTACTATGAGTATCTCCTCTATAACCTTCATCATGTATTTTACTATGTGTATACAGTATTGACATATACCCACTAAAACCCTCATTGTGTATTGGACAAAATAAATAAATAAAATAAATAAATAAATAATTCTAACCAAGGAGTGGGATTCCGTAGAATTAGAATAAACTAAACATCTTATTGGCAGTAGTAGGCTAATAAAAAATAGCAGATGGCAAAATAAGTAAAATCCAGAGCGCTGGCATTTTGACTGAGAGGCAAAATGTAAGTGACAGTTTTTCTTCTTCCTCAATACTGTTGAAGGTCTCCATTCTTCAAATGGTACTCTTCAGCTTTAAGCATTGCTTCCTGATAATAACTTCTATTTATACTTTTATATTTTCACATGTGAAATTGCATGTGGTGATGCAGAATATCTTTAATATTTAATATTCTTTGCTAGAAAGATATGAATGCCTGATCTGTATTGATTTATGGTCTGAATTATAATCAGAACCTCCTTTAAGATCGTGTATTGCTGTGTCCCCAGCCTGGGAAGGCTATGTCACAAGTTATTTTGGCCTGAGAAGCAGTGACTGCAGAGTATAAATGCTTAAAGTTTTATTCCAAGGCAGAATAAAAAATAACATAATGAAATAATGTGAGTCAATAATCCTAAGTACAGTGATACCTCGGTTCTCAAACGCCTCGGTTTTCATACATTTCGGATTTCAAACAAAATTTTCTGCAAAAATTTGCTTCGGTATCCAAACAAAAATTCGGATACTGAACAGAAAATTTTGTTTACTATCCAAAATGTAAGATCTGAGGGGACGAGGTCAGAGGGAATGGGAGTCAGAATCCCGGCACACCCCTCCTGGCCGCCCTCTTAACAGCCTCCCAGTCTCTACCTTGTAACTGCTCCAAGCTGCAGGAAGGGTAGGGCTGGCTGCAATACCGGCAGCTTCGGGGGGCTCCTTTCCTCAGCGGTTCAGTTCGGTACCTCCAGGCAGCTGCACCAACTTTTTCCTTCCCGGCGGCGGCGGCTCCGGCGGCTTCCCTACGAGGAGGAGCAGCGTCAGGAACGTCATGTGATGAAGGTAAGCCGCCGCCGCCGGGAAGGAAAAAGTTGGTGCAGCTGCCTGGAGGTATTGAACTAAGCTTGGAGCAGTTACAAGGTAGAGACTGGGAGGCTGTTAAGAGGGCGGCCAGGAGGGGCGTGTTGGGATTCCGACTCCCATTCCCTCTCACCCCGTCCCCTCAGATCCTTATCCCATAGGAAATAGAGGAAATACTGTAGATTTAATTGGTTCCCAGCAAGTCAATGGGCTGGGAACCAATTAAATCCATTTCCATTATTTCCTATGGGATAAATTAATTCGGTTCTCAACCAAATCGGTTCTCAACCACACTTCTGGAACGGATTGTGGTCGAGAATCGAGGTACCACTGTACTTAAAAGGAATATTGATAAATATAATGTGTAGGAAAGATGAACAAGTGAAAGAATGTATAATAAAATGGGTTAAACATTTTGGTTACAAATCACAATATACAAAGAGACCAATAGGAAACGATATGGTTAAAAAGACTCAAATTTACATTATAACCTGAAATAGAACTTTTATAAAATGATGCCTCATTGATATATACCAAGAGACATTGTTTAGAGTGTATAAAGTTACTCCAAATTTATTTTAGAAATATGAACAACGAGAAAGGACATTTTGTTATGTTTTGGGTATATTTTTTTAAAAAATTCTCCACCTTAAAATAAAACATACATGAATAAAAACACATTTTATTATGTTTGATGGACATGTGAAATAGCCAGAAAATTGTGGGTACAGAGACATACACCAGTTCTGAGGATCTTAAGGATTAATATGCATTTTTCTTTTGAGTTTGATAAACAACTGCAAAAAAGGTAATGGAACTTTGTTTCATGACTTTAGAAACATGTTTCTCCTTTAGGGAAAATATAATATTCTGCCTTCTCCAAGCATTCATCACAATTTCCTTCAGGATTTTTATGTCATTCCATAGTAGCAGCTTCCCTGATACAGGTAGCTTTTCATTCTTCAGCTTCTTTCTGGTCATCTCCATTTTCCTTCTATTTAGATTGCAGCCAGGTGGGAGTACACACTTGTACTAGAAAATGTGTCAAGGCCTCCAGTCCCTCCCCTTTCAGAAAATCTACCTGAGCAGGAAGCTGCTGTTGAACCAACAGCTGTTTCAGAGATAGTAATGAGGCCTATCGTTGAGGATGCAACCGCCAGGTCTGTGTTTTAATTTTTGTGTCCCTCTACTATGTGTGTGTTTCTTTTTCAGATGCATGTCTATTGACACAAAGTCCTGTGGAGACTTCATGGAGATCTTTAAACCACGGAGGTTCTGGTGTGGAGAGGTTTTCTTTTTGTGTTTTCTCTTTTCTTGCAGATTTAACAGAGATGCTGTCCATTTAAAGTGAGGCTGAACAACAAAATGTTAAGTAGACTGGGTATACTGTATTGGCAGAGATGGAGGCAGCTGTAGAAGACACTACTGTAGCTGGAAGAAGATTTCCAGCTGAAGAACCCTGAGGTACGAATGGGTCTAAACCAGTGTTTCTCTATCATGGCAACTTGAAGATGTGTGTACTTCAACTCTCAGAAATGGTGGCCTGAGATTAAATGGCAGAAAAACAAGCCAAGTGGGCTCTGCTGAAGAAACTGTTTTGGTCTTGAATTAAGTGAGTACTACAGAAGGTAACCCAAATACAGTCTTTTCTTTTCTTATTCATAGATATTTTGAATAGAGTGTATTGTCAGGGTATGTCATTTACAAAAAAAGAACAAGGAAAAGACAGTAAAAAGATATTAACACAGTAGTAATAATATAACTGAATAGTTTTGGCTAAATTTCTTTTTATTTTAGCTTATTTATAAGTCTGTTAAATATATTGGCATGTTTATACTGTGTTTCCACAAAAATAAAACCCTGTCATAAGAACCTGAAATAAGTGGTTGGTCTTAAACCCTGTTGAACCTGAAATAAGTGGTTGGTCTTATTGCCATGTACTCAAAAAACCGAGTGGGCTTATTATCAGGGGATGTTTCATTTGGGGGGAAACAGAGTAGTTATAAACCAGCCATGTATTATGTATTAATTCATACATAACCTTTGTTCATCTAATATCTACCCATATAGGCTTTTCAATAGGAGGCTTTAAGGATATCTAATTTGGAGAGAGGGAGACCACAATATTATTGAAGGGAGGGGAGTGCATTTCTTTTTCATTTACGGTATTTTTCTTCCCCATCCTTGAAAGCAAGGAAATTTTTAAAAAACTGTTAGAATATTGAAAATTCAGCAAAGGCTTTAAGGATACCTTAAGAGTTTGCCTACTCTGTGGAATTCTGAAAGAAAAACCTAAGAAAAAATAGTTTTAACAGAGGCAGCTTTAACATTTAAAAGAACATTTGAGGTTTCTATCTCCATGGAAACTGTATTATAGAGCAGCACTTAGGCATGAAAGCAAATGGGAATAATTTATAGTAGCATACAGGAAGTAAGAGGTCAGAATGAATAGTGCTACAGTAGGAGAAGCCAGGTGCAGAAAATGTAAATAAATGCTCAGAAAGCCTACCACTCAGGAAAAAAAACCACATGCCATTTTCTAAAGCAAAGAACCAAACCATTATTTTAAAAGAGTGCTGCAGTGCATCCCATGCTTGACAAAATTGATGCTCTAAGGCAAACAGCTATTAGTTGAACTGGAAATCTGTGCCATAGAAAGTAAAATGAAAACAGCAAAACAGCTCATAATAGAAGTGAATGGCAAAACCATATGAATGCAATTGGGTGTTAGTTCTGCTGAAATTGGTTAAACACCATGTGAATTTAAGCAGCATTTCTGAGATGCTAAAATACAGAGACCTAATTTTTAGTATACTGGAAGAAAGATCATTTGTGTTGGAGTGATACTTGTAGAGTAGCATAAAATATAATAAAATAGGCTTACATCTGGAGATGCTCAGTCATCCATGTCATAGTTGTCCCAAATACTTTGTTTTCTTTGAAGACATTTAACTTCTCATCCAAGAAACTTCTTTAGCTCTGACTGGATGGTGGGGAATGGAAGGATTTATACTCCTTGCAGACAGCTGGTTCTTTGCATTCTTTTAGCACATGGGTTTCAAACTTGATTTCATTGAGGGCCACATCAGGGTTGTTTGACGTCGGGGGTGGAGGGGCAGGTGGGCATGGCCCGCTCAATGTCATTTGTATTGGTGCTTGTGGTGGGCTGAGCACTTTGCCAGTTGGAGCTCGGTAGGGCCATGTGCATATGCCAGATCTAAGCACCCTGCAGGCCATATCTGCCACATGGCCCTTGACACCCCTGTTTTAGCAGGTCATCAGAGTCTTTAAAGAAAAACAGAAAGTCCAGTTGCCAGTTGCTTCTTGAAAAAGCACCTTTAAAGCTTATATGTTGTGAAAACAAATGAATCAGACTCAGAGGAAGGTGACAGTGGATTAGAAGGCTGTTAAGTATCTTTACCTATTAACAGATTATATTAAAAAGTACCAGCTTCGGTGAACTGAAGACTTCTGAATTTTTACCACCATAAATTAATATGGCTTTCCTATAATAGCATCACAGAAACCATTGAAGGTAAGTTGAAAAGGCTATTGGTTGATGTTGAGTCTAACCCTAACCCTAATATCCATATTTACATAAAATATAAGCCATTACACAAAAATGCTAGACCCACGTTTTTACAAAGTATTCAATTTATTACATTTGTATTCAATTTATTACATTTGTATGCCACCCTTCTCCGAAAACTTGAGGCAGCCATGTTCACTCTCCATAAGCAAAGAGCCTGAGTTGGATTGGATGGAAGCCAGGGTTCCCCTCTCCAAGAAACTAATTAGATCCCAGGCTGCTTGGTTTTAGAAGAATGAAACTGCCAGGATGAATGACAATTTTCAAGTTACCATTAATTTACTAGTAAAGGCCGAGGAACAGCCACTTGCCTAAAACTGAAGACATTACTGCTAAGCCTAGCAAAGGGTTATACACAAATGGAAAATTGAGGGATATTGTAAGGTGTTACTATAAATATTCACAGAAGATTGCATTGCTAAAAGAGCATGTGCTTTAATGTAATTTTGGCATTAATTCCTTGGTGTTTCCAACACAAAGTAGAACTCAACACATTGTACTATCATGCATATGTCTGTATTCTTCATTCTGAAAAATGGAGATTAGATGGAATTTAGATGGAGATTCCTTTGGTTTGTATTATCTCATAGATTCTGAGAATTGTCCTTTGCAGCTGAAATTATTAAAGAAAAAACAGGAGAGATCAAACACTTCCCAGAATGACTGAAGTCAACTTTTCTCAGGGTTATGATAAAATTATCCAAATCAAAGGTTATTCTTTGTGGGTTATTGTACTATCCAACATGAATACTTGAACACTACCCATTGGGCACCTCAGATAAGTAAATGTTAAGGCTCTAGCATTATATTTTTGTTTGATTGGTGGGATTTCTTTTGTCAGTTGACAGCATGTTCAAAGGATGATACCAATGTCCATCCCACCTGTAGTTTGTGAGCTGAAATGTCCTGTTTTGCCCTGATGATAAAAATCCAACAGGATGAGTTTACCTTTAATTGTAGTGGATACATATTCAAAATGGCCACTGAATTAAAAACTTGCATATTTTCTATTTGCATAATGCATACATCAATAACAACAACAACAAAGGCCAGCGATGTTGTTCTTAGGCCCTACCATACAGAACAGCTTAATTTTAGAATAGTATTCAAAACAAGTTGAACAATTATCTCATGCAGAAAAACTACCAATTTCTCCATTGGACAAACAAGAGGGATGTTAGTGAACAATCGGAAAATTCAAAGAAAAAACTGCATAGTTTATAACACAAAGTCTGCTCCAGATAACATTTGAAGACAACATAATAATAGCTGAAAAAACAAAGTTATACAAAGAAAAGTACCTACCCTGAAATAGACAAACACATACCCGTAGTAGTTGCTCCATGGTCATATATAGCCAAAGTCATATAGCCAAAGGCAGCAGTATAGTGTATTGGCTTCCTCTGTATTGCTGTAGGAATTTCCTAACATAATTATAAAATTAATGTTTTCTATAAATGACAGCTGATAATTTAAAAGAAGACACTTTTTAGAGCAATTATTTTATTCTGACAAATCCTGAAATGCTAAGAGCTACATCAACCACTAGATGGCCCTAACAAGATTAAAATAATTTAAATAAACATGTTAATTAATCTGAAAACTACACTACTGAAACGCACATTCTCATTCTTTTAACCTTCTACAATATCATGTTTCTAAATTATTGATGAAACTCTATGATTTATAATTAGTACAGCATCATTATTTTTACAAGAACATCTAAAGTGCTAAAGCAACTTAAATTTACAAGGTAAAGTACGAAAGAGAGCTGTAGGGATTATGGTCAACTTTAAAAAGAAGAAGAGAAGGCAGTCTTTCTCCTAACAGTATGATAGCAACAGTACTAGAGCAGAGTTCCCCAAACCATATTTTTCTCTGGTTTTCCTTTTAAAGAGGAGCTTTAGATTTATTTATATATAACTTAAGATCTTACCAAGATTTAGTAGGATCTTGGCAAGTTGGAAAAAATAAGATAGAAACCAGAAAGTTTAATTTCAATAGGAAAAATACAACTCTACATCTGGGCAGAAAAAACAACAAGATCATAAATACAGGGGAGACTATACTGGGTAAAAGTACTTTTTAAGAGGATTCAAGTAAATTTGGTGGCTCAAAAGCTGAATTTGATCCAACACTATAAGTAATACAACTATAGTGTAAACAACAAGAAAAACACTTATTTCTCTTTATTCTAGGTTGGTAGAATTTTCTGAGCAAGACATTTGACAAATTAGATGGAGCATGTCCAACAGGAAATACAAGATGATAAATGGTTTGGAAGGAAAATCACCAGGAAAAGTTGGAGACACTATTAGCTGTAATTATCTTCAAGCAGGGGTAAAATGTTACCGGTCCAGGCATGCCAGTAGTGGCAGCTGCCAGTGGTTCAGAGAACCGGTAACAGCGGCAGTGTGAGGCTCCACCCACTCACCCAGATGTTGCCATTGTCTTGTTTTTTACCCTCTGTGCATGCATAAAGCCTTCTGCACATGCTCAGGGGTAAAAAAGCATGTGCGATGATAGCGCTTGCTTGCTTTCAAACCAGTAGGGAAAGTTAAGTAGATTTCACCGCTGTCTTCAGGTATCTGAGGAAGTTGTGGCAGATATATTCTGGTAGAAGGGACAAGAAACAAGGAATTTAAACTACTGTATAAGGAAATACAGTGGTACCTCTCCTTAAGAACTTAATTCATTCCATGACCAAGTTCTTAAGTAGAAAAGTTTGTAAGAAGAAGCAATTTTTCCCATAGGAATCAATGTAAAAGCAAATAACGTGTGCAACTGGGAAAACCACAGGGAGGGTGGAGACCCTGTTTCCTCCCAGGAGATTCCTAGAGAAGCCCCACAGAGGCTTCACTCCACCCTTTCCGGCCCTGTTTCCTTCCAGGAGATTCCTAGAGAGGCCCCACAAAGGCTTCTCCGTGCCTTTTCTGGCCGTTTCCTCCCAGGAGATTCCTAGAGAGGCCCCATGGAGGCTTCTCCTTGCCTTTTCCGGTTACAGTTTCAGAGGCTTGGGTTTGTAAGTGGAAAATAGTTCTTGAGAAGAGGCAAAAAAAAATCTTGAACACCCAGTTCTTATCTAGAAAAGTTTGTAAGTAGAGGCGTAGAGGTACCACTGTATATTTTCATTGGACATCAAAAAAATTTCCTAATCCAGAGTTTCTCACCAATGGACTAGTAACTAGACTATCTTGGAACATTGTAGATTCTTCTTCACTGGAGTGTCTTAGCAGAGGCTGGATGATAGTACCTGCCCAAAGTTATATGTTTGAGCTGGGCAGCCCTATAAATTGAATGAACGAATGAATGAATCAATTAGTCCATTGTGAATGATGTAATAGCAGATTCCTTTGCTTAATAGGATTCTGAACAAGGTGATCTTCCTTCTAGGATCCATCTAGGATTGTCAACATGATTGCCAACATCCGATGATGGATATGGCACAAGAAGACCTTCCTTCTTATTCCTCCATTCTATATTGCCCTTCAACACCCATATTCATTTTAAATACTGCATAGATTAAGCTATACCAGTGATGGCAAACCTTTTTCTTCTTGCGACTCAAAAGTGTGTGCGTGCACACTAGTGTGTGTGTGCTAGCACACAACCCCCCCCACACGCAAACCACACTGCGCATGCACACATCTCATGCATGCCCCCCCCCCCCATTTGGGCTATTTTTCACTCTCAGGCTTTCCTGAAGCATCTGGAGTACAAAAAACAGCCCAACAGGCAAACCAGAAGTTCGGAAAAACAAACTTCCAGTTTGCCCATTGGGCCATTTTTCACACTCCAGAGACTTCAGAGAAGTCTCCTGAAGCTTGGGGAGGATGAAACAGCCTTCCCCAAGGCCAAAAATCAGTTGGCCATCACACATATGCACACTGGAGCTGATGTAGGGTAATACCCAGCATGCCCTCAGATATGGCTCCGCATGTCATCAGTGGCACGCGTGCCATAGGTTCGCCATCAAGGATCTATACTATTCTGATTAAATAACAAGTAACTTGGATAATTCTGTATGTGTTCCAAGTGGAAAAGGACCATCAATTCATACCTTCCATCTATTATTATTATTATTATTATTATTATTATTATTATTATTATTATTATTTAGATTTGTATGTTGCCCCTCTCCGGAGACTCATAGCAGCTTACAACAACAATACATAGTACAAACCTAATGGTTAAAAAAGGACAGTTAAAACCCTTATTATAAAAACAGTCATGCATCCCAAACAAACCATACCTAAAATGAAACGGCCTGGGGGAATCAATTTCCCCATGCCTGACGGCAGAGAAGGGTTTTTAGGAATTTGCAAAAGGCAAGGAGGGTGGGGACGGTTCTGATCTCCGGAGGGAGTTGGTTCCAGAGGGTTGGGGCCGCCACAGAGAAGGCTCTTTCCCTGGACCCCGCCAGACGACATTGTTTCGTTGACGGGACCCGAAGAAGGCCAACTCTGTGGGACCCAATTGGTTGCTGGGATTCGTGCGGCAGAATTTAATTCTGTTAATTTACAGATGCTCAATCTTGAGACTCCAAGGCTGCATTTGATATTGAAAACTTTATATGTGTGATTCCCAGAAATGTTCAAAAGCTGTCACCAAATTGTGTTTTTCTCTGTAAAACAGAGATAAATTATTAATACAGAATGGGAAAGCTATTGTATTAAATATACTTAAATTTGAAATGTAAATAATCCTAGCCTGAGTATTCAATCCAAGCCTTAAAGTAATGTTTTTTTAAGTGTGATCCAAGGATCCCAGAGGTCCTCCAAGAGCCTCTCAGGAGTCTGTCAAATCAAATTTTCCAGATATTAAATATATTTACAAAAATTTAAATCAATGTCCCTCTTCTCATTATTATTTTTAGACTATTTCCATTCTAGTTATCCTTTTATTTTAAAATGTGTATTTTAAAATGTTCAATATACACTGCTCAGAAAAATAAAGGGAACACTGAAAGAACACATCCTAGATCTGAATGAATGAAATATTCTCATTGAATGCTTTGTTCTGTACAAAGTTGAAGTGCTAACATGTGAAATGGATTGTCAATCAGTGTTGCTTCCTGAGTGGACAGTTTGATTTCACAGAAATTTGATTTACTTGGAGTTATATTGTGTTGTTTAAGTGTTCCCTTTATTTTTTTTGAGCAGTATATTTCTGTTAATATCCAATGGGTTTAATATGCTTGTTTTGTACGATTCAATAAATACATTCAATAAACATATAACTAAATAATAAATTCAATAAATATATACATTTTAAATTTTAATATGGTAAACTTTAATGTTTACGCTATTTCCGGAGTTCTCCATAGCTTTTAAAAGTGGGAAGTGTGCTAAGAGCAAAACACTGCCTTAAGATACGCAAAATGCGCTTACCTGCTGCTGAAGGAAAATGTTCAAACGCGCTTATTGAAAGGTTTACCACTTTCAATAGGCGCGTTTGAACATTTTATTATTTCTATGTGCCGGCAGTACGGCTGCGTTGTTATAACAGGTCTCCCTTAATTCGGAGCGTCTACGAACCTGCGCTCCAAAGGAGACAAGGCAATCCTTGGAAGGCCAGTCTTCCTCCCCTGGGACGCCCACCCAACGAAAGCGCCTTCGAACTACGTCTCCCATGATCCTTTAAAGCCGAACTCTGCGCTCGCGCCACAGTAACTCCGGGGGAGGGGGCGGGGGAGTTGGGAAGATGGCGGTTGGGCCGCCGCGCTCGCCCACGGGCTGGGGGCGGTCAGCGCGCTCCTAGCCCTTCGCCCGACTGGGAGGGTCGGCTGTCATTGCCGCCGCCGCCACCATGTCGGAGCCGGGCCACCTGGGGATAAAGCGGGCCGAATCGGCGAGGCTGCGTCGGGCGGAACAGCTGAAGCGCTGGAAGGGCTCCTTGACCGAACTGGAGCCGGTGACTCCCGCTCGGAGCCGGCACCGCGGCGGGGGCCGCGTTCGCTTCGAGGACGGCGCCGTCTTTCTGGCTGCCTGCTCCAGCGGAGACACCGAGGAGGTGAAGCGCCTGCTGGCCCGGGGAGCCCGCCTGAACACGGCCAACGTAGACGGGCTGACGGCGTTGCATCAGGTACCCCCCCAGGGCGGAGCACCTGCACCCAAACACCTCGGCGCCCCAAATCTGCCGGGGATGGAGAGGGGTCGCTTCTCGCCCCTCTTCGCCATCCCGGAATCTCCGGGGATTTATCCTGCCCAGAACGATGGATGAGAGCATTGCCCAGTCATTTGCTTGTAATTGGGATGCCCTTCGAACGGGTTGCAAGCAAATCCTCTACTGCTGTCGCCGAGCGCATGTGGAGAGCCTGGGCTGGGTTGGCTGGCGTAGGGTAATAAATAGGCTGTAGATTAGAGTTTGGGATGGTGGAGGATGGTTCCTCAGATAAATGGAGAGAATTAATGCAGTGAGTGAACCTGTTGTTTTTTTAGAAACATAAAAACATCGAAGATTGACGGCAGAAAAAGACCATTTAGTCTGCCCTTATTTCCTTTATTTTATCTTAGGATGGATATATGTTTATCCCAGGCATGTTTAAATTCAGTTATTGTGGATTTGTCTGCTGGAAGTTTGTTCCAAGCATCTACTACTCTTTCAGTAAAATAATATTTTCTCATGTTGCTTCTGATCTTTCCCCCAACTAACCTCAGATTGTGCCCCCTTGTTCTTGTGTTCACTTTCCTATTAAAAACATTTCCCTCCTGAACGTTATTTAACCCTTTAACATATTTAAATGTTACTATCGAAGGGAAAGAATGTTTTCCCTTCGATTTGCCTTTTTCCCTCTTTCTCACAACCCCTTCCCACAGGACTCTTTTTTCTTTAGGTGCTGGAATTGATCCTTCACCAATAGATTTATTACTGTTGTACTGAGGTCCTTCCTTGGGAAAAATTGATGGGGCTCGCCATTAGTCACAAGATTGCTCTTCTTCCCCTCCAGTGTGTCCTTTCTTTTAGAGATGACACGAAAAGTCATCTACAGGCCAGCTCAGACTTATGCCTGTGAACAGTTCGACTGAAAAACAGATTATTCAAATGATTATTAAGCGCACCATTGTGCCTATGTCCCTGGCTTACTATCCTATTGTCCAAATTTACCTGCACCTACTTGGTTTTTGTTTGTTTATACCAATGTACTTGCTAACTTGCACATGTTTTGGCAAACAAAATAAATACAATAAGTTATTAGTTGCATAATTGTGGCAATGCAGCACATGTTAGACATTAATTCTTTTGTTATTTATTTTTGTTTGTTATGTTTTACTTGAACTTAATGTAAAAAACCCACTTTGACATATAAACAAAGGTACTGTTCCTGTGGCTATGTTGGATGATGTATATATAGAACCCAAACAGTTATATATATATACAGTATAACCCAAACCAATATAACTCTTTTTTGTCAGTTATTTTTGTTACTAGGGTTACTGTAGTTTTCTTATGTAGAAAACATTTGCTACCCAAATTATTCTTATTCTCACTGAGACACACACAATATGCCGGGTGGGTGGGTGGGTTAATTACTAATACACATTTTATATTCTGTAATCTTGAATCTGGGAGTGGGGGAAGATAAGGCCATACAAATATTTTTGATTAATGTCTCTGCTTTCATCATCAAATGAATGAAAAATTGAAGAAAGAGGGTTTTTTGTTTTTATTTCATTTGTTCATAAATGAGCAAGATCAGGTTAGTTTGGGAAGTGTGGACTAACTTTCAAAATAACATGCTTTAAATAGATAATTTTTGAAATCAAACTATCCTGATCTATGTTTACTTTCAATAGAAAATATTACTTTTGATTAAATATCTCAGTAAAAATATATTTCATAATATACAATATATAGCATATTTTCCCTTCGTTGCTTCTTCCTTAATAAAATTCCTGGACTTCTAAAGCAAAGCATTAATTTGAAGTTAATATTGCAGAATATGAAAATCCATAAAGGATAGTTATCAATTATTTCAAATAATTAATTAACTTGCTATGTTTTAAAATTACAGGTTGTTTGGGATTCATTTTTATTTATTTTTGGGTTAAAAAAACAGAATTATGATCTGTCTGTTGCTTTAATGTGTCCCGTACTGGACTTGCTGTGATACTTGTGACTTTCAAAATCTTTTCCCTTGGCAACCTTTAAAGAGACCACAAGGTGCCAAGGTCTAAGATAAGCAACATTGAATTCTATTAATAGATTTCCTAATGTGCAATGAGCACCAAAAGCATCCTCAAAAGTCTGTTCCCTAAATGAGCTGTCATTAGAGTTTCATTGTTTTTTATTTGGACTCGTGTTGTGTTACTTTTTCTAATGCAACAGTGAAGATATACAACACTGGAAAATACCTAGCAAGCTTGGATGTTTTGTCATTTAACTAATATTATGTGATGGATACAAATTGCCTAAGTAAGATTTCAATAATATATAGTATGTAAAATATTTCATTGGTAGACATTTTTGGATAATTTTAAATATGGGGATGGGCAAGGAATTATGCCCTCACCAATGGAAATCTTATCATGCATTTAGTTTTTCTTATTACACTTTTCAAATATTCACAGATACAAATTCGTAACTAGATTTCAAGCAAATTTAATATATCTAATAAGGCCTCATTTGATGGTGCAGCTTTCTTCGTACATTCTCAGATTTGTTGGTATGATTTTGCAGGTTTTGTTGTTGAGGGTTTTATATGAGTCTTCACTCTGATAATATTTTGATAATCATTCAGTATGCTAGCTAAGAATTAAACAGTAAAAAGTAACCATAGCCTTGCATACTCCGGAAAAAAGTGACTCGTTTTACTGCTTGATATTCCAGTTTCAAAAGAGGATATGGTATGTAAACTGTATCCATGATACTGCATATTTATTTATTTATTTTATTTATTTATTTATTGGATTTGTATGCCTCCCCTTGCCAGTAAAACAATTTATTTTAGAGAGATCTGGATATGACTCTTAGATAACCAATTGGCAGATATAATAAGTATTGTGTGAAATCAGGGACAGTGATTGATGACATAATGGCATTCATCCTTGGGCTTGGTTTTCTTCGGCATGATCCCACTGAGTTAGGCGTAAAGCCTGAGCAATCTTGAGCTAACCGGAAATCATTCCATTCTATTTAAACGAGAGACCCATTCATTATTTGTTGCTTTCTACTAAAGTTAGTAATAACAAATGTGTTTTAGGAGTGGCAATGAGTGACTTTATGGTTGAACCACCTCTTAAAAGTTTGCCACATCATCCTCATCTTTGTTCCATTCATTCTGACACTATTGGTCTTGGTGACAGGCCAAGTACAAAATCTTAAAATTTGCTGTTAGTTGCTCTGCCTTTAATATACTTGACAGGTCCTTGCCTCAGCTGGTGTGCTACTGAAGCTAGGTTTAGAGATCCCTATCATTTAGGGGCGGGTATGTTGTGTTATGACTGGTTTCCTTTTCTATCTGTTTTGATCACAAATTTTGATCACCTATTTTTTACAATTCAATCAGGCCATTTTTGAATGATTTGTGAAAGAACAAATAATGTATTTGTTAAAAACATTGTTTGGATCTAAAGTCCAAGTAACACTGTCTGTCTCCATGTGTGCTATATGTCTGCCTTCTAATAGTCTTTTAGTGTGTCCCCAGTATCTGAGATGTGGATTTTTGCAAGGGTGGAGGGTGGAATCTGCATTTCAGAATGCTCTTCCTAGATTAGTCCAGCTGAAGATATATTTTAAGCATCATTTCAACATCCGTTGAACTCCCTGTTTTCCCAGGTTTTTTAAAAAGTTTTTTGC
Source organism: Erythrolamprus reginae (assembly GCF_031021105.1). NCBI lineage: Eukaryota > Metazoa > Chordata > Lepidosauria > Squamata > Dipsadidae > Erythrolamprus > Erythrolamprus reginae. The sequence goes on from NC_091952.1 coordinate 68,316,570, forward strand.
TTCTGGAGAATTCCAGGTTTTTGTTTTACTTGGCTATATTGTCATTTTAATTCTTTTATTTGGTGCCCTGTGAATCTGTTAAAGACTGGGAATATCTAAAATAACAAAATTTATGAAATAAGTAACATTTGCAAAAATACGATTTTTGATGAAATTGAATAACTTTATTTCAATTAGGAAATGTTGACAATGGAATACAGTTTCTATAGTCTTATAAAATTCCATAGCTTTCTAATATAATTTGCTGTTATAAGGAATATTTGTTCCAGTTATTTGTTCCAACTCTCTTTGTTTCAGTCCTTCTGTGAACATCTGCAAAAGGAATAATGGATCAATTGTAGTTTTCTTGCTGGAGAAATAGCAGAATAGTACCCCAAACCCACCCCCTTTTTACATTTATCCCATAATTTCAGTATTGCATAGTATACTGGGTAGTCCTTCAGATCACAGGAACAGATTTTTGCAGAGATTGACTATAGGAAGAACGAGGAATTGAAGAAAACTTTTTTGCTTTCGTGCCACATATCTAACCTATTGGTTTTTTTTGGTATTAAATCTGCATCATTTGTTTGTTTGTTTGTTGTTTGTTTGTTTGTTTGTTTGGACTTATATGCCACCCAACTCCCAGAGGACTCTGGGCAGTTTACAACCAAATACACATAACATGTAACATAAAACTCTCTAAAAACAATTCAAAACAATTTAAAACCAGCAATTAATAATTAAAGTAGTTAAAAAAATTCAAATTGACCATTATAATATCCGTATATATGTGTACAGATATGTGCAGATATATAACCATGACAGTCCTGGATAATAATTTTTATTATGATATATTTTAATATTGTTCTATTGTACAGGTACTTGTAAGAACTATATGTAAAACTCTTTGACTGTTAGATATACTGTACTTCAGGCTTTCTCAGATGTACAGATTATTTTAATTTCTAGTATTTCACTTAAAAGTTTTTTGTCATATAATAAGAAACCTTCAGAGAATAGCGGGTGGGGGGATGTCCTCATAAGCAGGGGTCCTCAAGCTTTTGCACCTCAGGGATCACTACATTCATAATTTTAAATCCCGTGGACCACTAATACAAATACTAATACATGCTGAAGTGCCTGGATTCCCAGTGATGGGATGGGGTCCTTCAGGCATTCTCTCTCCTTCTCTCTTTCTCTCCACTCCCCCCGCTCCCTCATCTCTCTCCTCCTCTCATTGTCTATCTCTCTCTGACATCTTCCCCCCTCTCTCTCACCCCTCTCTCTTTCTTTTTCATCTCTCTCTCCCTCTCTCTCTCCCTCATCTTTTTGTCTTTTATCTTTCTCTCTCTCTGACTTCTTTCTCTTCCCCTCTTCCTCGCCCCTTTCTCTTTCTTTCTCCCCCTCTCTTTCTCTGTCTGTCTGTCAGTCTCATTCTGATTCTCCAGCATTTCCCTGATGCCGGAGAAGGTGTGCAGAGCACCAACAAGGTACAGAAAAAATGCCCACAAGACCCAGCAAGAGATGACGTTTTGCTCCTGCTATGGAATTTGGAGCAAATCTCCATTCCTCGCCCTTCACTTCTCAGGCCAGGTGAGGGGCGACTGGAAGTGGAGGGCAAGGGGTGGGCTAGCTACTGGTGTGTTCCGCCAACAGGAAGCCACGGCAGGGGGGGAAATTAGCCGCAGGTTATTGACACCCTTTGTTTCAATCCACCCTCCCTGCACCCTTGACTCATTCCGGCCGGTGAGGGCTGCACTGCAGAGTTGCAAGCTTCACATAACTCCCTCTATAGTGGAGATTTCCAACCCCACTATGAGCTGCCTTGTCGGTCTCATATTCCAGAGCTCTAATATTATTTATTATTATTTATTAGACTTGTATGCCGCCATTCTCCAAAGACTCGGGGCGGCTCACAGGGTACAATATAAAACAATGTGTACACAAATCTAATTAATTAAAACTATAAGCTAGTCACAGGATTGGCCATTACCAGGAGCAATTCCTCCACCCGGTGCATTGTGTACCACCAAAATTTTCTCACAGGTTAGTGACCTGTGCTCGTAAGGACTGCTATATTATTTGCATTATTTTAATTGAGGTGTCAATAGTAATCATTGTGATTATTTAAGACAGATTATAGTATAGGTGTCACAATTATGGTCTTATTACATCATTAAATCATTAAAGCTATATCCATATTAAAAAGATTGGTTGAAATTTATTTTGGGGACGCTGAATTTTCAGCAATTACAAATCAACTGGAAAAGTTGGTTTCAGCAGAGATTGAATGACTAATTGTGTGTCAAGTGTTTTCATATAGGAGTGAAACCTAGAATAGATTTTGTCATCTAGAACATTGATTACGAACCTTTTTCCCCTCAGATGTCAAAAGCATATGCGCATACGCTATTACACATGTGTGAGTGCTCACATCCATAGGTCAATGTTTGGGGAGGGTGAAAATGGCTTCCCTACCCTCCTGGAGTCTCTCTGAAGGCCAGAAATGGCCCATTTCCTGACTTCTGGTGGGCCCAATAGGTCTGTTTTTTGCCTTGGCCAGGCTCCAGAGCCTTCTCTAGAGCCTGGGAGAGTGAAAATGCCCTCCCCCACCTCACTGAGGCCCTCCGGAAGGTGAGCCTCCATGTGAGCCACAAATCAGCTGACCGGCATTCGTGACATACACACTGGAACTTAGCTAGGGCAATGGCTCACGTGCTGGCAGATATGGCTCCGTGTGTCACCTGTGGCACGTGTGCCATAGGTTCACCGTCTCTGATCTAGAACATGGCATACAACACTATTTTCAGTGGTGTATTTATTTTATACTTCTTTGTAATGGGGAAAGAAAGACTTCAATATGTATCATTCTGTTCTAGGGGCAAATTCCGTTGTTTTTAAATGTCATCTCTAATCTTAATGGTATTTTTATGACTTTTACCATCATTTGGGAGCAGTAGATATTTATGTTTCTTCATATTAGTTATGTGAAGAATTAGCATTAACTATTTTCTTTTGAGTGTGTGTAACATATGGACTGTATTGGTTGCCAATTGGTTTCCGGACACAATTCAAAGTGTTGGTAATGATCTATAAAGCCCTACATAGCATCAGGCCAGATTACTTGCGGGGCCGCTTTCTGCTGTATGAGTCTCAGCTCTGGGTTAGGTCCCACAGAGTCGGCCTTCTCCAGGTCCTGTCAACTAGACAATGTCGCTTGGTGGGGCCCAAGGGAAGAGCCTTCTCTGTGGGGGGCCCGGCCCTCTGGAATCAGCTCCCCCCAGAGATTCGCACTGCTCCCATCCTCTTTGCCTTCCACAAGAGCCTTAAGACTCATTTATGCCACCAAGCTTGGGGAATTAGACCTTAGCCCCCTGGCTGATGAATGTTCTGTATGGTTGTTGTCTGAATGGGTATGATTGATTTTTGGAGGATTTTAGATTAGTTATTTAGTTTTAATTAATTGGATTTAGCCTATTGTATACGATTGTTCTTTTTATGTGTTGTAACCCGCCCCTAGTCCTTGGAAAGGGGTGGCATATAAATCAAATAGACAAACAGACAGACGGACTAACATTCTAGCTTCTGTTGTATCCATGCATCAACTTCTTAGTTACTAAAGTCATATAAAGTCATATGCAGTCGAGTTTAAATCGGTTTACTTTAAGTTTGTATCTGTTGGGTGCTTGTGTGTTGTTGTGTTGAAGCTGAAGTAGTCATTGACAGGAAGGACGTTCAACTCTTTCGTGCTATCTTCACCTTCCCGATCTTGACCGCTTGCGTCTTTTGCTCCCTACATTCAGCGCTATTCAATCTTGAAACAGTCCACGCTCTCAGAGACTTTCCTCTTTCTCTCTCTTATTTTCCTCCCCCCCCCCCATTTCTTAAGCTGTTTACCACTCTTCTCTTCCACTACTGAACATTCGGGACCTCCAGAACAGCCATGCAGGCCACATTTTCTTTGTGCTGTTTACAAGAGTCCTTCTATTTCAACAGGAACCACACCTCTCCCCTTGAAACCGCCAAGAGAATCCCTCTTTTTCTCGTTCCCTCCAGGATCCGATTTGCCTCTGAGGGCTTTCCAAACACGAGGAAATCAGCTGAAGTGACCAGACACCACAATATGATGTCACCGCTGGAAGTCCCATTAGATCACTGTTTAAATGCAGTAATACAATTTTGTGAAATGTTAACATCAAGAATGAAATTACCACAGTAATGTTAGCAGACTGTGTTAATTGCCTTGACAATATTTCTTAACAAGTTGTACGCTGTAAATGACTGAGTGATTAAAAAGCAATCCTGTACCTGAAGCCTGCTTAGGAATATTTTTTGTTTAATATATTGAATAAAATAATTGTATTCATTTTTATCAGGATTTTGAAGAAAATGAAATTTGTTATTTTTCCTTCTTTAAGTGAGAATATGTTATTTTGCCTGCATCTCTATTGTTTAGACTTGTTGGACTTTGCTTAATAATTGCATTGTTTAGCAACTGTTCAAATTATGGCAGCTCAAAAAAGTGACTTTACAATACCGTGGTCCCCCGATTATTGCGAGGGTTCCGTTCCAGGACCCCTCGCAATGATCGGTTTTTCGCGAAGTAGCGCTGCGGAAGTAAAAACACCATCTGCGCATGCGCAGATGGTGTTTTTACTTCCGCCGCAGCAGCGAGGAGCCGAAGATTGGGGTTTCCCCGCCGCCCACGCAAACTCCTCGCTGCTGCCGCGCCCGCCGCTTGTCTTGTCCGGCCGCCGCTTGTCCGCCGCCTGCCTGCGCGCCCGCCGCTCGCCCGCCCTTCGCCCGCCCACGCCGTTCGCTCGCGCCGCTTCCCAGCTGAGTCCTGAAGCCAGAAGGCAAAGACGAACTTCCGCGTTTGGCTTCGGGACTCAGCTGGGAAGCGGCGCTGGGGTTTCCCTGCCGCCCACTCAAACTCCTCGCTGATGCCCGCCGCTCGCCCTCCCGCCAGCAAGAGGGGGAAGACCCAGGGAAGCCGCCCAGCAGCTGATTTGCCCGGGGCCATCTACGCATGCGTGGCCATAGAAAAAAGGGCGCGCATGCGCAGATGGTGTTTTTACTTCCGGGTTGAAAAATCGCCATATAGCCGTTTCGCAATGAGCGGGATCGCAATACCCGGGGGATCACTGTATTTGCATCCTTGTGGTGTTCCTCCAATCACATGATCACATAAATAGCAATTTATGGCTATTGCAGCTTCTCACAATCATTTGATCGCCATTTGCCCAATTGGCTCTCAACAAGCAGAATCAACGGGGAACCCATTGATGTAGGGACCTCTTTAATAGGATGATATGTCATCTGAAACATACTGAGCATGAAAGAAAATACACATTGATATCCTGGTATTTTTCTTCATTTGCAAATGGCTTAAATTTAAATAACTGTAAGATAACAGTTGTCTATTAAATCACTGTTTAAATGCAGTAATACAACTTTGCTGTCTTCATATATGGGCAACGCCTACGTTCTGTTAGTTTAGCATTAATCATCAGAAGTCTTGTGAATGATCGTGTATTTCTCTTCTATGTGTCAGTGTCCTTTCAGGACTAGCTAAACTTGGGTGATGGATATTCTAAACTTCTGATCTGACACAACAACTGCTCACCGTCCATTTCCGGACCACATGAAAAACAGGCTTCTATTTATAACTTGTTCACTTTAGTCTTCCAAGCAGCTACTGTTGTTTCTTTGAAGTGCCTTTGAACTTTAATTTGACCTATAAAGATCTCATAAATTGCTTATTAAAATCTAAAATCTGCCTGTATAAAATGCTTTAAGAGTAATGTGATTAGGTAAAGTCCACGGAGAGGGTTGGCATACAAATCCAATAAATAAATAAATAAAAGAAAAATGTAACCTTTATGTATTTGGAACAGTTCTAGATGTCAGTACTGTGATGTAACTTGTCAAACATTTAATTTTTTTATTTTGAATGGACCACTTATTTTCCTCTTGGTGCTTCTTGTGCAGATCAGACTTCTAGTTGTTCATTTTATGAAATAATTATGCGGAGGCTGTGGGGTGGAAGGAAGATTAGCATAGAATCTAAAAATGGCAAGTGTGGAAATAATAGTTAGGATCAGTCTCTGGCTTTAGATCAGGGGTCTCCAACTTTGACAACTTTAAGACTGGTGGACTTCAACTCTGGGAGCTCAAGTCCATAACTCTTAAAGTTGTCAGGGTTGAAGACGCCTGCTTTAGATGATGTCCAGAAGATTATGTGTTCAAAATAAGTATCTATCTAGCTGAAATAGTCAACAGAACCTATTAGTTTCCATATTCTATTGTAGCTAAATTGACAATATATACAGTCCCTGACAATAATGCATGCTGGGTTGAGAACAACGCTTATCTGAATGAGATGGCAGCAACCAGTAGATGTTCATAGGTTTCTCTCTCTCCTTCATTTGTTCACTTCATGATCGTTTTGCTTAATGACCTGGTTATTGGAACATAACTCCATCTGAGTTGGAATAGAACTCAGTCACTAAACAATGAATGGGGGTAATGAATCCAATATAAAAACTATTCCTCCAGACATATGAATTGTCCCTTCGCTTTTTGGAACCACTGGAAATTTTAACAGACCCTTGGATCTAAATGATTTTTTGGGGGGAGATTTCATTCCATTCCTGATTCTTAGAAATAATACTGATTACAGGAAATCCTCAATTTATGACCATAGTTAGGACTAGAAATATGATCTTGAAGTCATTGTTCCTTTACATTGAGGCACCCATGTAAATGGACCCTGTTTTAACATTTTTTTTGAAAATGGCAAAAATGATGAAAACTGGCAAAAAAGAAAATGTGAATTGTCACATGACCTCAAATTACTGCATTAGGTCATAAAAGTGAACCAGTTGACAACTCCTGAAATGCAGTCAATTGATTGCAGAGAATTGTGATATTTTACGATCGCCAGAACTGCTTTATGGCTTGTAAATCAAAGTTCCAAGCCATTGTAATTTCTAAAGATCATAAAACAATTAGTCATAAATCAAGGACTGCATGCATACATACATCTCTCTCTCTCTCTATCTCTCTATCTCTCTATCTCTCTATCTATCTATCTATCTATCTATCTATCGCTCTATCTCTCTATCTATCTATTGGATTTCTAGGCCATCCTTATGATTATCTATCTATTAGTTTTAATTTATCTTGGCTTGCAAAATGGGAGCTGTATATTGCTAAGAAACTGTTCTGATTGGAGTAGCATTTAAATCCTGAAAAATATGCAGTAATTACCGGTACTTAAGATTGCTCCTGAGTAGCAAGGCTGTATCTTACTATAGAAAATAATACACAAAAGAATGTTTTAAGCCTGGAAAACAATACTATATGTTTGGGCCTAGTTTTCCCCAAATTAATGAGACAGAAAAGGTTCCTTCTGTATTTTTAGGCAAAATTGGGATTTTAAGGTTTGCGGGTCCTTAAGTCAACTGTTTCACTATTTAAAATGTCTGATATCCTTTTCCTAAATAGGCCCTTAGTTCATTCCTTATGGAATTCAATCCTGCACATGTTCAACAAAACTACAAAGGTCTGTTTTAGAGAAAGAAGCTGCTGGAATTAGATGACAGGGAAATAAATAGCATTTCAAACTGAACCTGGAAGAATTTCATAACAAAATAATAGTAGTGGCAAAGATTTTGGGCACGCTTGAGCTAGAATTACTCAAAACCATTGTATGGTTCCTTGATTTAATAGAAACTGTGCTTTAGATTATTCTTTTTGATTTGAATTGAATTTGGCCTGATTAAATTTCACAGAAGCAAAATTTTCAAAAAACAAACAGGTGCCATTGCTTCAATCTGCTGGTTGATCTGATTTAATGCTGCTGTTTGTACTGCCATCTAACTCTGAGCTTTCTGTGTGGTATAAATTAAATACATCTAATATACAAACCTATATTTTTTTGAAAGCAAGACAAGGCAGTCTTTGGAATGGGAGGATGCCTTATGTTCTTTGAGAGAGAGGATTCTCCATAAATATCACTGGAAAGCGAGGATCTGCAAAAAAAAAATATGCTAGTGATTTCAACAGATTTTTCTAAAGTCCTTATTTGCAGTATGGCAGAATTGATAGCAGCAGCTTTTTCCCCTCCTTAAATGCATAATTTATCATATTATCAATTTAGAAGTGAGTTTTTCACAGTTGCAATAGTCAGCATGCAAACATGGCAATGTATAGAACAGGGATGGTGAACCTATGGCATGCATTCCACAGGTGGCATGTGGAGCCATATGATGAGGGGGGATCTCATTAGTTTTGTTTGTTTGATTGATTGATTGATTTGGAGGGTAGGAAATGAGAAGTAGCAAAAAAAGACAATGTTATGTTATAAAATATACAATGTAAAATTTAATAGCACAATATCAAAAGCGAAATAAAGTCAGTGTACAATTAAAAACAAATTATTCTGCATGAAACTTAGTTCCATAAATTAAAATGTAAGTAGCTAAATAAACTCAATTGTAATAGCTATTCAAATTAATCTTCATGGTTGTCATTTTAGCATTTTAGTGTGTACCGGTGCATTATATAGTGCACTACATGTATTTTATCATCCTTTAAGATGGGAGAACAGAGATGGTAATTCTTCTAGGGATTTTGCTCGGTAAACAGAGCATTGGTTGTGCGTGCAGGGAAAATGGGCCAAAACTGATAGATACTGAGCTTATTGTAAGCAGAACATATTGCAAATTGCATGGATAATACTAAGTTGGTAACCTAGTCAAACTTTCTATAGTTTTCTAAAAAGCCTTATGTAATAGCAGCTTTCAGTGTTTCTCAGGCCATCTGGATTATTGTGACTTGGAATATAAAAAGGATAAAAACAAGAGTCAGAAAAAGAAAAAAAAGAAAGATTATATATCTTTAAAAATAAGCAAAAAGGAAAAGATGTATAAAGATGAATTAAAAAGCTAACATTTATGAAAAAAGTATGTACAGTGATCCCTCGATTATCGCGAGGATTCCGTTCCAAGACCCCTCGCAATAATCGATTTTTGGCGATGTAGGGTTGCGGAAGTAAAAACACCATCTGCGCATGCGCGCCCTTTTTTCATGGCCGCACATGCGCAGATGGTGGAGTTTGCGTGGGCGGCGGGGAAGACCCAGGGAAGGTTCCTTCGGCCGCCCAGCAGCTGATCTGCTCGGCAGTGCAGCAGCAGCGAGCAGACGAAGATCGGGGTTTCCCCGCCGCCCACGCAAAGGGGAAACCCCGATTTGGCTCCTCGCTGCTGCCGCGCTGCCGAGCAGATCAGCTGCTGGGCGGCCGAAGGAACCTTCCCTGGGTCTTCCTCGCTGATGCCCCCCGCTCGCCCGCCCGCCGCCCCCCGCCCGCCAGCAAGAGGGGGAGAGATAGAGAAAGAGAGAGAAGGAAAGAAAGAGATGAGAGAGGGAGGAAGAGAGTGTGAGAGAGGAAGAAGCAAGATAGAGAAAGAGAGAGAGAAAGAAAGATGAGAAAGGAAGGAAGAGAGTGACGTCATCGGGTGGGAAAAATCACGATATAGCGTTTCGCGAAGAACGAGATCGCGAAAATCGAGGGATCACTGTATAGCATAGGTTAAAGACCAATATTTTTTTTTAAGTAGTGATTTCTATGATGCATTCAGATGTGGACCATAAGAGAACAGAGAAAAACAGGAAAACTATTTTTAAAAGTGAGGAAAGAAAAATAATTTTACTTTAGGTCTTTACATCTCTACTGATCCTAGTATAGCTTTCCTGTATCATAAAAATAATGGAACAAATAGGCACATATACATAATAGCTAGGAGTTTATAGGGGGGAGGTGGGGTTGGTTGGCTGTGTACAACTTGCAAGCCACAATTTTTGTTCTACTGTCTTAGGGCTTGCTATACAAAAAGATTTTCAGCTGTTAGGTTTGGCTTTGCCTCTCAAACAATCATAGTAAGGGATTTAAACTGAAGTTAAATAACTGGTAGCATTCTGCAACTCATCAGATCATTTCACAAACAGCCCATATGAGTCATATTGTATTTTTATTTTATGTGTTCTGGGTATGTTTGCTCGCCATTGCATTATTCTGGATTCTTATTAGTAGAATAACTTTTAAATGTATTTTCCATATTGATTAAAATCGCTTAGATCTGGGCAGACCTCGACTCCAATTGGATAACAGAGTTGACTGACAATGAGTCAGTCGAGGTGACTGGGGCAGAGTTTGATCTGGTGACACCTGATGAATTGGAAAAGGCCATTGGAGCTGTGAGTTCCGCCACTTGCTTACTGGATCCGTGTCCCTCCTGGCTGGCTTCGGCCAGCAGGGAGGTGACACGGAGCTGGGTCCAGGAGATTGTCAACACTTCTTTGGGAAGGGGGTCCTTTCCGGATCCCTACAAGGAGGCACATGTGCGCCCCCTCCTCAAGAAGCCTTCCCTGGACCCAGCCATTCTTAACAACTACCAGCCAGTCTCCAACCTTCCCTTTATGGGGAAGGTTGTTGAGAAGATGGTGGCGCTCCAGCTCCAGCGGTCCTTGGAAGAAGCCGATTATCTAGGCCCTCAGCAGTCAGGATTCAGGCTCAGCTACAGCACGGAAACTGCTTTGGTCGCATTGATGGATGATCTCTGGCGGGCCCAGGACAGGGGTTTATCCTCTGTCCTGGTGCTTCTCAACCTCTCAGCGGCTTTCGATACCATCGACCATGGTATCCTTCTGCGCCGGCTAGAGGGGTTGGGAGTGGGAGGCACTTTTCTCCAGTGGTTCTCCTCCTACCTCTCCGGTCGGTCGCAGTCGGTGAAAAGTCAGTGGGGGGTCAGAGGTCGACCTCTAGGCTTCTACCTTGTGGAGTGCCTCAGGGGTTGGTCCTCTTCCCCCTGCTATTTAATATCTACATGAAACTGCTGGGCGAGATCATCCAAGGGCATGGGGTGAGGTATCATCAGTATGTGGATGATACCCAGTTGTACATCTCCACCCCATGTCCAGTCAACGAATCAGTGGATGTGATGTGCTGGTGCCTGGAGGCTGTTAGGGTCTGGATGGGTGTCAGCAGACTCAAACTCAACCCTGATAAGACGGAGTGGCTGTGGGTTTTGCCTCCCAGGGACAATTCCATCTGTCCATCCATCACCCTAGGGGGGGAATCATTGACCCCCTCAGAGAGGGTCTGCAACTTGGGCGTCCTCCTCAATCCACAGCTCACATTAAAGAAACATCTTTCGGCTGTGGCGACGGAGGCGTTTGCCCAGGTTCGCCTGGTGCACCAGTTGCGGCCCTATCTGGACCGGGAGTCACTGCTCACAGTCACTCATGCCCTCATCACCTCGAGGCTCGACTACTGTAACACTCTCTACATGGGGCTACCTTTGAAAAGTGTTCGGAAACTTCAGATCGTGCAGAATGCAGCTGCGAGAGCAATCATGGGCTTCCCTAAATATACCCATGTTACACCAACACTCCGCAGTCTGTATTGGTTGCCAATCAGTTTCTGGTCACAGTTCAAAGTGTTGGTTATGACCTATAAAGCTCTTCATGGCATCGGACCAGAATATCTCTGGGACCGCCTTCTGCCGCACGAATCCCAGCGACCAGTTAGGTCCCACAGAGTGGGCCTTCTCCGAGTCCCGTCATCTAAACAATGTCATTTGGCGGGCCCCAGGGGAAGAGCCTTCTCTGTGGCAGCCCCGGCCCTCTGGAACCAGCTGCCCCCAGAGATCAGAATTGCCCCCACCCTCCTTGCCTTTCTTAAGCTCGTTAAAACCCACGTCTGTCATCAGGCATGGGGGAATTGAGATATTCCTTCCCCCATGGTATGTTTGTGTGTATGTTTGGTTTTTAATAAGGGTTTTTAGTTATTTTAAATATTAGATTTGTTATATGCTGTTTTTTTTTATTGTTGTTAGCTGCCCCGAGTCTACGGAGAAGGGCGGCATACAAATAAAATTAAATAAATAAACAAACAAACAATCAAATAAATAAATAAATAAATTGTATACTAGTTATTTTTATATGGCAGTTTACACTTAGTAGCTATTTTTATACAGTTGTATATAATTTTATTTCTAGACAAATGTGCAGCACAAGCCTGATATTTCCTTAATACTTAATAACATAGTTGCAGAATGTCCCAATTCTGCATCTTGGTAGACATAGTTCTTTACAGCATGTAGGCAGCATTGCCAATTATTTTTTTTATTATATTTCTGATTTTAATAATTTGTCTTTTTAGTGGGAAGACAGTATATTATTACTTGTAAAAATATTTTTGTTCCGTATCTACATCAGTTCTATTTTAGTATTTGGTGCACAAAATTCATTACAAAGATTGCACATGCTGTTTGCTTAAACTTGTTTAGTTTCCTTGAACTTTTGATGTTTGGGACCGACTTGGGAAGACAAACACTTTGTATTAATGCAGACCTCTGATAATGATAAAGATAGATTTTATCTTTAGATTTGCCTTTGAGTCAATGTTGACTCTGGGTAACTGCCTGGATAGATTGTGGAAGTGGTTTGCCATTGCCTCCTTCCTAAGGCTGAGAGACAGTTACTGGTTCAAGCTGGCTTTGTGCCTAAGATGAGGTTAGAATTCACAGTTTTCACTCACTGTGTCTACCCCAGGAAGGAGGCAATGGCAAACCACTTCAAAAATTTTATCACAAAAATTTCAGACACCTCTTTACATAGTTGCCAATGAAAAAATCCCCCAAACCTTGACTCAAAGACCAAAACAAACAAACAAACAAACAAACCAAAACCTGGGTGGTGCAGTGGTTAGAGTGCAGCACTTTAGGCTACTTCAGATAACTGCTAGCTGTAATTCAGCAGTTCAGATCTCACCACTGACTCAAGGTTGACTCAGCCTTCCATCCTTCTGAGGTGGGTAAAATGAGCACCCAGATTTTTGGAGGCAAGAGGATGATTCTGTAAACCGCTTAGAGAGGGCTGTAAAAGCGGTATATAAGTCTGAATGCTGAATGCTGAAAACCTATTACTTTATTTTCTCTAAGTAATGTTTGCCTATTTGCCGATGACTCTAAAGTGTGCAATAGGGTTGATATTCCTGGAGGCGTCTGTAATATGGTAAATGATTTAGCTTTACTAGATAAATGGTCAAAGCAATGGAAACTGCAGTTTAATGTTTCCAAATGTAAAATAATGCACTTGGGGAAAAGGAATCCTCAATCTGAGTATTGTATTGGCAGTTCTGTGTTAGCAAATACTACAGAAGAAAAGGATTTAGGGGTAGTGATTTCTGACAGTCTCAAAATGGGTGAACAGTGCAGTCAGGCGGTAGGGAAAGCAAGTAGGATGCTTGGCTGCATAGCTAGAGGTATAACAAGCAGGAAGAGGGAGATTATGATCCCGCTATATAGAATGCTGGTGAGACCACATTTGGAATACTGTGTTCAGTTCTGGAGACCTCACCTACAAAAAGACATTGACAGAATTGAATGGGTCCAAAGACGGGCTACAATAATGGTGGAAGGTTTTAAGCATAAAACGTATTAGGAAAGACTTAATGAACTCAATCTGTATAGTCTGGAGGACAGAAGGAAAAGGGGGGACATGATCGAAACATTTAAATATATTAAAGGGTTAAATAAGGTCCAGGAGGGAAGTGTTTTTAAAAGGAAAGTGAACACAAGAACTAGGGGACACAATCTGAAGTTAGTTGGGGGAAAGATCAAAAGCAACATGAGAAAATATTATTTTACTGAAAGAGTAGTAGATCCTTGGAACAAACTTCCATCAGACATGGTAGATAAATCCACAGTAACTGAATTTAAACATGCCTGGGATAAACATATATCCATCCTAAGATAAAATACAGAAAATAGTATAAGGGCAGACTAGATGGACCAGGAGGTCTTTTTCTGCTGTCAGACTTCTATGTTTCTATGTTTCCTTTTCTTTTATTCTAATTTTGCACTTAACTTAAGCATTTTGCAGAAATCTTATTTGCTTTAGTTCTCCCATATATCATTTCATCGAACGTCCTGACATAATCTCTTTCATTGAAGCTTTCTGGGAATAACATGTCTCTAGCCACAGTCATCCCTATCTTCAAAAAAGGTGACCCAAGCAACGTTGAAAACTACAGACCAATCTCCCACAATTGTGTCACTCGCAAAGTCATGGAATCCATCATAAACCAATCCATTACACTTCATCTTGAAACTAATAACCTACTTTCCAACAAACAATTCGGTTTCAGAAAAAAATTATCCTGCAATCTGCAACACTTACACTGTAAAAACATATGGGCTACCCAACTTGATCAGGGTAGATCAATAGATGCAATCTATATAGACTTTTGCAAAGCCTTTGACTCAGTAGTTCATGACAAACTTCTTCTGAAACTAAAATCCTATGGCATCTCTGGACCTCTGCATGATTGGATTTCAGCGTTCCTGTCCAACAGACGACAAGTGGTCAAAATAGGTAATGCCATATCTAATCCTGCTCCAGTTAACAGTGGGGTCCCACAAGGCAGTGTTTTAGAACCTACTCTCTTTATACTCTACATAAACGATCTCTGTGACAATATCACAAGCAATTGTGATCTTTTTGCTGATGATGTTAAACTATTTAATACCACTGACAATACTTCTACCCTTCAAAAGGACCTTGACCATGTAGCTGAATGGTCTAACAACTGGCAACTTCAAATCTCTACCAACAAATGCTCCGTCATACACATTGGTAAAAAGAATCCGAATACTAAATTCATACTTGGTAAAACTGAACTAACAGAGGACCCTCACTCAGTCAAAGACCTTGGAGTACTCATTTCCAATGACCTAAGTGCTAGAGCCCACTGTAACAGCATTGCCAAAAAGCATTAAGAATTGTAAACCTAATCTTACATAGCTTCTTCTCTAGAAACACTGATTTATTAACCAGAGCATACAAAACATTCGTCAGATTTATTCTAGAATACAGCTCACCTGTATGGAATCCACACTGCATATCAGATATTAATACAATCGAAGGAGTCCAGAAATAGTTCACAAGAAGAGTCCTTCACTCCTCCTCACATAACAAATTACCCTACTCCTCCAGACTTCAAATACTAAATCTAGAAAATTTACAGCTATGTTGTCTCCGAACTGATTTAACTGTTGTTCATAAAATCATACATCATAATGTACTCCCTGTCAGTGACTACTTCACCTTTAACAACAACAACACAAGAGCACCTAATAGATACAAACTGAATGTAAATCACTCCAAACTTGACTGCAGAAAATACGATTTCAGCAATAGAGTGGTCACCGCCTGGAACTCATTACCTGACTCTGTTGTTGCTTCCCCCAACCCCAAAATCTTCAATCTTACATTATCAACAATTGACCTCTCCCCTTTTCTAAGAGGTCTGTAAGGGGCGTGCATAAGTGCACTTTTGTGCCAAATGTCCCTGTCCTATTGTCTTATTATCCTTTCTATTACTATGTTCTACTCATGTACTATAATACTATACTTGTTTGACAAATAAATAAATAGTAACTTTTAATCTGCTTCTTGGATTCAATGCCATTCCTAAAATGAATACCAAAAGGTTATTTTGCCGGGAAGTTGATTCCCGATTTGTTTGCATAGTGAAAGGAGAACCAGGCTGTATGGAGACATCAGTGGTTGTTGAAAGGAAGGCAGTCTCAGTTTGGGAGTGAAGTCCCTGCTATCAATTACAGCTGTTAAAACCGAAAGTGATATTTGCTTATTCTAATCTTTCTCTCTCTCTCTCTCTTTTCATTCCCACTTCCCTTCTTATTCCAAAGGCCTGTATAGATGAAAACCTGGACATGGTAAAATTTCTGGTAGAATATGGAGCCAATGTAAATCAGCAAGATAACGAGGGGTGGACCCCACTTCATGCAGTTGCATCTTGTGGCTATCTGAACATAGCAGAGTGAGTGAGTTTCAGTGTGACCTGGTTACTAGAAAGAGCACTTGATTTATTTCAGTTGCAGATGTTGTGAGAGGGGCAATAATTTCCAATGAATTGCCAAGCCAGGTTTGACTAAAATAGAGGTAAATTTCTAATTGCATGGATTTGTTTTACAAAGTATGAGCCAAAAGCAACAAAAATTGTCAGCAGTCCTCTAAATCTTCAGTGTAAATGATGGAATGCTCAAAATAAGTAGAAAGATGAGATACGGACCAAATTACAGGATCAAATGAATAAAAACAATATAACATGTTAGAGCATTGCAGTGATAACTCTAATTTTAATGCTCTATTTTAAGACAATTCAGAAATGTAGAAAGTCTTAAATTTAGGGTGATTATGTTGTGTTGGTATTATTATTTAGAACTTTATACTTTAATAACATTGAAAACTCTACATGTAATTAATTCCTTAGAGAATTTCTGTGACAAGTAAATAGGCTCTTTGATACCAAAAAACTATAACATCAGAGATGTCAAATTCTGGTAAATGGAATAGGTTCTAAATGCGCATCAGCTGTTATCTCATTTTGTGGGTTAATAACAACAATAGTAATACAGATAGTCTTTATTTCTTTATTCGTTAAATTGTTCTTCCTCCCCCCCCCCCCCCAGTCTCACTGATACAGGAACTGTGGGTGGCTTACAATATAATAAAAAAGTAAAAAAGGTAATAGTTCAGTAGCAATATAAATGATTAGGATTAAACAGGAAACTAAAAGAAGATGATGACATGAGGCTGGGAATCTTCTCTCTACCCTGTCTGCCACTCCTCAGTGTAACACCAAGCCAATCGATAGAACCAGGTTTTCAGACTTGTCCAGAAGGCCAGGAATGTTGGAGGCAGATCTCACTTCGAGCAGAAAACTCTTCCAGAGGGCAGGGGCCACATCAGATAAGGCTTGAATCCCACCAGCTAAAGTTCTTTGGCAGATGGAGTCCAAACTAGGCTGCTTGTACTGGAGCAAGTGGGGTGAGCTAGTCCCATGAGGATGTGACTGCTCCTCAGATACCATGCATCCATGCCATAAAAGGCTAATTAAAGCTAATGATCAGCACCTTGAATTGGACCCACAGGCAATTTGACAGCTC
Organism: Erythrolamprus reginae; assembly: GCF_031021105.1. Taxonomy (NCBI): domain Eukaryota; kingdom Metazoa; phylum Chordata; class Lepidosauria; order Squamata; family Dipsadidae; genus Erythrolamprus; species Erythrolamprus reginae. The sequence goes on from NC_091952.1 coordinate 68,333,591, forward strand.
ATGGTGTTACAGCTGAGAGGCATCCAGAAATACCTGGAGCATTTCTCATCAGTTGCATTCTGCATCAATGGTGGCTTCCAAATACTTGGCATATCCCGTGTAGAGCACATGATTCAATTGAGATGTGACCACAACATGAATGATTGTCAGCAGGGCCTCACAATCCAGGAAAGAGCGCAACTTTATGCACTACATAAAGTTTTGCAAAGGGTCTCCTCGACACAACTCTTTGAGCAGGAGTGGTGAAGCTAGGAGAACACCAGAAAATGCATGGAATCTATATGGGGTAGTGCAGCCTCATCCAGAACTAAAGATAATAAACCTCCAGAAGCCAAGGCCCCTTGAACCCAAAGCTACTCCGTCTGACCGAGGTCCAACTGAAACCTGTGGTCCCCCATGCAGATCCTCACAGAACTTGAGAGGGCAACTTATAACGTTACTTGGATCACCAGGACTATATCATCAGCTATTGATGAGACCTCATTTTAAGTCCACTCATTCAGTGACTGTTCAAATTTACTATGGAACTGAATGAGGAGCACTTACAAAGGGTCCTCATAGTTGTGGCCATTGCAGTGTCTTCATAGTCATGTTATTACAATTCAGGCACTAGCAGCTGGCTTGCAGTTACGATGTCACAGGTCATGTGATCACCATTTACAATTCACGTTTCTAACAAGCAGAGTCAAGGAGGAAGCCACCAGAAGATTGGAAATGGTAATCATGTGACAGCAGAACCCTGTGGCCATGTAGGATTTGCCTAATGAGAGCAACTGGGATTGCTATTATAATCAGCAGAGTTATATGGTATCATGCCTTACAACTAAGTCCTGCTCCCAATTACTGTTAGTAAGCAAGTACTACCTGTAATAATAAAGCAAACCTTAACCTTCTGATAAGGTTGATGAACCTCTGATAATAAACATTCCCTAATTCCCCCGTCCAAGTTGGGGGAAAAAAGGTTGAAAATTCCAGCCCACTGGTGATATCATTATAACATATTATTGTCCTACTCCTTGGGTCCTTGGTTTCTGGAAAATAATATGGTCCTCAGTTTCAGAATTGTTTTATTTTACCTATTACTACCGCATTAATATTAGGAATATTTCAGAGGTATGCCACTCTACAAGAATGCTTATTTGAAAACGAGTTATTACAATGGGATGGGATAGTGAGCTACGTATTTACCACTCTCCATTAGCTTTCTTTGATAAATATAAGTCTATGGTGACCCAGGGCAGTGATATGAATAGTTCCTTTTATGGTTGGAACCATTTGAGGTGTATGGAATGCAAACTTCCGAAATTAAAAAGTGGAACTGTTGTACATATTTTCCCTGAAATTAAGTCTCTCTAAACTCAGGGGGCCTTATTTCTGAAAAGATACGATTGTATTGTAATGTTTGTTAATGATCTCTCTAACACTGCAATGGCAAGAGGAGTTTGAGATGAGAATATATAACTTAACCAAACCATAAGAATCAGCTCAGCTTTTTGAACAGTAATCTTTTTTTCGCATAGAAAGATTGGATGAACCAGAGATGCATATTGGAAATAAATGATCCTTTTATGAAATAGTTCAATATTACTAACATGGGGAAAAATTCCTTGGTTATTTTTGAAAGGTTTTGGATCTATTACAGTTTCTCAATTAACTGAGAAATTAAACTATCACTGCTTCTTTCCTGTGATGGAAGATTTATTATCTAGTTGACTTGTCTTATGTGAGAGCCATATAAATTAAGCCTGGGTTGAAGTTGAGTCTCACTTATTTTTCATCCTGTTTAGGTACTTGATCAATCATGGGGCCAATGTTGCTGCTGTGAACAGTGAAGGTGAAGTCCCAGCTGACCTTGCAGAGGAAGCAGGCATGAAAGATTTGCTTTTGGAACAAGTAAAGAAACAGGGTAAGGCAACTAGGCATCTCCTTATCATTAGATTTTGTTTGATGGGTTTTTTTCTTCTTTCTTCAGGAGCAGAGGAGCATGGCATGAAATACAATTCTTAAATCTGGCTCCACATCTTATGATTTTTAGAAAGGAAGATAAACATTCTGAAAATATATAAAAATATTGCATTTGTAATAGGTGATTATTACAGCTTAGAATAGGAAAGGGGAAAAAAGAAAAGAAGGCAAGGAAAAAAACAAGAAACAAGAATAGAATTGTGTAGAATTGAATTTAATTTAATTGAATACTTTAATGGCTAAGTGTGATTGGACAACACAAGGAATTTGTCTTTGGTGCGTATTTGGAATGAGTTTTGTATGATCACATATGAGTAAAACAAAATTTTGACTCAACATGTTGGTTTTCTGTGAGATTCTTACAAAATTCAACTATTCATATGATCATCATCCATTCTTCTTGCTCAGAGTATTTTTGGCAATTGCAGCTTGAACTGTCATTCATTCTTTCTGTAATAGACATTCTAAATATCCTCCAAAGAGGAGAAATCCAGTTTGATGACCGACATATGGAAAATGTTGCCTTATATTTCATATGATATTACAAAGGATCATTTTATACAGACAGCTAGTCCAGAGATACTTGAGAGATTTTTTGCAGTTTGGGGATTGGCCACTTAATGTATAGGAAATATGGATGGTTCCCAAAAACTATAAAGAAAAGTATTGAGGAAAGTGCACATCTTCCCAATTACACTATGTTGTCTTGGAAATGAAGCCAATTTGATTTCCCCCAAATGATAAAAATCTATATTATTAATGATGATGTTTTAGGTTTTCTGCAAACTATTTGTTTCATTCATTTCTAAATATATTTAATTTTCTGTAGAATCTGTAGGAAGTGTCATTTTAAAAGTGTGACTCATAATATTTTTATATCATAATAACCAAAGGCTAGTTGGTTTATTCTTATCCTCAACAGAATTAGCATAAATATCGTTCCATTCTCTCAAAAAATTCATATGAAAATATCTTGATATTTTGACTGTAGAGAAATGCTGAAATAGATAGTTTTGACTAGTACGGGTACACCCCCCCCCCCAATTTTATCTTAAGATACCCTTAAGAATGTATCTTAAGTTTCTCAATAAGAAAACCTATTTTTATTTATTTATTTAGGGAATTTATATTGCTGCCTATTCACACATGGCAACTCAAGGCAGTTTACAGAATATGCATTGGAAGTGGAAATTTTAGTAGAATATTTCACCCCATGAGATGGGATGAAATAAATCAACTGAAATGGGCTTTACTAACATTGATTATAATTTTCTGCAAGTATTCCATATATAAGCACCGCAGTATTTTGTTGATGAGGAGAAATAATCATTAGCCATACTAACTAGCAATTGTAGCAGTTCTTCTTCAGCATGACTTGAAAACATTGGGTGTTGTTCAGTAGAATTGTAAAAAAAGCTATGTCCCTAGAGCAAAAAGAAAGGTTTTAAATATGTAGTCAAAAAAACCTTAACTCTACTCCCATTGCAATAATATGGATATTTTCCTCCACTTCCCTTTTATCATTTTTTGTTCTACCTCAAGGTTTTTTTTACACCTGCAGTCTGTTTCTCTAGGGGTGGATCTTGATCAGGCCAGAAAAGCAGAGGAACAACAAATGTTGCAGGATGCCCGGCAGTGGCTAAATAGAAGGAAAATTGAAGAGAGAAAACACCCTCGAACAGGGGCTACTGCCCTCCACGTAGCTGCAGCTAAAGGCTACTGTGAGGTGATGAGGTACAGATCTCTTTTCATTGTTTTCTATAACTAAACTATGGGAATAATTGCAACCAAAAAGAGTTATATGGCTGGGTTCAAATATACTACGAGCCATAATGTATGTAGTTGGCGAATTTTTAGCTCATTTTGTCATTTTCTTAAATGATTTATATGGTTGCTCATCTCATAACAGTGACTCTGCATAGGATTCAAGATTTAAGACAAAAATAGCACCTGGACATCCAAGCTTAAAATCACAAATCATTAAAAAATACCTCACCAGCAGAGTTCATAGAACCAAATCCTTGCCCAAATGCTTGGGAAAACAACCAGGCTTTCAGAACCTTTGAAAAGATTTACAGGACTATAATTCTAGAGAGATGCTGTTGTACAGAGCAGGTACTTTCGCAGAGAAGCTACCGTACTTTTATATAATTCATATTAAATGCCTCCTGCTGGGTTACAGCGGTGAGCAAGGAGGAGTGGTGAAGAATGAAGCAAGGTGATTGTAGGAGATGGAGGATGATGCAAGGCAGGCGGTGCGGAGTTGCCCCACCCACCCTCACCTGGCTTACCTGAGGGCATTTCAGCCAGGCCACCTATGCCAAGCCCTCACCCCAACCCAGGGCAGCCACATCCCTTCACTTACCTGCTTTCTAGCTCTGTGCAGGACCATGTGCAAGACAATTAAAAGTATGGTTAAAAAAAAAATAGACCTTCCACCACCTCAGGAAAAAAAAGATCTCATGAGGTTAGAAAGTCTGAATTATTTTTTTTACCATAGACCCACAGACTACTTTAGTTGCCTTACACCAGCTACGGAGAACTGGGCCTGCGCGTGCATACGCCCTCCGGGATGACGTGGGCCAGGCCAAGTTATGTGGGCCGGACCTTAACAGTTTCCAGGATGGCCACATGGGCCACATCAGGCCTCACCATGGGCTAGATTCGGCCCGCAAGCCTTGAGTTTGACACTCCTGCAATACAGGAATGGTGAACAGTTGTCTGTCTCTTTTAAATGGCATAGATTGCTACATCACAGTTAGTAAATACAAATTAGGATGAGAGGCATATCCACATACTACAGTGATTTTTGCTATATAGGAATAAGATTTGCTTGTTTTATTAACTTCAGAGAAAATATCAATTAACTTGCGTGTAACATTTGTCTGCTTTTTTTGCTATTTCTGGGACTTGTCGTATACTGCAAACCATAATGGCAGTATTAGAAGCATCAGTATTTGAAAAACTTTATTGAAAAGCACAGTTCCTTTTATTCATTTTTGCTAATTTTGGGGGAAGCAGAACTTTTGAGCTTAGTTTTTGAAAGCTTTCTTTCTGTATTTACCAGTGCTGTACAAGTAATACATGTTTATGCATTATTTTTATTCCATTCAGGAAATGTCATAGGTTTTATACTTGAAAATTTCATAGATATAGAATGATTTTATTGACTTTTCAGAGACATCAGTACTAAGAGATCCTGGAATCTCTGAAATTTATTATTTTTATTGTGCCTTGTAAGAGAATTTGCAGTGGCATGGAAGGATGTTGAGTTTCTGTTCTTTACAATTAAGTCCTCCTAGGTTGACTTACTTGATTTTAGATTCTTTTGAAATAATGGGATAGCAGTTATGACTTGATTTATACAGTACTGATGTCACTCTAGTTGAAGCACTTCGGCAATTGTTTACATGTCCTGTACCATTTATTAAGTTCATTAATATACAGTATGTATGTAGGATATTTTTGGGGTACCATTAAGAAAGTAACATTAACTGTCACTTGAAACAGAATGTTACAATAACTTGTCTAATCCTTCCATCTGTCAGTGTTGGAGAACAACTGTCCCACTCCAGAGGGGATATCAAATGGAGAATTAGTATTGACCTGTTACATAAACATAAGATAGCAAGGTTTGACCCTCTCTTGGATGCCTTTGAGCCTTATCTAGTCTTTCCCAGATGAATTTTGCCAGTCTGGGAACTTTACTATGAACTTGACTTAGAGCAACAAAGTAGCTAGTTTAAATTCTGCAACTTCAAAACAATCCCTCCCGCCCTCCACCACTTATAGGCTACCCAGAAGAATTTGTGACGGAATGTAGTCTGAATTCTTAGGAGAGCGCGGCTGCTTTCCGGAGGGCAAAGAAGTGGAAGAGCTTGGAAAATTTCTTTGACATGAAGAGGATTAAAGTGACTCCTCCCTAGCTATTCGCAGAGTATATCTGTAAATAGCAGCAAATAGTAGCTTGAGGATGGCAAGATAATGTCTATAGGTGAAGAACAATAAAGGAAACGACACTTCAGTAATTTCACAGGTCACAGGTCATGGGACCTGACAGGATTGATGGTAATATCACTCTCTCCATATCAAACACATTCACTACTTGAGCCTAACCCTTCTCTCTCCATGGCATATTAGCAATAAGTTGACCTAGTTCTGTGATAGTGAACTGATGGCACACGTGCCAGAGGTGGTATGCAGAGCCCTCTCTGTGGGCACATGTGCCGTCGCCAGCTGTTCTTTTAGGATCCGTCATGTGCATGCGCGCCAGACCAGCTATTCAGCACACATGCATATGACAGGACCCAGAAGTGGAGCTGGACGCCATACACACGGGCACCGCCCAGCTGCTCTCTTCCTGGTTCTGGAGTTCTGGCTCACGCACACACACTCCAGTTTCAGAACTCAGTGCTGAAAGGATTAACCATCACCGACCTAGATCACACATGGCAGAATTCTCTCACCAACGATGCTCTTCATTTTATCAAGTTCTCATAATTAGACAAATCTCAGATGTTATCAGAGGGTGCCATCTCTTCAGATTTCAGCCAGCCAGCCAATGTTTAACTTCAAATGAGCTATAATTATTTTATCAATAAAGTGCTTAGAAGTCTCAGTGGTAAATGCTAAGCTCCTTTGGCCCCATTTTGTATCCAAAAGTGACAATCCGGCTGGATGGCATTCCACTACTACAGTAGATGCCAAGAAGCACCAACATTTTGCTACATAATTTAGACTCAGTTATGAGTCTTTGTACCATGGCCAATTGTGCTTATTAATTGTTTTCTGCAACATTATTTTATATGCCCCTTATTTTCATTTGTCTCATAGAGCATCCCAAAGCTCTAAAGAGGCCACTTAAGAACTATCCTATCTAGTGCCTTCATCTTGCCTATATTGCATTACTTACTTAAGGGCTCAATAAAATTGTCTGTTAAATTGCCCTCTGAAAGTCAAGTGGGGCAGTTTAATGGTCCCTGAAGAGTTTGGTGAGACTAACAAATCATGATTACAAGAAAGTAAACTCACCATGGCAATGGGTTTACTGTAATACCGTCTGCTATCAGAACCCCATTGGTTCTCAGCAGATCAAGACTAGATTCAGATTATGTGAATTAGACTTGCTATAATCTGGATTGATTTTAGACCCATAGTTGTCATGGTGGCCATGAATTCCTAATCTACTTCATCCCCAGATTATTATGCTAAAAAGACTGGATTCAGAAGAAGGAACAACTAGAGATAAAATATTTGCAAGACTTAGATTTAATTTCAGACATGGCTGAAGATGATGTCTGAATATATTTGGGCTGAACTGCAGTTAAAGTAGACCCTGATGAGCTAAATAAGTCAGATAAAAATAATTTATGATAATTTTAAAGGTTATTTTGCAGAAGTTAAGCCACAAGATAATGCCACTGCTTCGCTTTGGCTCATTGTTCTGAGATTTGCTTCTGCTTGACTAAAGTGCTTCCTAAAAATCTCTTTGCGCTCTCTTTTTTTATCAGATTCTTCAATTTCATCTGTAAAGTCAATCATTAATTACCATAAGAAATTTTTCCCTTTACCTTAAACTTTATTTCTTTTTTACCACCTAGAGCTGTCCACTTGATTACACTAATCTCTGTTATGGGATAGGCTTCATTCACAAAGCCACTGCATGCTGCTTACACTGTCTACTAACTTACAAGACTGAATTGCTGCCATCTTTACTATTTTTTCCTTAGACTCTTGATCCAAGCTGGGTTTAATGTAAATATTCAGGACAATGATGGATGGACACCACTCCATGCTGCTGCACATTGGGGTGTGAAAGAAGCTTGCACTATCTTGGCTGAAGCACTCTGTGATATGGACATCAGGAACAAACTGGTTAGTGAGTCTTAGACTAGCTATATGCCATAAATACTCCCAGAAAAGAAGGAAGGTTTTTTTAAAAAAATAACTTGACTACATGAGCTAAACAAGCTTTAAAATTGATTTATGTTATTATCCGTGGTTCGTATTACTCAACAGTTAAATGGATTGCATTATGTACATTTTATGCTCTATCAGCTAAAAAGGCATTTTGTATGCTGTTTAAAATACTGTTTTAAATTGTAAATTTAACCTGACCATGACAATGCATTTACTGTTCACTTAATACCTTCAGGGCCAACAGCATATACAAAAATATCTGTCCTTTATAAAAATAAGTGTTATAAAGTTTCTTTTTGATATTCTCCCCATTTTAAGAAAGGGTCCAAGTCTATATAGGAGAAAATGATGGGTTAACTGTTAAGACTCTTGTACAAAACTAACTTTGCAATAAATATAATATATAGGAAAATCAGGCATATAGAGAGAGTTAAGGAAATAGTGAAAAAGAGACAAGGGAGCATGGTAACAATGGTGACCATGTTTGATCTTGAAATTTTAAATATAATTTAGCATAACATCTAGATTTCCTACTATTAGTCCTGAAACCAGTGGTTCATGTGGATGTTGCAATTCCCAACATGGCAACAGCTTCACTACTTGAACCAAACACTTTTCCCTCCATGGCATAAAAGCGATATGTGGACCTAGATCTGGGAATGGGATGGCGAACCTATCAAAGAATGATTGGAGCATCTATATCTGGTATGGTATAAAGAGGCAGTTTTGGAAAAAAATAATCCTCAAAACAAAAGAAAATCATAGCACAAGGATTCAATCAAGCTAATTTAACTGACAATAGAAATGCCTCTGGACTGAGCGATCAATTCTCTGAAAAGTTCTGATTTGGTTTTTTTAATTGATACTTTTGAGAATAGTCTGGTTGATGAAGATAACTTGGAGGTCAGTCAGCATTCTTCTTTTCTTACTTGGGAGCGTTATTTCCTACTCTCTAGGACAGTGATTTTCAACCTTTTTTGAGCCGCGGCACATGTTTAACATTTATGAAACCCTGGGGCACATTGAGCGGGGGGGGGGGGGCTAAAAAAAGTTTGGACAAAAAAATTCTCTCTCTCTCTCTTCCTCCTCTTCACTCTATTTCTTTCTCCCTCCCTCTTTCTCTCCCTTCCTTCCTCTTTCTTTCTCTCTCTCCCCATCCCTCTTTCATTCTCTTTCTTCCTTCCTCTCTTTTTTGCTCTCTTTTTCTCTCTCTCTCTTGCTTTCTTTCTCTCTTTCTCTCTTTATCTCTTTCTCTCTCTTTCTTTTGTTTTCTCTCTCTCTCTTGCTTTCTTTCTCTCTCTTGTTCTCTGTCTCTCTCTCTCTCTTTAGCTCTCTTTCTTTCTTTTTCTCTTTCTTTCTCTCTCTCTCTCTTTCTTTCTTTCTCTCTGAGCTTCGCGGCACACCTGACCATGTCTCGCGGCACACTAGTGTGCCACGGCACACTGGTTGAAAAACACTGCTCTAGGACACACATGCATGCAATAGGTTGTCAGCTGCTTCTGTATTTTATTTGTTGTAATTGTGACTGGGGTTATAGCTAAGGAGAACTTCAGAGTCGGTTAATACATTTTTATGAAAATAGTGATAGACTGCTGAAACTTTAGTTGTGATTAACTTTACCTGGCCAAAAGGGGCAATTTTTAAAAACCAATATTCCTCATTTTCAATATTCCATGACTATTTCCCAGCCAGACTCGCAATCCCTCACACCCTTCCCCATCCAGCAGCAATTAATTGACTCTTAAAGAAAAAACAACTTTAAAATGCAAGAACAACAGACTGGATATTTTTATTGCTTTGTGTGCCCCTTTTCTGGCACACAAACATGCTCTCTATCACTGGTTAAAAAAAATTAAAATACTATCACCACGACAAGGAGTGGTTGTGGTGTCATGGTCAAGAGATGACTCCAAATATTGAGAGGCAGCAAGGAAGAGAGAGAGGAAGAAACTGAGGATGAAAAGGCTGTACATTTCCAGAATCACAAGGAAAGTAAGGAAGCAAGAAAAGATGGAGGAGGAAAGGGAAGATCAACTCAGGTTGTGAAAAAATACTAATTACTGCAGGAGTTCATCAATATGACAATATCCACCTTCAACAAGACCTCAACAGAGAAAGAGTGAGGCAAAATGCCTGACAATGTAATATTTTTGTTGATATTGGCACCATTGACCAAAGAGTGCCATTGTCATTCCCTGGATAAACTGCCAGTTTGTACTGTATATAGGGAAAAGTCAGATAATTGGCATTGCCTGCCTTATGAACTCCTCAGTTAATGTAGCAGTAATAAATCTATTGTCTTGCTACTCATCTTTTTTTTTAAGCAAAAATATATTTTCTTCATCAATTGAAAAATCCAAACAATAGCAATCCGTCATGGTCTTTCTGTTTTTCTGTTAAGTTAAGGAAATATCTCCAAAAAGATACCCTAGTAGGGCATGGCTTCTCTAGAATACTGCTAAAACTCATGTGTAATCTGTAATTGGGCAAATTGGTGCATTATATGACAGTTTTTGAATCAGCATATCTTTAACCATGGACTAATGTGAAGAAATTTATGATTAACAGGCCGGTGCCTGGAGGCTGTTGGGGCCTGGATGGGTGTCAATAGACTCAAACTCAACCTGGATAAGACGGAGTGGCTGTGGGTTCTGCCTCCCAAGGACAATCCCATCTGTCCGTCCATCACCCTGGGGGGGGAATTATTGACCCCCTCAGAGAGGGTCTGCAACTTGGGCGTCCTCCTCGATCCACAGCTCACATTAGAAAACCATCTCTCAGCTGTGGCGAGGGGGGCGTTTGCCCAGGTTCGCCTGGTGCACCAGTTGCGGCCCTATCTGGACCGGGACTCATTGCTCACAGTCACTCATGCCCTCATCACCTCGAGGTTCGACTACTGTAATGCTCTCTACATGGGGCTACCTTTGAAAAGTGTTCGGAAACTTCAGATCGTGCAGAATGCAGCTGCGAGAGCAGTCATGGGCTTACCCAGGTATGCCCATGTTTCACCATCACTCCGCAGTCTGCATTGGCTGCCGATCAATTTCCGGTCACAATTCAAAGTGTTGGTTATGACCTTTAAAGCCCTTCATGGCACTGGACCAGAATATCTCCGAGACCGCCTACTGCTGCACGAATCCCAGCGACCAATTAGGTCCCACAGAGTGGGCCTTCTCCGGGTCCCGTCAACTAAACAATGTCGGTTGGCGGGCCCCAGGGGAAGAGCCTTCTCTGTGGCGGCACCGACTCTCTGGAACCAACTCCCCCCAGAGATTAGAACTGCCCCTACTCTCCCTGCCTTCCGTAAACTCCTTAAAACCCACCTCTGCCGTCAGGCATGGGGGAACTGAAACACCTCCCCTGGGCATGTTTAATTTATGCATGGTATGTTTGTGTGTGCGTCTGTTAGTTTATGGGGTTCTTTTAAAGCTTGTATAAATTTTAAAGTTTTCTGATTATTTATGATTTGTTCTATTCTGTTGTGAGCCGCCCCGAGTCTTCGGAGAGGGGCGGCATACAAATCTAAATAATAAATAATAAAATAAATAAATTGTCATAGAAAAAGGAAAGATTGGAAATTGGATAAGGAATTTTGTATCTGTTCTAATTCACCTGATACAATATACTGTACTGTATAATTTTGATACTATTGGTACCATTTTTTATTGGTCATAACAGTATCTGATATTTTAATATCCCAATATGTCTAATAGCCATATATTTCTAAATCCATACTTTTCTCTGGCTATATGATGAAAAATACATAGTAAAATATAAGGTAATTTGGCAACCAGTACAATTTAAAATACACGGAAAGCATTTTTAAGAAAAAAGGATTAACCTTGGAGTTTTTGCCACTTCTTGCTAAGTAGTTTTGCATATTTCTAATTTTGTTTTTCACAAAGACATAAAAAAAATCTTTCTCTCATGTTAAATGCCAAATCCAGAATAAATGTTTGCTTTTGTTATACATGCCTTTAGGGTCAAACACCATTTGATGTTGCTGATGAGGGATTGGTTGAACACTTAGAGATGCTGCAGAAGAAACAGAATATGGTAGGTTCTGTGTACCCCTCCTAATCAAAGAATTTTATGCATATTCTTATACCTAGGTAGTGGAATGCAATGAAGTGTGTGTTTTGTGATAGTTACATGTGAAAACATAAGTGAGGGTCCGCAACTTGGGCGTCCTCCTCGATCCACAGCTTACATTAGGGAAACATCTTTCAGCTGTGGCGAGGGGGGCGTTTGCCCAGGTTCTCCTGACGCACCAGTTGTGGCCCTATCTGGACCGGGAGTCACTGCTCACAGTCACTCATGCCCTCATCACCTTGAGGCTCGACTACTGTAACGCTCTCTACATGGGGCTACCTTTGAAAAGTGTTCAGAAACTCCAGATCGTGCAGAATGCAGCTGCGAGAGCTATCATGGGCTTTCCCAAAAACGCCCATGTCACACCAACACTCCGCAGTCTGCATTGGTTGCCGATCAGTTTTCGGTCACAATTCAAAGTGTTGGTTATGACCTATAAAGCCCTTCATGGCACCGGACCAGATTATCTCCGGGACCGCCTTCTGCCCCACGAATCCCAGTCACCGATTAGGTCCCACAGAGTTGGCCTTCTCCGGGTCCCGTCAACTAAACAATGTCGTTTGGCGGGACCCAGGGGAAGAACCTTCTCTGTGGCGGCCCCGGCCCTCTGGAACCAACTCCCTCCAGAGATCAGAATTGCCCCCACCCTCCTTGCCTTTCGTAAGCTCCTTAAAACCCACCTCTGCTGTCAGGCATGGGGGAACTGAGATATTCTTTCCCCCTGGGCCTCTACAGTTTATGCATGGTATGTCAGTATGTATGTCTGGTTTTTATAATAAGGGGTTTTTAGTTGTTTTATTATTGGATTGCTACATATTGTTTTTATTACTGTTGTTAGCCACCCCGAGTCCACAGAGAGGGGCGGCATACAAATCCAATAAATAATAATAATAAGTGTTGACTGAAGTGGTTTAAAAATGTAAAAATAACATAGGTAAATTTACTTTTTTGACTGATTATGTGCCAATTTTTCTTAGTGACCACAGAGATAGATATTTTTCAGGAAAATCTGTCTCTAACCTCAAAATCTTCCAATAGTACACTCATCACCATTGTAACTTAGTCCATCCACTTTGCTGCTAGTCATTCTCTATTCATTTCTTCTACCTTTCCTAGCATTAAGAGCATTCTGTGAAGAACTAGCTCTCCACATAACCTGTTACAAGTAGGATCATCTGAGCCTGATTATTGGTACTCACTCAAGTGATCATTGTGACTTGATTGCACAGTGATTCATTTGTTTGTTTCCTTGGCTGTCCACAGTATTCTCAGGACTCTTCCCTGACACCAAATGTAAAAGCCTCAGTACTTTTCCTATCCTGCCTCTTTGAAGTTCACTTTTCACTTCCATAGAGAGTCATTGGGAGTAAAGCCATCACAGTGTTTGAATATCTTTTCATGACTGCTGTAAAAGAATATGGGTGTGAATTTAAAATGGCCTGCCTCCCATGTTTGTGTGTGAGAGAGGGGTTGGGTGGTAGGAGGGAGAAGAGAGGGAGAGGAGGGAGGGAGGGAGGGAGAGAGAGATGTGCACTGTTCATTTTCTCTACATTGCAATTGTGGGGAGGGGGGAGATTGGAATGTAGGGAGGGGGAAATCCTACTCAGGCAGGAAACCCTATACCATTTCAGACAAATGGTTGTCCAGTCTCTTCTTCAAAACCTCCAGTGTTTCAGCATTCACAACTTCTGGAGGCAAGTTGTTCCAGTGATTAATTGTTCTAACTGTCAGGAAAATTTCTCCTTAGTTCTAAGTTGGTTCTCTCCTTGATTAGTTTCCATCCATTGCTTCTGCTGCTGTCTTCAGGAGCTTTGGAGAATAGTGGTTCTTTGGTTTCAAAAGTAGATTATTATGAGATACTGGGATTGGATTAGAACGGCCTTGATATTTTTTGTTGTTTTATATATTTCTCATAATTAAATTCTCACTACCTTAAACAAAAAGAAAGTAAGTGCCTAAAAAAGTTGCAGTTCTGCCATTTGCCTATGCTGACATGTTAGACAACAAGAACAGTAACAGTTTATTAATATATTTTTCCAATTACATTTTTCACAGCTGCGTAGTGAAGAATCAAACAAATTAATTGAAGTTGATATGAATGGTAAAGTTCAAAGTGGACTGTTCAAAAAGTAAGATTCTCTATCCAAAATGTTTTTGTGTTTATTGTGAAATTTGATGTTAAATTAATGGGGTGGAAGAAGCGAGCGCTAGAGGTTGAAACATAAGGCTAATATCCAAGATACTTGATTCAGTTCCCCATCCAGATGTGGATCTCACTGTGGGTTGGGTCGGTCATTATTTTCTAGCTCAGACTACTATAACAAGTTCTTGAGAGGAATAAAGTAAGAGGGAATCCTCATATGTGATGTCTTGACTTCCTTGAAAAATAATAGAATATAAATGCTATAAATTAGTATAATTTAATTTGAGCTTCTAAAGTTCAAATGCTTAAATAGGAATTTTTTTGTTTGAAGTTATGCTTAACTTTTAATGCTGTTCTATATATATATATAAAATTCTGTCTCCAGGCCTAGAACTACTCATAATCAGTGCTATTGAATTTTAGTACTCTGCTAATACTATTCTGAAGAAACTGACCAACTTCTTTTTAAAACCAATTTTTCGCCTGTCCCTTTATATTCATAAAACTATAAACCTGTGATACTAAAATGAGGGCCATGAATTTTAATAATTAGTCTATTAGCCAATCACTCTACATTTTGGAAGAAATGATTTAATTTGTGGCAATCTTACATTTTCAACTATTTAACCTATTAAGTTACTTTGTTTTATTGTTCTAAATACTTTTATTGGTTTTTATCTCAGCAAAGAGAAGATTATTTATGAAGCAGATACTTTGAAATCGTTAGAGACAGAAGAAGAGAGCAAGGAATCCAGTAGTTCCAGCTCTGAGGAAGAGGAAGAAGCTGAAGAGGATGCAGTTACAGAGTCAGATACTGAAAAGGAGGCAGGTAATATATTTATTTATTTAAATAAATAAATAAATAAATAAGTAAGTAAGTAAAGTAATATATTTAAAACAGATATTATTTTCCTTCTTTTTTTGAGCAAGAGAATTCTATTTAAATATTTTATTAAAGGGTTAAATAAGGTCCAGGAGGGAAGTGTTTTTAATAGGAAAGTGAACACAAGAACAAGGGGACACAATCTGAGGTTAGTTGGGGGAAAGATCAAAAGCAACATGAGAAAATATTATTTTACTGAAAGAGTAGTAGATCCTTGGAACAAACTTCCAGCAGACGTGGTAGATAAATCCACAGTAACTGAATTTAAACATGCCTGGGATAAACATATATCCATCCTAAGATAAAATACAGAAAATAGTATAAGGGCAGACTAGATGGACCATGGGGTCTTTTTCTGCCGTCAGACTTCTATGTTTCTATGTTTCTATGTTTCTATGAAGCTGCCCTGTTGAAATCATTTTCGGAACTTTTACGTAAGCCTACAGCTTTAGACAGTCAGTTCAAATACATAGTGTTGTTAGTTAAGATTGGTAACAATATCTTGCAATGTGAAATCCCTGTTTTAAAATTCCAGACAGTTTAATCCATCCCATCTCCCAGGTTTCTCTCTCTACTTTTCTCTGTCTACCATTGCCATTGTGGGTACATTTAAGTAAATTTAAACCTGTTTGTTCCCCTTTGAGACTTTTTTCTTATGACAGTAAACTAGTTACACTTAGTTGATTTAGTTAGTAATCTAGTCTACTCTGTTTACTAGCAATTCTGCCTCAATACAATCACATTAACAGGTGCTAGTGGTGGTTTCTTTTCCAAGCTTCTTGTTCAGCTTCTGAACATTTTCATTGCCAGGCTAGATGACATTCTCGATGGGACTTTGGTTGAAGCACTAGCACTAGCAATAGCACATATATGTATATCCTGCTTTACAGTGCTTTACAACCCTCTCTAAATGGTTTAAAGAGTCAGCATATTGCCTCATTTGAGTCCTTATTTTACCCACCTCGGAAGGCTGGAACGCTGACTCAGCCTTGAGCCTGGTGAGATTTGAACTGCCAAATTGCCAGCAGTTAGCAGAAGCAGCCTGCAGTACTGCACCACTGTGACTCATGGAAACAAGCGTCTTGTTTAAGTTCTTCTCTGCTTTTATTGATTCATGTGGTTGATGGGTCATGTGGCTTGGCTGGTTGTTTGTTTGATTGAATACAGCTGTTTGTTTGTTTGTTTGTTTGTTTGTTTGTTTGTTTGTTTGTTTGTTCGTTCGTTCGTTCATTCATTCATTCATTCATTCATTCATTCATTCATTCGATTTTTATGCTGCCCTTCTCCTTAGACTCAGTGCGGCTTACAACATGTTAGCAATAGCACTTTTTAAACAGAGCCAGCATATTGCCCCCACAATCCGGGTCCTCATTTTACCCACCTCGGAAGGATGGAAGGCTGAGTCAACATAGGCTTCATAGTTGACATGTTTGTTGATAGATCCATTGTTTGAATACCAGGCTTTGATAAATTTGTGTACATGGCATGTGGTGGCATGGCCCATGATTTTTGTTCTGTCCATCAGACACCACAAATGCAAATTCATCAAAGCCTGGTATTTAACTAACAAATGTATCAACAAACATGTCAACTTGGAGCCAGCCTATGAACCCATAGGGAGCATTATCAATTGAGTGACTAACCAATGATGGCATTGATTACACCTGGTGGCTTTCATGCATAATGACCAACCAGCCAGGCCATGATCAGCCAGACACATGATCCACTGACTGCATGCCACATGAGATCAATAAAATAAGAGAAGAACTGAAATAAAATGCTTCAACTAAAGCATGTTCGGAAGCTAAGCAACAAGCTTGGAGAACAAACCACCACCGACACCTACCACCTGAGCTACAAATATTTTCAATCATTTCACGTGAACAGGGTCAAAAATCAGCATCTTTGCAATACAAATAATTGTGAAACTTCACAAGATTTTGCAGTTTGAATGCAGAAAAAGCTGCATTCATGAAGGAGGCTGCTTTCTGCTTTGGAAGTGGTCTAGATTTTCTTAAATTTAAATATGGAATGATTTTACACATCCCTTGAAAGCCCCCCACCTACTTTCTTCAGGAAGAACCTGGCATTTCATAATCCATGAATCAGGCAAGCATTGATGATAATGATTCATTGCATCCCTAGCACCTTCTCCTTTGGTAGGCAGATAGTAAGTAATTCTCAAATCTATTGAACAGTCACAATTAAAAATAGTTCTGCACAGTCACAATTAAAAATAGTTCTGCACATAGTAAATGACTTCTTACAGTAGTGAGGTGGCGGGTTTCTGAAAAATTACTCAGGTTCCTTTGCTTTTCTTAGATACATTAGCAGCTTTTGAATGCACATGATGGTGCTGCATAGATTTATGAGACTTCAACTACATATTTTTCTAGATTAAAAATCAGAGGACTGACAAGATATATTGCTGCAGTGCAATATTGGGATTTTGGTACTGCAGTGCAATATTAGGATTTTGGTACTACCAATTGTAGCATCAAACAAGTAATTATTGAGAATACAGAATTAATGGCAAAAACCTATGGTATGGATATACATAATTTATCAATTCCATCTCTGAACTCCTAATTTGCATATGCTTTAACTTGGGAAATGTTGGTGCTATTTGTCACCTTGGAAAATTATTTGTTTCTACAGAAGTAGATAAAATGGTCAAGGAGTTATTATTTTAATAAAAGAAATGTTACATTTCACTTAATTCTTTTGGTCCCTTTTCAACCTTGCTTCAAGTAGTATATTTATTGTTGATACCAACTTTCAGATATACAGCATTATAAATGCATGCATGCTAGAACTTCTTGCACCTTCATACTGAACATTCATATTTAATGTGCATCTTATGAAACAGTATTTTTAGTACGAAGGACTTAATATATTTTGTGTGATGTGCAGTTTGTGGGGGATTTTGTGGGAAAGATGCGCAGGAGGTATACCTGGGTCTGGTATTCAGATTTATTTATTTTATTAATTAATTCATTCATTTGTCAAACATGTATAGGATAGTAGTAGTTTGTATAAACATAACATAAGTAAAGTAATGATAAAAAAGGACAGTAGGACAGGGACAATAGGTACAGCCAGGGGTGGGCTGCTGCCCAGACCGGGGGGGGGGGACGTAGTGGGGTAGTGAAAATGGAGCTCCACCGCAGAGCACCCAATTTGTACCAAAAGAAGTTGAAAGAAAATTCAGGGCATCCTCTTTGGGCAGCCTCTGCGTTTTTCCTGAAAGCGTTTAAAACCCCCAAAGCCGGCGATTCTGCTACAAACAAAAGTGCTTAGGAAAAGTATAAGGAGATAAGATCTGGAATTAATTCTATGTGATCTGGGTTTCTGCCTCCCCCTCCTTTCCGCATGGCTATAGTATTCTCTAGAACAGAGGTCTTCATAGCTGGCTGGGGAATTCTGGGAGTTGAAATACCCAAGTCTTAAAGTTGCCAAGTTTGGAGACCCATACTCTAGAAAATAAAATGAATAATGCTTGAAACCTAGCCATTCCTGCCTGGTCACATGACCATCAGGCAACGCTCACCAAATATGCCATGTCCACAGTGTGCTAGTAAAAATTTTGGTAGCACTTCACTGGCCATAGTGGTGCACTTATGCACGCCCCTTACAGTCCTCTTAGAAACGGGGAGAGGTCGACTGCAGACAATCTCAAATTAAAGTTTTTGGGGTCTGGGGAAGAAACCACAGAGTCCGGAAGTGGATTCCAGGTATTCCCAGAAATTTGCCTGACAATATTCTTGTCATTTATTGCCATCTTATAAAATGTACCAAAAAAATGAACTTAATACTTCCTTAGTACTTGATATTTAATTCTTTCTAAAGGTTTGATGAAAATATCTTTTAAAGTGTAAAATAGACTGGAACAAAGTACAGGGTCCACAAAAAAAAATAGCCTTTTCATTCATGTACAAATCTTAGAACCAGTTTCAAATGATTTTTTAAAATCATAAATTCAAGCATGGCAATTTTTTGATGATTCAGTCATGACCCAGATTAATAGTTTCGTATTTATTTAAATTTGGGATCAAAGGTCTTCAGGTTGAATGAATTAATTTATTAGTTCCTTGACTTTTGTAGCCTTTTCTAAAATAATGTGTGGGAAATCAGTAAGTATTTTAGAAAATTACTGATCCACAGGGGCAACATTTTGTTCAGACTGAAGGACAATGGCTTTTTAAATATATACTGATTAACATACATTAACTCAAATGGGCATATATGTTTAACTGCAGCATTTCAAAAGAAAGGGATTAGAATGCCCAGAACACATTGCTCAGTTAAATCTAAAATTATTGGAGATTGTCTGCAGATCTTTCATCCCGTCTCTGTCTCCCGTCTTCTTAGAAAGCAAAGATGAGTCTATTGCAAACCATTCCAATCATGAATCTAGAATTCTCATCACAGAACAAATACCACCCCCAGAACACAATACATTTACTACGGCTCCTGCTCGAAAAGTAAGTAGACAGTGACTTAAGGTAAGGGGTCAGAATGACTTCTTAAATTCTGTTATTAAATGGAACCTACTTTGTATAAACATTGAAATAATGTTTTATGCTTAAGACCTTCATTAAACAACATTAAAAAGGACCACAAATGTAAAAATAACATAACATAACATAACATAACAAGTATTCTATTTTAGTATTCCAAATGTGGTCTCACCAGCGCTCTATATAGCGGAATCACAATCTCCCTCTGCCTACTTGTTATACCTCTAGATATGCAGCCAAGCATTCTACTTATTATTTATTTATTTATTTATTAGTTGGATTTGTATGCCGCCCCTCTCCGAAGACTCGGGGCGGCTTTCCCTACCTCTTGACTGCACTGTTCACCCATTTTGAGACTGTCAGAAATCACTACCCCTAAATCTTTTTCTTCTAACATTTTTGCTTACCATGTGACATCTAAAAACTATTACACAAATTAATTTAAGCACTCCAATTGGCATGTGGCTATTAAGACACTAATTGGATTACAGTATAAATTAATTTATTGCCTCTGATTTATTTAGGTGATGTTGAAATGCTTGACAGGGGTTGAACTTTTATCTTAGATTTAACTGTCTATTGGAACGTAACTATTGTTTATAGTGTCTATGTGTATTATAACTTGCTTTGAATGAGTCTGATCCTCACTTCTAAAACAAACAAAAAACCCACAGTAATATGTTTAAATGAGATCAATTAATGCATGATTTTAAAAAGCACTAACATGGACAAATTGCCATTCTAGAGTTGGGGGGGGGGGTACACACATACATAATTGTAGGTATATTATTTTCTATAAATTCAATTAGAAAATATATTTAGATACCATTGTCTTGGCATTTAAGATACAATTGTTTAGTCATTCAGTAGAATGGCTTATCCTAGAGAACATATACATATGTCTTTCTCAAGCCAACATGCACTCTGGAGCTCTCCTTTGCAGTAAATTTAAAGCATCTGTGAAGTAGAAAGGGATAATTTTAGTTGCACAAGAGGAGGCAAACTCTTAGAGCTGCAAAGGGCCATTTAAGCCATTGAATCAAAGTTGCTGTTTAATGCAGGAATTCAAGTGAAACATGGCTGGCTAAAGTCTGTTTAAAGACCTACAGTGAAAGGAACTGCTACCTCTCTGGAGTCATTGTTCTCTTGTTGACACTGTCATCCTGTTGGAATAAGTTAATTGAGGGTTTTCCAATTGTGTCCTCAACGTACTCTCTCTACCACCTTTTACAGTGTACTTCATTGCTCAACAAGCCTGAAGAACAAAAAGATGAATCACCATCATCATGGAGGCTAAGCTTGCGGAAAACTAGCAGCCAAAATGCACTTAGTGAGGACAGGAAGCCCTCTGACACTCTCAAAGAGAAAGGCAGTTCTATCTTTTACTCTTCTTCAACCCCTCGGATATCTGCACTATTAGATAACCAAGAGAAGGTACACAATAATATGGCTTCCCTATCTTTGAAATCCATGATTTGAAAACTAAAATAATGTTGAATAATGTAATTGCTCTTTTGTTTTGTTTTTGGTGTAGTGCTATACTTGTTAACTAGACTTAGGATTTGCTTTTTTTGTCATACAGAGATTGATTTAGCTCCATTTGGGAAATGGAGCCTATGGTAGATTATTATCTATCTTTTCTCGTTCAAAATCAAACACTTTTTCTTCACTTTAAATGATGAACACAGATTATATTGATGCTGATCTTGACCATGGCCAGTGCTTTCCAGCATTTACCTCTAATTGTAGTTCCTCTGTGGATTCATTCAGCTCTAATGCTATTAGATTAGATTAGATTAGATTTATTGGATTTATATGCCGCCCCTCTCTGCAAACTTGGGGCGGCTCACAACAATAGTAAAAACAGTACATAGTAACAAATCCAATGCTCACCAATCTAATTACAATTTTAAGTTAAGAAATATTGGTCTTGGAAAAAGCAGTGATGTGCTCTACTTGAAAAAGCCATTCCTCAATCCAAATGTCCTAGATAATTCTTGTAGTTGGTACTGGGTAAATGGTTTCTGGAAGAGTTATATAAGAGTTATATTATATATTACGATCTGGCTATTGATCACTTTTGTGAATGGTGGGACTTGGAGATGAAGAACCTCTCTATATTCTTCCCAATATTATTGGAAAAAAGGGATTGAGCTCTTAGACATTCCAGTGTTGGGTGGTCCAGGATACTGGTCTCTCCCCATTTTACTTAATGTCTTTATGAAACTGCTGGTTTCATCAATATATAATAAATAGGTAAATTATGAAACTAGCTTCATATTCTGAAATGTATTAAACAGAAAAATTGTTCATTTTTGTATAATTGTACAAAAGTGCACAATTACAAAATACTTTGGGGGGGGGATTATGTATTTATTTTAAATAAAATATATAAAATATTTAACTCCTGCAATTTAAAAAATAATATTTATGCTCATTCCTTCATGCTATATTATCTATTAAACAATAAAAAAAGTAAAACATTTTTCTAAAGTAAGAATTGAGACAATACTGTAATGGATTTATACACAATTATCAGTTCTAATTTGGTAAGCAATTAATTTCAAAGTGTATTTCAAAATTGTATATCATTTTTCAGCCATTGTTTGAGATACCGTATTCTTCAGAGTATAAAACACACTGGAATGTAAGAGCCACCTTAGTTTTGGGGGAAGAAAACAAGGGAAAAGGGCCTCTGCCTCTTGGCAATTTGCCAAACAGTATAGATGTTATATACTGTTTGCTATGTATTGCTGTGCATGTGTGCCTGACCCATAGAAATAGCAAAGAATTGGAGAAATGTACAGTATGTCAGTATATTAATCCCAGAAAGTTTTCTTAAATGTAATCACACTAACTCCTCCCAATTATTTAAATAGATCTACTCCAAACATGACTAAATCAGGGTTTAACTCAGCTGCCTTATCTTAATAATAATACTTAATACTAATACTTAATATTAAAACAGGACATTTCAGATTATAGTTTTACAGATCTTCTCTGCTATTTAAAAGAAGGTACGATAGCACTGGGCCTCTTCAGATCAAGCATATATTTTAAAAAGCTTCTTCATTTTGTTAAATTGTCTAGAACAATAATAAAGCAGTCTTTAAAAAATAAGTCTAATAATTTGAACATTCTACAGGCATTTATAGTTATTGACTTACCTCCTTGCAGCAAACAACAAACAGACAGTTTCAGCCTTTGCCTCTTCCTGCAGCAAATTTATTTATTTATTTATTATTTATTTATTATTTGGATTTGTATGCCGCCCCTCTCCGAAGACTCGGGGCGGCTCACAACAAATAGTACAAATCATAAATAATCCACTCAATTAAAATATTAAAGCTTTAAAAACCCCATGTACTAACAGACACACACACAATCATACCATATATAAATTAAACATGCCCAGGGGGAGATGTTTCAATTCCCCCATGCCTGACGGCAAAGGTGGGTTTTAAGGAGTTTACGGAAGGCAGGAAGAGTAGGGGCAGTTCTAATCTGCCTCTGTGCAGCTTTAGTTTCACTTTCATTTTAGCAGGTGGGTTTGCCCACAAATTCAAACAATCAGCTGAGTGTGCAGAGGCAGATAATCAGTGGCTTGTCTAATCAGGCTCTGCTACTGTTTGTTGCAAGGAGATAAATTGAGACCAAAGGGTGGAGGTGTGTGTGTGTGTGGGGGTATATTTGATGCAATAAGTTTTCCCTCTCTTCTGGGGGTTATACCTTGAAAAATACAGTAATTATTTTTTGTCCCCAAAATTGCTGCAATTTAGAAATATGTTCTTATTTCAGCAGGACAAGGATAATAGAATCTATTTTGCTTCAATATCCCCTCGAAGATTAAATAATACAGGTGACATTGAAGAAAAGGAAAACCGGTAAGAGCCTTTTAATAATGTCCCCAGATTTATAAGAGTAAATGTTCATAGTATGAACTGAATCTGTGGGACAGTTTTTTCTTACTTTCCCCTCGCTTTCCTTATTTCTCCTACATCTTGAGTACATTTTGCAATAAAATATAAATCTATACAAATCCCTAAACAAGTCCATATAATTTTCTTCGCAATGAGTCCCCCCCCTCCCAATTTTCTAGTCTACCCAATAGGTCTGTTACTTCATAGACTTCTTCTATCCAAATACCAATCAGATCCAAGACTGCCAGCCAAGTCATTTTATCATTAAGCTATAATTAAAGTTATATAAATAGAACTAAAATACTGGTCTGATACAGTAACATGTTAGTTATTATTTCCTTGCTTATTTATCTAATTTGTGTAACTGTCCATCTGACAGAATGTGATGCCTTCTTATGAGGTGCAGGGACATCCCTTTCCTTCAAAAAAAAATTCACGAGCACTAGAACCCAATCATGTGTCACCTCCTAAGTGGATTTAGCTAGTTGGAGGAATGGGCATAGACTTAATGAACAAAAATAACTACAGAGAACAGGACATGTTCCTACACATTTTACACTTTACTCAAACAATCTAAGTTATCTATTAGAACTGTTCTTATTCATACTTTAATTTTTATCGGTATATTATCTGTGACTGAAACATTCAGTTCAGGAAGACAGAAGATATTTATATAAAATGCTGTGTTCTTAACAGCTGGTTTTTATTTTCCAGTATTTTTTTTCTCCAGCTTTAGCTTGATCTCGTCAAGGATGCATTTTGCTTGGATTTGGGAAAATAAATCAGAATAGAATAGAATAGAATTTTTATTGGCCAAGTGTGATTGGACACACAAGGAATTTGTCTTGGTGCAGATGCTCTCAGTGTACATAAAATAAAATATACATTTGTCAAGAATCATGTGGTACAACACTTAATGATTGTCATAGGGGTCAAATAAGCAATGAAGAAGCAATATTAATAAAAATCTTAGGATATACGCAACAAGTTACAGTCATACAGTCAACATGGGAGGAAATGGGTGATAGGAATGATGAGAAAAAACTAGTAGAATAGAAGTGCAGATTTAGTAGAAAGTCTGACAGTGTTGAGGGAATTATTTGTTTAGTAGAGTGATGGCGTTCGGGAAAAACCTGTTCTTGTGTCTAGTTGTCTTGGTGTGCAGTGCTCTGTAGCGACATTTTGAGGGTAGGAGTTGAAACAATTTGTGTCCAGGATGTGAGGGGTCAGTAAATATTTTCCCCACCCTCTTTTTGACTCGTGCAGTATACAGGTCCTCAATGGAAGACAGGTTACCACCAATTGTTTTTTCTGCAGTTCTGATTATCCTCTGAAGTCAGTGTCGGTCTTGTTAGGTTGCAGCACCAAACCAGACAGTTATAGAGGTGCAGATGACAGACTCAATGATTCCTCTGTAGAACTGAATCAGCAGCTCCTTGGGCAGTTTGAGCTTCCTGAGCTGGCACAGAAAGAACATTCTTTGTTGTGCTTTTTTGATGATGTTTTTGATGTTAGGTGACCATTTTAGGTCTTGAGATATGATAGAACCTAGAAATTTGAAGGTCTCTACTGTTGATACTGTGTTGTCTAGTATTGTGAGGGGTGGAAGGGTGGAAGGGTTTCTCTTAAAGTCTACCACCATTTCTACGGTTTTGAGTGTGTTCAGTTCTAGATTGTTCTGGTCACACCACAAGGATAATTGTTGCAGTTGTGATTGCAGTTGAAATATTGCACAAAACAATTCATCACACCACTCAGTTGACCTAGCAATTTAGAAATGAACCACAGAATGGTGATTTTTATAGGTTATGGTGCTCAGGAGTGCTCAGGGGAGGGATAGCACCTCTGGTGTAAGGGCATGTCATGTCCTTTTACGGCAGCTCATTTTAGGGCAGCTCATTCATCGTTGGTCCCCACCTGTCACTCAGCTCTCATCTGTGACTCCTAGGAACTGTAGCACGCGCAGCAGCCACATCCCCTGGGCAATAGCTTCGACAGGCTGGCTAAACCAGGTTGAGAGTAGCTGATGGGTCATTGACCTTCGGCAAGATAGGGACTTGTCTATCCCAAGAGCCGGGGTGTCGCAGCAGGTAGAGTGCTGTACTGCAGGCCACTGAAGCTGACTGTAGATCTGTAGCTCAGCGGTTTAAATCTCATCACTGGCTCAAGGTTGACTCAGCCTTCCATCCTTCCGAGGTGGGTAAAATGAGGACCCGGATTGTGGGGGCAATATGCTGGCTATGTTAAAAAGTGCTATTGCTAACATGCTGTAAGCTTCCCAGAATCTAAGGAAAAGGGCGGCATAAAAATCGAATGAATGAATGAATGAATGAATGAATGAATGAATGAATGAATGAATGAATGAAATAAATAAATAAATAAATAAATAAATGTGAAGACCGATTCTGGTGGACTGAGCAGATGAAACCTATTAGAATAGGTCAACGGTCATGAAAGCAGTCTCTGCAAGCGATGTGGTATGCTAAGAGCATGGCAAGACACAAAAGATGCCCTGGTCAACCACTAGGAGAAGGGAAACTCTGACTGTAAACCTCCACTGCCTTGTGGCTATATTCATCATTGGAAAAGGCTTCAGGAATAAACCTTGAGACAAAATCCGGAACTGGAGTCCTGGAAGCAGTACAGCCACGTTCTGATAACTCCTGCGACGTAGCTTGAACCAATTGTATTGGCCTTTGCCATTCCATTGGATTATTTCAGTGATGCGGAGAGGGGAGAACTGCTGCTTGGGTAACAGTCTATCCTCCATACTAACCTACCCAGGCTTTGTATTCTGGGGAGTCCAGAGCATGATAACATGGTCTTTCGAGACTGAAGGATGTCGATGTCAGGTTAAGGGAGGAAGATTTTGGTTGTGTTTGTGGTTAAACTATGCATAATAGAATGTCATTGTATCATAGTCCTTATGTCTTATCAGAATTGAAGAATATAAAACACAAAATTGTAATTACCTCCCTCTCTTTCCCATTTTGCCATTTTAGTGAATCTGCTGTTAATTTGGTACGGAGTGGTCCTTACTCTTGCCAACAATGGAGGGAGGAACCAAAGGGGAATGAAGTCCCTACAACTGGTGCACCTTCCACTTACATATCTACTTATATGAAAAGGTAAGGTGTATTTAACGTTTTTGGTGGAAAAGCGTACAAGATTGCATTAGTTTTATACAGTTTAGTAAAAATTCTGGCTGCCATAAAGCCAGAAGAGAGGAAAAGCAAAAGATAAATACTTGCCTCTTATTTGCATAATTAAAACAATGATTTATCAACATTTAAATTTTTTTCCTACATGAAATATTTATCCATGTAGAAAATATATCTTGTGAAATAGAAGAAAGTATTATTTTAATCTGAGGGTATCATTGTGGAAATACTGAAAATTTTGTTTCTTGTGTGCTATGCAAATTAGTATGATAAACTTTTGCCACTTGCTTTGAATTAAATATGAAGACATATTTAATTAATGTACATATATATATGTGTGTGTGTGTGTGTATGTGTTTGTGAATATACATACAATAGTTGCCAAAATTATGGAATCCTTTTGGGAAAAGTACAGTATTTTTGAGGTTTGGTGGCTAATAATACCCCTTTTTTTTGGAATAGTACCATAAAATTATATATCAATAAAAAGATAATTTCATCAAGAATGTAATGCAGTAACTTTTACTAAGGAGTTTCTATTAGAATAGCAGTTATAAAGAAGAAAAGTGAAAAAGGTAGAAAAAACGTGTATATTCCATAAAATACTGGTTACTAGAATTCTGAACCTATATCACATTAGTAACCTTTTTCTCTTTTTATTTAATTCCAAAAAGATGCTTTGGAGCTCATAAAGGTGGGAAAGTAGTATCTGTTCTTTAAAGGATGATGTCTTTTCCTGAAATTATGCATTATGGAGGGCAACTTTGTTATCCCAAGAAAGAAGCACCTGCTCTAAAGAGTTCTAGACATTGATATCCCAACACACCCCAAAGCAGTTCTGTACCATCCAGCTATATTATTCTGACTGATTTGTATTAAGAACTTTCTTCTTGGATTCTTTCATTACAGTTTTCCAGTTGTTAACTCTTCCTTCCTTGCTTTGCTAGCTGAACCTGATAGAGAGCAATGTTTGGGGAATTATCTTTCTTTATTCCTATGATAACACTTTTAATCATATTCATGGTCATTATTTATATACTAAGAAGAAGTCACTATTACTAGATAAAAAAGTTCAGATGACTGTTCTATTAACAGTGAAATTTATTTTGTTTCTCTTCCTTCTCCTAAGGCATTTTACAATCATTTACAAATTCATTTTTTGTGTTTCAGAGCTCCTTACCGACAACAAAGTGACTCTACCACAGAGAAGAGCACTGAGGCTGTCTCTTCTAGCATTCCATTAAGTGTCATAACAAATCTGACTGTACCTGGAAGTTCCAATGGTGTCACAACTACTAATTCTAATTCACTGACTGGAACAGAGTCATCTACTGGTGATGCCAGGGATCGAAGAAGGTTAGTGAGTCTTTTATTTTATTATTTATTTATTTATTTATTTATTTATTTATTATTTAGATTTGTATGCCGCCCCTCTCCGCAGACTCGGGGTGGCTCACAGCAAGATACAGCAAATCATGACAAATCCAAATAAATTTAAAATATTTTAAAAGGTTTAAAAAGAACCCCATTTACTAACAAACACACACACAAACATACCATGCATAAATTGTACATGCCCGGAAGAGGTGTTTCAGTTCCCCCATGCCTGACAGCAAAGGTGGGTTTTAAGGAGTTTACGGAAGGCAGGGAGAGTAGGGGCAGCTCTAATCTCTGGGGGGAGTTGGTTCCAGAGAGTCGGGGCCGCCACAGAGAAGGCTCTTCCCCTGGGGCCCACCAACCGACGTTTAGTTGACGGGACCCGGAGAAGGCCCACTCTGTGGGACCTAATCGGTCGCTGGGATTCGTGCGGCAGAAGGCGGTCTCGGAGATATTCTGGTCCAGTGCCATGAAGGGCTTTAAAGGTCATAACCAACACTTTGAATTGTGACCGGAAATTGATCGGCAGCCAATGCAGACTGCGGAGTGATGGTGAAACATGGGCATACCTAGGTAAGCCCATGACTGTTCTTGCAGCTGCATTCTGCACGATCTGAAGTTTCCGAACACTTTTCAAAGGTAGCCCCATGTAGAGAGCATTACAATAGTCGAACCTCAAGGTGATGAGGGCATGAGTGACTGTGAGCAATGAGTCCTGGTCCAGATAGGGCCGCAACTGGTGCACCAGGCGAACCTGGGCAAACGCCCCCCTCGCCACAGCTGAAAGATGGTTCTCTAATGTGAGCTGTGGATCGAGGAGGACGCCCAAGTTGCGGACCCTCTCCGAGGGGGTCAATAATTCCCCCCCAGGGTAATGGACGGACAGATGAAATTGTCCTTGGGAGGCAAAACCCACAGCCACTCCGTCTTATCCGGGTTGAGTTTGAGTCTGTTGACACCCATCCAGGCCCCAACAGCCTCCAGGCACCGGCACATCACTTCCACTGCTTCGTTGACTGGACATTTATGGGTTTATGAGCTGCATTTACTGCATGATACAGATCCACTGGTCACTGACCATATTAAGCTTTGCAAATGTTTTTTTTTGTCTTATTTTAACAATCATATCAATTGGCTTTGCTTTTTGTTAGAACATGATCATATACTTTAGTACAATTGTATTGGAATTGTATGAAATAAGTAAATAATTTTGGTAATATATTATTCATCTTTATAGTGGCTGTTCTCCCAATTTAAAAAACTGTAATTTAGTCCAATTTTCCAGATCTTTTTGAATTTTTTGTATCAATTTCATTCAATTTTATATCAATGTCATCTTTCATTGAGGAGCATTTTGCTGTCATCCAGATCACTAAATATTTAACTCTTTTTATTACCTAGATTCTCCATAGCTTCTCTAATTTCCTATCCTGGTGGTATGTGAGATTATTTTTGTTTTTTCCTTGTTTATTTTTAGTCCAGCAACCTCACCAAAATCCTCTACCTCCTGCAGTAATTAAGCTCCTGAATTAAAAGGTTCTTCAATAATAAACAATTATTCAATAATAAAACAATTATTTCTTTTCTTTGTTGATTTAGTTGTTGTTCAGTTGCTAAGTCATATCTGACTCTTCACAACCCCATGAACCCTAGCACACCAGACATTCTCCTTTTTCTTGAACTGTCTCCCTGAGTCTACCCAAATTCATGGCCATTGCGTTGATAACACCATCTTCTGCTGTCTCGTTCCCCTTTTGCCTTCCATCTTTCCAACATCAGATCTTTTCCAATGGAGTCCTCTCTTTTCATTTGGTGGCCAAAGTATTTGAGCTTCAGCATCCTCTCTTTCCATAGGACAATCAGGGTTGATTTCCTGTATTGATTAAACTTTGTTAAATATTCAAATTAGCTAAAAGCCTATGTCATTTAAGCAAGAAGCAATTTGCAGATTTAAAATAGGTTACGAGAAAGACAGATTACTAGATTTTTTTAAAAAAGTTTTTAATGAAAGCTTAAAATGAAAAATGACAGATATTTCCAGATATTTTAGTATGGGATTTCAGCATTTACTGGCAGCTGACACAATAGTACATTTATCTAACTCAGTGTTCCCAAAGCTACAGTGTTCTCTTAGCAACAACAACATAAACTTCCAGACTAATATTAGATCATTAAGATGCCTCCATAACAGGCTGTTTGTGTATTTGAAGTCACTGGATTAAAATTTAAATGCATTGCTAAGTTTATGAAAAAACAAGTACGCTCTCTCGAATGTCCTTCCTTTCAAAAGTGTGCTGTTCCAATCATTTAGATGTTCTAATTTCTTGATTCACTCTCATATCTCTATGCATGTTGAAAGATATCTGTAAAACACAATTCTTTGTTCAGTTCCTTATCTGCATATTTTACGTACAAGCTTCTCTACAGTTCTGATTCATACTTTGCTGATAGCACTTTTGATGTAATCCAGTTTTAAACTACTCCAGTAATATCAAAAAAGGAGAACCATAGGGATAGTCATTTGTGCATGAATATCAGCTAAAGTAGTTTGCTCTGCATAGATTTTATTAGCTAAATGATGTTGGACCGTATCAATTTGGAGCAGCTGCTGTATAGCTCTATTAATAGATCAGAAATGCCTGATGAAAACAGAACTTGAGCTTAAACTCAACTTGTTCCTAAGCATTTTGTTGTTATTGTTAGATGTGAAGTCGTGTCCGACCCATCGCAACCCCACGGACAATGTTCTTCCATCCTCTGGAATCCATTTATACTTATGCCTACAGCGTCTCCATCCAGCCGCCTCATTCTCTGTCGTCCCCTTCTTCTTTTGCCCTCAATATTTCCCAGCACTCTTCTCAGTGAGTCCTTCCTTTTCATTAGGTGTTTGAGTTTCATCTTCAGGATCTGGCCTTCTAAAGAGCAGTCAGGGTTAATCTCTAGGACTGACTGGTTTGATGGCTTTGCAATCCAAGAGACTCGCAGGAGTCTTCTCCAGCACCATAGTTCAAAAGCCACAATTCTTTGATGCTCAGCCATTCTTATGGTCCATCTTTTACGGTCATACATTGCAACTGGGAAAACCATAGCCAAAGCTATACCCACTTTTGTTAAAAGGGTGATGTCTCTGCTTTTTGGTATATTGTCTAGATTTATCATAACTTTCCTTCCCAGGAGCAAGCATCTTTTAATTTCTTGGATATAGTCCCCATCTGCAGTTATCTTGGAGCCCAGGAAAATAAAATCTGTCACTACCTCAATTTATTCCCCATTTATTTGCCAGGAATTGAGAGGTCTGGATGCCATGATCTTAGCTTTCTTAATTTTGCATTTCAAGCCAACTTTTCTACTCTCCTTCTTCACCCACATCAAGAAGCTCTTTAGTTCCTCTTCACTTTCTGCCCTTAGAGTGGTATCATCTGCATATCTGAGGTTGTTGATATTTCTCCCAGCAATCTTAATTTCAATTTGTGATTTCTGTTCTTGTATCCAATTTGAGGCCCATGGCTTTTATAAAAAAACCTTTCCTATGGTGCTCTTCAGTATTCTTTTTTATTTTGGATTGTACCTTCAAACACTTAATTTAGTCTCCAATTCTCATTCTATATCCCATAAATCCTTATTATGGTCAACTGTTCACTTCATTTTAGATTCACCAGCCAGCCTGCCTAACTCTGGATAGAAACCAATAAAATAACATTTCATTTTCAATAGTTTCTCTTTCAATTCATGTAAGCTATGATAACACTTTACTGCTAGCTAGATTCCCCCATTACTCTCTCTGACAACCTCTTCAGTCTCAATTGACCATCTCGTTTTTTTAATAAAAACATGTTTTTCAGATTCCTTTGTTTTTGACAACTTGTATTTGTCCCTTCTGTATGAAAACTGTGATATACTAGTTAAGCTACCATTATGGCCAACTTTGGGCACCCACCATCCATTATTCCATAATGCATAGAGCAACTATTTTGTTTTCGATGTATGACTTAACATATTCTTGTAAATAGTAAGCACCAATTATAAGTAATAAATATAAGGACCAAAATTATGTCCATGCTATTTGCATTTGTTTTATTATTTACAAGTATATATGAAGTTATATTATCAAAAGCAAAGTGCCAGCTCAATGTACAATAGAATAAAGAACAGTGATGGCCATTTAGTTATCTGTCACTTGCAACTTATTTTATGGCAAAAATGAATTGTTTGGGGGGAAATGGAAGGGTGCAAATACTTTTGACTGTATCTTCTGTACAGGGCATAGTATCAGCAAATCAAATTGTAGTTATATTTACTTTGAGATTAAAAAAAGATGAAATACCTTATTAAAATGGCATTGTTTGCCAACTAGTCTCCAAACGCAATTCAAAGTGTTGATGTTGACCTTTAAAGCCCTACCTGGCTTAGGACTTGATTACCTATGGAACCGTCTCTTGCCTCATGTATCTCATCGACTGGTTACGACCCACAGAGTCGGCTTTCTCCAGGTCCCACCAGCCAGGCAATGTTGGCTGGGAGGGGGGGCGCTAGGGGAAGGGCCTTCTCTGTGGTTGCCCCTGCCCTCTGAAATCAACTCCCCCCCGGAGATCCGTACTATTCCCATTCTCCCGGCCTTCCGGAAGAGCTTAAAAACACATCTATGCCAGCAAGCGTGGAACTGCTGAACTTGATTACTTTGTGCCAGCCCCTATTATTGCCTGACTATTGAATATGACAGTTGTATGAGTTGGGCTGTCTGTAATATGTTTTAAATTAAGGTTTTTTTTTTAACAGGGATGTTTTATAGTGTTATTTAATTTCGATTTCTTATATTGTTATGTATCAATATGTTGTCAGCCACCCTGAGTCTCATGAGAAGGGTGACCTAGAAATCGAACAAAAAAATAAATAATCATTAAATGTATCTGAAAAAATATATTGTTTGATAGTTGACATACTGTTTGTTGAACCATGGAATACTATGTGAGGTTATGATAGATGAGAAACAGGATTTATCTCATGGTAGAGTGATTCTAAGCCTCTTCCTTCCCAAAATACATATATAGGCATTAGTTATTTTGGAAGGAGCAGCTTTAAGAGTTCCAGATTACTTTAATTCAGTTCTTTCTTAAACGTCAGAGGAAGAGGCAGACAAGGGAACAATCTTCCAGACGGCTAAAATGTTGGGAGGCTTCTTTATACTACTTTTTGGGGGGAAAAAGGCAGTCAATAAATATTGGTTTAAGGTGATGCCATTTATTTGAAGTGTGGGGTCCTTAGAGCTTTTTGAGCTTGGATGTTTTCTTGAGGATGTTTCATTACCAAACTAGGCAACATTGTCAGTGCTGCTTGACAGTGTGGTTTGCTCTCATCTGTCAGGGTTGGTGGGAGTGGTCTTGGTAATTCTTTGATTGGGCTGTTGTCTGCTGTTAACATGTTTGGCAGTTCATTGGTTGGGATATTGTTTGCTTATTTGAAGTTATTTAAAGTTTCAAGTATCAGGAGAAAAAAGATAACAGGCCAAGGAGAGGCTTCAGGAAACATTTCAGACAACAGAGAGACTTTGTTGGTTAAATTTGGCTTGAAAGTTTGGGTTCCTACTGTGTAAGTCATACAATCAGATGTTTTTTTTAATGTACAGCATATAATAATATTTTCATTAAATAAAAGGTTGCCAGAATTGTCCTCCTAAGATCTGGCTGAACTTGCTTTTTCTTAAATTAACTGAATCTGGAGTTGCACAATAAATGGAACAATAAATTAGCCAAACAGGCTTTGTTTGCATAATTATGCTTAGGCCAAGAAGAACTAGCCAGGTTTTAAACCATTCTAAAGTAATACTTTGTTTGCTCACTGCTCTGTATCCTTAACCTGGTTAAGTGTTCTGTATGAATTTAGTCCGTAGACAACTAAGACTAATCTATCCCTTTATGCTATGTTAGGGAAGGGATAGCAAAGGACTCCAAACACTTAAAGAAGCTTTCAGTCATCCAACACCTACTGTTGAAAGTGCTTATCAGCCCTGCTTTCATTGTTAATTGCTTTGTGATAAGTTTGTCCTCTTAGAAAGCAAGCTGCCAGTGCTGGTGACAATGTAGGATAGGGAAGAATTCTGTCTGCTATTTCAGACTTCCTAGTACAGTACTTCCATGTTCGGAAGAGAAAGGTTTACTGTTGCTTTATCAGACAGCAAGCTGCATTTTTTTGTTATTGTTAAAGAGGTCAGGACTTGTGTGTTATTATTGAATTCCTGATTTCCTATGCAGCAGTCCATGCAAGAATTTCAGCTCCTGGGAAGTCTGTCTATAAAGGTTCAAGGTGGGCATTTTTGGTGATTTTATTGAGACTTAATTTTAAAAGGGGAAGGCAGGCAGATAAAATAGAACAGCAGGTAACTAATGTACTTATATTTATAACTTATAAATACAAGTATATAGACCTATATACTTCTAGTCTTCATTACAAAGGTTGTGAAGAGAAACATGGGTATGTTAATAATATCCTAAAATAATATCTTAAATTTACTGTTTGCTCCCAACAAACTGGCTAAAAAGCTCTTAATTAGTATCTGTATTGTCTATTGTACTGTTTTTAAATTTTTAAATGAAATTAATTTTGCATACTTCCTTAATTTGACCATGAGATTTTATTAACAACATGCTTTTTAGGTCTTTATGCTCAGAAAATAATAGTTAATTGTTTATCTACCTTGTGTTAATGAACTATGAGCAGACTTGTGAACTGAGTAGTTTGGCTAAAGTTTTAACTACCTTATCCTTCAAGCAATAATTGTGGTAGCAAAAGTTAACATTTTAATGGTTACACAGACATACATACGGATAATTTTAAATAGTGAGAAATATGATCTTACAAGTCTTTTGCAAACAATTTGCTGGTCTTTTTCCATTGTAAAGATATGCATCTTTCTAGATTTCTTCATTCCACAAGATGGCAGTAGATGACTTGCTGTCTTTTTAACCTCAAATGGAATACAGTACTGTCTAACTTTTTAAATTATGTGCTAATTTCTACTTAAAGAATCAGAAATCTAAACCACAGATCAGCCGATATAGCATCATTTATCACATGTCATACTTTATATACTGAGAATGAGATACTATCTTCTACTTCAGTTTTTTGAGTTATGATTGCTGCTTCTTGAGTCTTGTTCCTTTTATTTAACTTTGAAATTGTGTCCACCATTTCAGATAAATGCAGCTAAAATAATCTGCCTGACACTAGAGTATTTTACAATTTTCAAAATCATAATATAAATCAGAGGTCTCCAACCTTGGTAACTTTAAGACTTGACACCCAGAAGACTTAAATTTGCCAAGGTTGGAGACCCCTGATATAAATGACAATTCTTACAATATTAATTAAATCTTATTTACCCCTTATTTGTTTAACCTCTGTGCTACTTTTCCTTTGGGAACCTGGGGACAAGAGTGCTCCTCACTCCTCCTCCTCCAATTATTTTGTAGGCCAATGACTTTGTCTGGGCCTTTTGCAATATGACAATAACGGTATTGGATTAAACTAGGGTTGCAGTTCTTACTCAGCCACAGATGTTCACTTGTGATTTGGGACAATTGGTGCCTTTGAGCCAAATTTACTTCACAAATTTGTTTTTGTGCAGGAGAGACTGCTATGTAGATAGGCTTGAATTTATTGAGGAAAAAAAGTTTTTGAAGAAACATGGGGCATAAACTTAATCAAAGCAGCTGAGTTTGGAAAGATATGACAAAAGTAAATACATTGTTTCTTTCTCTTTCACAGTATTAGATTCTGGGATCATTCATTGTTTCAGAAGGTGATTATAGATAGGCAAAAATAAATCTTTTTTTCTTTTTTCTTTCTTTCTTTCTTTCTTTCTTTCTTTATTCATTCATTTATTCATTCATTCAATTCAATTCAATTTAAATTTATTAGATTTGTATGCCACCCCTCTCTGAAGACTCGGGGCGGCTCACAACAGTAATAAAAACAGTATAACAATGGAACAAATCTAATAATAAAATATATAAAAACCTCAACAATTAAAAAAACCCATACAGCACATACACATCAAACATGAAATATAATAAGCCTGGGGGAGGTGTCTTAGTTCCCCCATTCCTGGCGATATAGGTGGGTCTTAAGTAACTTGCGAAAGACAAGGAGAGTGGGGGCCGTTCTAATCTCTGGGGGAAGTTGATTCCAGAGGGCCGGGGCCGCCACAGAGGAGGTTCTTCCCCTGGGGCCCGCCAAACGACATAGTTTGGTCGACGGGACCCGGAGAAGGCCAACTCTGTGGGATCTTATCAGCCACTGGGATTCATGCGGTAGAAGGCGGTTCTGGAGGTATTCTGGTCCAATGCCATTCATTCATTCATTCATTCATTCATTCGATTTTTATGCCGCCTTTCTCCTTAGACTCAGGGTGGCTTACAACATGTTACCAATAGCACTTTTTAACAGAACCGGCATATTGCCCCCACAATCTGGGTGCTCCTTATATGCAGGCATAGCTAGAATTTACTACAACTAATTGTAATCATGGGCAACAACATGGATAATTTTCAAAGAGGATTGGATAAATCCAGAGAGTGAATTTATACATAGAAGAAAATATTACAGATAGTTCCTGACCATTCATTTAGTGACCTTTCAAAGTTAAAACAGAATAAAAAAGTGATTTATGACAGGTTTTCTCATTTATGAGAAAAATATATGTTGCAGCATCCCCATGGTCATGTGATCAAAATTTGGATGCTTGGCAGCTGGTTCATATTTATGACGGTTGCAGTGTCCTGGGGTCATGTGATCAACTTTTGAAACCTCCCAGCAAGAAAAAAAAAAATCAATGGGGAAACCAGATTTACTTAACAGCCTTGTTACTAATATAACAACTGCAGTGATTCACTTAACAACTGACGCAAGAAAGGTAATAAAACAGAGCAAACCTACTTAACTGCCTCACTCAACAACAGAAATTAAGGGCTCAGTTGTGGTTGTATGTTGAGGACTACCTATATACTCTTTTTCCATAAGCTCCGGTCAACATTACATATTTTTTTCAATATCTTAGATTCTATGTCATGACAACCCTCTGTTTTGGTGGATGCACTGAAAGAGAAGGAGGCAGTCTTTTTGAAAACTTGGATGTGGCTGTTTATTTAAAAAATAGAGTGCAAGACACTGTTGAAATAAAATACAATAATTTCTACACTATTTTCCTAGTAATAGTGATAAGATATAATTATATTTAAAAAACAGGAAAGAAACTTGAGCAAGGAAGAAAAATTAGACCAAGGATTCAAGCTTTCGTTACATAACAGATTTACATGCAGTAATGATATTTATATAGCCAAATATCCCAAAATATGCCATTGCATAAAATCAATACTAAGCCCTTTTGTTTCAAATATACTGTACCTAGCATAAAAGGAAGCAAAACACAAGTGGAACGAAATGCCAATATATAGAGTTTCCAATTTATCTTTTTGCTAAATGACACTTGAAATTCAAATTACAGTAGACCAGGCAATTTTTATTGAACTTCTCCTCCCCATCTATAGCTAAAAACACAGCCCATGTATACTTTTTCAACTTAATATAATTCAAGGTTAATCAAAATTATATATTGACAATCTATTCTTAAATGAATCCATTTTAAGGAATCTGTGAGAGTTAAGGCACTGGGCTTGAAATCAGGAAATTCTGAATTCCAGACCCACCTTAGGCACAAGTTGACCTGGATCAAGGGTGGTTTCTGGTTTTTCCCGCTCTCGGTTCGCTTAGGGCTGCACCGTGTGGGTTCCGCGTGCACAGAAGCTAAAAACAAGATGGCAGCCCCTAAGGCACTGCCAGGAATTCCAGCTTGGGGGAATGGCAAGCCTGGATCACTGCTGGTTCTAGTTACTACTGGTTGTATAGAACTGGTCTGAACTGGGAAGAATCCACCTCTGACCTGGCTGTCTTTGGGCAAGTCACTTTCTCAGCTCTAGGAAACAGGCAACGACAAACCATTTCCAAAGTCTTGTCGAAAAAACTGCAGGGCAATGTATTGGCACTGTATTATATCACAGACATGGCCTAAGTATAGATGGCTTTGATGGTATTTCCAGCATTCAGTTTTGTCTCTTGCAGTTTTCTTACTCTTTGGATGTGTTCTTTATAAATTACATTTTTAGCTTGTCTCTGCTTGAGGCTATGCAATTGTAAAATGCCCAGACACTTGTAGGCTTCATCACAATGGCTCCTGGTGATTTTTTTCAATTCCATTACTGTTTGTGATTTCATCCTGCTTTATTAAACTGTAATGAATCTCTAGGCCAAAATCCATTGCTATGTGTATCCTAAACATTCTTAGTGTTTGTCAATAACTGGATTTTGATTTCTGAGTTTGCATATGCTTGCTTGCTTGCTTGCTTGCTTGCTTGCTTGCTTGCTTGCTTGCTTGCTTGCTTGCTTGCTTGCTTGCTTGCTTGCTTGCTTGCTTGCTTGCTTGCTTGCTTGCTTGCTTGCTTGCTTGCTTGCTTGTTTATTTATTTGGATTTGTATGCCGCCCCTCTCCGAGGACTCGGGGCGTCTCACAGCATATATAAAAAAAGAACAGTCATATAATCCAATTAGTACTGCAGTATTAAAAACAATTAGAAAAAGAAGATTAACCTAAAAAAATTAACTTATTAACCAAACATTCAGCAATCATACGTAAGGCATTCAGTGGTCAGGGGAAGATCTAAGAGTCCCAAGCCTGGCGGCAATGATGAGTTTTTAAGCTCTTTCGGAAGGCAAGGAGGGAGGGGGCAGTGCGAATCTCTGGGGGAGTTGATTCCAGAGGGCCGGGGCTCCCACAGAGAAGGCTCTTCCCCTAGGTTCCACCAACTGACATTGTTTGGTCGACGGGACCCTAAGGAGGCCAACTCTGTGGGACCTCAGCGGTCGCTGAGATTCGTGCAGCAGAAGACAGTCTCGGAGATAATCTGGCCCTGTGCCATATAGGGCTTTATAGGTCATAACCAACACTTTGAATTGTGCCTGGAAACTGATCGGTAGCCAATGCAGTCTGCGGAGTGACAGTGAGATGTGGGCATTTCTTGGAAGGCCCAAGACTGCTCGTGCGGCTGCATTTTGGATAAGTTGAAGTTTCCGAACACTCTTCAGAGGTAGCCCCATGTAGAGAGCATTGCAGTAGTCGAACCTCGAGGTGATAAGGGCATGAGTGACCGTGAGCAAAGACTCCCTGTCCAAATAGGGTCGCAACTGGTGCACCAGGCGAACCTGGGCAAATGCCCCCCTCGCCACAGCCGAAAGATGGTGTTCTAAAGTTAGCTGTAGATCGAGGAGGACACCAAAATTGCGAACCCTCTCTGAGGGGGTCAATAATTCCCCCCCAGGTGATGGACGGACAGATGGACATGTCCTTGGGAGGCAATACCCACAGTCACTCCATCTTGTCTGGATTGAGTCTGAGCCTGTTGGCACCCATCCAGACCCTGACAGCCTCCAGACACCGGCACATCACTTCCACTGCTTCACTAAGTGGACATGGGGTGGAGATGTACAGCTGGGTGTCATCAGCGTACTGATGGTAACTCACCCCATGCCCTTGGATTGTAGAAGCATATCAAGATTCCCTTGTTATACTTTTAGGTATAGAATTCTATGCAGGTATTTAAAAGTTTTAGGGTATTTGTTTATTCTTTCTAATTATACAAAGTCAGTATTTAAATTTATCTCCTGTTTTGTTTTTAATGTAAAGTACCCTCTTCACACCCTGCAGCAGATGAAAGACTCAATTGTTTGAATAAGCAAAAAAAAAATTTGCATAAACTATTTTTCTGTTTAAAGGCTTGTTCTTTTTTATTATTATATTTTAGGTCATATCTGACACCTGTAAGAGATGAAGAAGCAGAATCTCTAAGGAAAGCTCGATCTAGGCAAGCTCGTCAGACTCGCAGATCTACCCAGGTGAGAAATACTAAATTCTACAGAAAAATGGGATCTCTAAATTATTTAACTTGCCCTATGTAGTTTTTTCTTAACCCGCTTCAAAATGGAACATTTTTTACACATCTTTGGCCATTAAAAGGCCTGCTTTAAATAAATTTATATTACTTCTCAAAGTTTATATCTGTTTTCAAGAAAGAATATTATTAATGTTATGTGATAATTAAGTTGTTATTTTTATAAAGCTAATTATTTTTCATCAGAGAAGAAATATTTATTGCCATTACTTCATATCAAATATTTGGAAATGCTATATTTAACAGATAATTAAGTTAGCCGCCCAGAATCCTGAAGGAGTTGGGTGGCTTATAAATTTAATAAATTAAATTAAATTAAATTAAATTAGCATACTTTGAAGTACTGATTCCTAGCCTTGAGTTTACTGACTATCATCTGATTAGAATTTTACCAAGTTTATTCACTGTGAGAAGGATAATTTATGGTGGGATTTTTACTGATTGTAAAGTAGATTGTAAAGATGCATCAAGGGCTGGTTTCATGGAAGACAATTTTTCTACGGACCAGGTGTGGTGGTTGTGGTTTCAGTTTTGTTTGCTCACCTGCCCTACACCTCCAAATGTGCGACCCAGTTTCTAATAGGCCACAGGCAGGTACTGGTCTGTGGCCTAGGGGTTGGGGACCCCCCCGCTATAAAGAGACACCATAGTAACAAAACTGTCTTATTTTCCAGGGTATAACACTTACAGACCTGCAGGAGGCAGAGAAAACTTTTAGCCGGTCTCGTGCAGAGCGGTTTACTCAGGAACAGCCAAGTGAAAAGTCAGACAGGCTCAGAGCTAGTGAGGGAAGTGGTGGAAAACAAGAAGATATCACCAGAAGAGAATCCAGGGAGGTCAACTCACCATGGACTAGAAACTTGGATGAAGAGGTAAGTGAAGCCATACATAAAATCTTTTTCTTTTTAAAAAAATTACTATTTAAAATCCTGTTTAAAAGTTCAGCCATACACACCTATTTGATGAGTACACAACATTTGATGAGTAATAGATTTGATTTATGTTTGAAGGAAAAAGCATATATTTCATTTACATCCCATCTTTTTCACAAGAGGGTTATTAGAAGAAATAGACGTAATGTTTTTTTCTTTATTTTGATACCATAGCAAAGGATCTTTGTGAAGAAATATATCACGTAATCAGCAAATTTGATTATACTAGTATTCAGTATGACTCCATGATCTGTCCAAATATAACTTGTTGAAACAAGTGTGTGTTAGCAGTGTTGACATTTTATTTCAAGGGCAGGGCCAGATGTCATAACTTGATAAATGCCTTTTAAATGTCATTACATGGCTTCTGCAGAAGATGTGAACAATAATAATTATAATTTAAGAGTTCTCCCAGATCAGAGAAAAGTCAGCCAGGTGCTTATGGGAAACCCAGAAGTAGAGAATGGGTATAGTAGTAACCTCTTAACTTGTAGTATATCAAACCAGTTCTGATACTAGAACTGGTATATAGACATCAAAACTATTGATAGTTTCCTTCATGAATGTATCTTATTCCCTTTTAAAGTCAGTCAAGACCCATTCTGCTTTTTGGAATATAAAACTCTAGTTACCAACTTTATTTATATCACAAATAATTTCATACATTTCTGCCTTGCCTCAACCTTCAGTTTTTCATTTTAAATTTTTACTCAGGAGGAATTATTGTCATGTATCCACATTGGCATTTTGAGATTAAGAAACCTGAACTATGAAGGGTAGATACGAACAACCAGCTGCTCTCTACTTGCTTCAAACTACTGTTCTACAATTCCTTGTCATTGACCATATGGCTTAGACTCAGAAAAGTGGAAGTACAAATTAGTTAGATAACCTAATCCTTATATACAGCATATATTTCATGTTTTCTCATAACATCGTAAACAAAATTATAATTATATCATCTTTATTTCCAGTCCTTAATAAATGGAAACTATAGTAGAGAATCTGTCTTTTTCATAACACCTGTATAGTATATTTCCAGAATACCCACTTTTGATCAGCTACCAACAGCAAAGATTCACATCTGTATCTATTGGATGATTATTTGCTCCAATGAAAAAAAAAATCTAAACAATTAATTGCTGATATTTATTTTCCCAATATAGATAAAATGAAGCTTTGTTTTAATAAAATATATCCTGTTCTGGGTCCTGAAAAATTAAGATTGGTTAGTTGTATTATTTGTGATTTAAATCCTTTTGAAGTTATCAATTGGACTGGGATGCAAGTACATGTTGATCAAAACTATCAAAAAAATAATGTTTATAGTAGATAGAAGTGATCACTTTTGGTCTAAAAAGTTATGTTTTTTGTTTTTGCTCTTAATTTATGATTAGGGGTAAAATTGGATCTTTTATTTTATCAATGTTCTAGGTCACCTAAACTCCAATGATGCTGAGCTGCTTAATATATGCAAAGAATAAAATAAAGAGTTAATACTCAAAATTAGTGTCATTAAGAGGCAACAACAACAAATTGTGAAATATAAAACCAGCAGAGATTAAAAGAAAAAAAAACCTCCCTGTACCCTTAACCCAAGACCTGGAGGAAAAGCTATGTTTTCAATGTTCTTTGGAAGGCCAGTGGGATGGGGATCATACAAATTTGGTGGGAGGGGGTGTTATTTCAGAGAGAAGATGCCAGGGCGGTGAAGCCCTACTTCTTAGGTCCTACCTGATAATGTTGATTAGTTGATGGGATCCAGAAAGAACCAACTGTCAAATCTTACAGGACAGTCAGAAACCAGTTCAAACAAATAATTAGGTCCACATAAGGTTTTAAAAGTTTGAGCCCCCTGACTGACTATATATTCTCTTTTTCACCTAATTATAGCTCACATAGCCTATGTTCTTACATTCTCCTTATATACATAATGGTAAGAAGTACTGTATCAACTCTGCTAAAGAGATATAATACTGTTTGTTTTAACTTTAGCATGTTCATTATCTTTGTACCAATTGCTACTGCCTATGTTTTTCCTCCAGTCTTCTGGTCGTCGATTGAGATACCTAGCACAACAAGACAAACCTACCACTGCTGTCTCTCCTTCATTAACTTCCAGTCTTTATTCAAGTTCTCACATGCCCAAGACAGGTAGATTTGCACCTTCTGATTCATTGAGCTTAGCAGATTACCAAAGCACATCAGCTGACAACATGGAGAAAAATGGTATTTACTTCTTATATTGCTATATGAGAAGGTGGGAGGGGAGGGAGGGAGAGAGAGAGAGAGGTAATTATTCCCCCTCTCTTTTTGAATCAGTGCTCGCTTGCAATGTTTAAATCCATTATATTTTTGGTTTTGATTTTGATGGCAATTTCTATCTGTAAGAAATGTGCTCATAAAACTTAATGTCATGTGGCTACAATGTTTAGCAGTCCCTTAAATATCCCCCTTGCTTTTGGTCTCTATTAAATCCTATCCTTGCAATTACTTGTTGCCTTCCAACAACCAAAGTCGGTGGGGGCACCAGCTGGAAGTTGCAAATACCGAGAGGCTTGCAAGTAGGAAGCAAGTGACTGTTAGGTGAAACAGGAAGCAAAAGGTGCATAGGTGGTGGGGAGATGTACAATAGGGTTTAGAGTGACTGTTGACGGATGGGAGAAAGTGTGCAAGTGTTTGCAAGTGCCCAAGGGAGTGAGCCATAAGCACAGTGAAATGTGTATGGGTGGGGGAAACTTACCCAAGCAACTGGCAATCTTCCTCTCAGCATCTCCCCGGACTTTGCTTGTGGGAAGCCAGCAGGAAAATATGCAGATCACAGAAGTGTAACTGCAGTTGCCATTTTAAATTTGAATGGTCACTGAACAAATGGTTATTAACTGAGGACTACCTCTACTTGATAGACCCACTGGTATTTGGTGTTAAACATTTAAATATAGATTGGTATAGTTTGGTAGATGATGAAGCTAAACAAATCTCTGTGTGACTTACTCTAGGCCAGTGTTTCCCAACCTTGGCAACTTGAAGATATTTGGACTTCAACTCCCAGAATTCTAGCT
The DNA here is from genome assembly GCF_031021105.1 of Erythrolamprus reginae. NCBI lineage: Eukaryota > Metazoa > Chordata > Lepidosauria > Squamata > Dipsadidae > Erythrolamprus > Erythrolamprus reginae. The sequence continues at coordinate 68,377,561 of NC_091952.1, forward strand.
GGGGAATTCTGGCTGGGGAATTCTGGGAGTTGAAGTCCAAATATCTTCAAGTTGCCAAGGTTGGGAAACACTGCTCTAGGCTACTTGTATATTGTATTATTTTATTTTTATATGTTGTAAGCTGCCCCAAGTCCTCAGAGAGGGGCGGCATATAAATCCAATAAATATATAAATAAATACTATCTTGACTTATTTTGAAAATGGTCCCATGGTTGAATAAATTACTATTTTTTAGCTAAAGCTTTGTTTCTTTTAACAGAATACGAAGATCAGGACCTGGATGACAGAACTGCAAACAAACTGTCAGTAAGAGAGAGAAGGCGACCAAAAGAGAGACGGAGAGACACTGGAATCTTCTTTACAAAGGATGTAGGTATTGTACCTTTTAAAACAGCCGCGCGGCTTCCCAGCCATCTCCCGAAGCCAAACGCCAAACCCAAACTTCCGCGTTTGGCGTTTGGAGGCTGCTGGAAAGCCCCCCAGCCCGGCTGTCACCTTTTAAAACAGCCGCGCGGCTTTGCAGCAGCCTCTGAACGCCAAACGCGGAAGTTTGGGTTTGGCGTTTGGCTTCGGGAGATGGCTGGGAAGCCGCGCGGCCATTTTAAAAGGTCACAGCCGGGCTGTGACCTTTTAAAACGGCCACGCGGCTTCCCAGCCGTCTCCCGAAGCCAAACGCCAAATCCAAACTTCCGCGTTTGGCGTTCGGAGGCTGCTGGAAAGCCCCGCCGCCCGGCTGTCACCTTTTAAAACAGCCACGCGGCTTCCCAGCAGCCTCCGAACGGTTCAGAAAAAATTTGCCTCTTCTTACGAACTTTTTTTGTGATACGAACGCCAAACCCGAACTTCCGGGTTTGGCGTTCGGAGGCTGCTGGAAAGCCGCGCGGCTGTTTTAAAAGGTGACAGCCGGGCTGGGGGGCTTCCCAGCAGCCTCCGAACGCCAAACCCGGAAGTTCAGGTTTGGCGTTCGTATCACGAAAAAAATTCGTAAGAAGAGGCAAATTTTTTCTGAACCCCGGGTTCATATCTTGAGACGAGGGGTTCGTATCTTGAGGTACCACTGTATAGTACTGTTGAATGCATATTTAAGTAAGTAATTGGTTCACAAGATCTTCAATAGTATTTTGCTGCAAATTAGTCTGTCAAACTCTTAAATTTGTTTGTTTGTTTGTATGCTGCCCCTCTCTGAAGACTTGGGGTGGCTCACAACTTACAAAAAAATAGTAAATTACAGTAAAATTAATCCAATTAAATTAAAACTACATGGTTAACTAAAATCCCCAATTGTATTAAAAATCAATTCCAGTCATTCATACAGCAATCACACAAGCATTTGGCCAGGGGCTAAGATTTAATCGGCCCAAGCCTGTTGACATAAATGAGTCAAGACTCTTTCGAAAGGTGAGAAGGGTGGGAGCAGTACGGATCTTCGGGGGGAGCTGATTCCATAGGGCAAGAGCCCCCACAGAGAAGGCTCTTCCCCTAGGTCCTGCCAAATGACATTGTCTAGTTAATTGGACCTAGAGAAGGCCGACTCTGTGGGACCTAACCAGTCGCTGGGATTCATGTGGAAGTAGGCAGTCCCGCAAGTAATCTGGTCTGATGCCATGTAGGGCTTTATAGGTCATAGTCAACACTTTGATTTGAGTCTGGAAACCAATTGAAAGCCAGTGCAGACCGCAGAGTGTTGGAGAGACATGGGCTTGCCTGGGCAGGCCCATGACCACTTACGCGGCCGTGTTCTGCACAATTTGCAGTTTCCGAACACTCTTCAAAGGTAGCTCCATGTAGAGAGCATTACAGTAGTCCAGCCTCGAGGTGATAAGGGCATGAGTGACTGTGAGTAAAGACTCCCTGTCCAGATAGGGCCACAACTGGTGTACCAGGCGAACCTGGGCAAATGGCCCCCTCGCCACAGCTGACAGATGATGTTCCAAGGTCAGCTGTGGATCGAGGAAGACACAGAGGACCCTCTCTGAGGGCTCAAAAACTCCCCCTCCCGGGTAATGGACTGACAGATGGAAGTGTCTTTGGGAGGCAGAACATAAAACCACTCCGTCTTGTTGGGGTTGAGTTTGAGCCTGTAAGCACCCCTACAGACCCTAAGAGTTCATTGCAGTCATATATTTGCACTGTTTTGCCCATAATCTTATGTAGAATACAGTGATCCCTCGGTTAGCGCGGGGGTTACGTTCCAAGACCTCCCGCGCTAACCGATTTCCGCGTTATACTGGATGCGGAAGTAAAAACACCATCTGCGCATGCGCGCCCTTTGTTCCATGGCCGCACATGCGCAGAAGGTGGAGCGACGCAAGTTCGGAGGCTGGCAATGCAATGGTGATTTTTCCGGGCTCCTCGCCGCTACCCACAGGGCAGCGCTGGCGGCAATGGCAATGGCAACCCTCCCTCCTTCCCTCCTTCCCTTCTCTCCCTCCCTCCTTCCTTCCTCTCACCGGCTTTCTTGGGGCAGCGCTGGCGGCAATGGCAATGGCAACCCTCCCTCCTTCCCTCCTTCCCTTCTCTCCCTCCCTCCTTCCCTCCTCTCACCGGCTTTCTTGGGGCAGCGCTGGCGGCAATGGCAATGGCAACCCTCCCTCCTTCCCTTCAGCAATCAGTATGACGTCATCGGGCGGGAAAAACCGTGGTGTAGGAAAAAAAATGCGGACTTATTTTTTAATTAATATTTTTTGAAAAACCGCGTTGCAGCGTTTCGCGCTAATCGAGAACGCGCAAATCGAGGGATCACTGTATAGCTAAATCAATGGCTCCTTAGCTGAACTACTGAGTATAATGCTCATATTCTTTGCAATCTCCAGCACACCTTTGGAAAATTACTGAAAACCCAAGATGAATTTTGAAAAGGTTTTGTCAAATTTCTCTAGCTGGTTTCAAAGCTCATTTAACAGGCTGTTACACATCAGTAACCACTAACAAGTCTCAGAAATTGCATTCATCCAACACACAGTGTGGAGAAATAGAAACATGTTAGAATGAAACTTATAGTGTTTCAAATGGGTAATGAAACAACTGTTCAAAGGGATAATGGAACAAGACCTTGCAGATTGATAGCATGCTTCTACCAAATTATGGTAAGAGATACATGGATATGTTATATCTAGTAACTCTGTTTCTAATATTCTTCAGGGAGCTTTTTCTAAAAATAGTTTTCATTGTATTTTCAACACATTTTGCAGTCATCCAACTTATAATTTAGCTGGAAATTCATGTTCAAACTTTCAAATAATTTCAAGGCTTTAATTAATATTACTTTCCAGACATTTTTCTGGTATACTATTGTCTAAATAATATAAAAATTAGTATTTTCTACCTCACTAGGTTTCTTTGAATACATTTTTTAGTTAGCTTATGAAGAAAACTCATTTATTTCAAATGTTTATGATTTGTATGTTTATTTTGTAGGATGACGAAATAGATGGTTCTGAAGAAGTAATGGAGGACAAGGTAAATAGAGCAGTTTCATATGAAATTTTGATTCCAAGACTGTTGTTTTCAACTCATTTCCATTTTAAAAGAAATAGTTTTGATTTAAAATAATTTCCAGTACATTTTGGATTGTTTTTCTATTCCTTGTAGATAGGTATTCTCTTCTTACCGTTCTATAATAATGATGATCATTAGTATTTTTATTTGTTTTTCATCAAACTATAGCTTACTAGCTTGATATGTAATAAGCTTGATATGTAATAATTATGAAGGCAGAGGTGCTAGAGAAAGTTGCTGAGAACATTAAAAAAGCAAGGCAGTCTTTGGAATAAGACTTTAGTGCTTATGAAAATAAATGCAACATGTTTTATTTTTTGCTCAGCCACATGTGGATGAACTGATTTATGATATAATTGGAATTGCCATGCCATAAATCAGATTTATGCTTTTGCCAAAACCAGAAATGGCAAAATAACAGGAGTAGAATAAAAATAAATAAATAAATTATTAAGAAATTCAGTGTATAGAAAATAAGATAGTTGTTCATTTTTCAATCTGATGTTATATTTGAACTAAGAAAAATATCAAATAATCTTGCCTAGATCAAGATGTGGTACCCTTTATGGAGGTTTTGTACAATGTAAAGTGAGATAACTATTTACAACAGGTTTTTCTACTTCAGTAAAATTTCATCTAAGTTGATTAATAATGCAGAACAGTTGGAACACTCAAAAATTAGGCAAAGCTTTACTTCTTTTTTCAATTGGCTTTGTCAGCCATTTATTAGTCAAATCTGATTAATTGTATGACAGGGTAATATCTTTATATGTAATGATTAATTACACGTAGGCCAGTTAGAAGAGTCTGCTTAAAAGATATATAAAACCAATGATCCATACAGGAAAAGGAAAAACTGGAGATGGCTACTGTTAATATATAAAACATTTGAGTGATGGGACAGTAAGTTATTCTTTCCTGTAGAGCATGGGGAAAAATTCTGACAATATTAATGGATAGAAACTAATCAAGGAGAGAAACTCCTAGAATTAAGGATAATTTCCTGAAAGCTAAAACAATTAATTAGTGGGAATACTTTCTGCAAAAGTTGTGGGTGCTCCAAAACTGGAGCTTTTTAAGAAGAACTTGGACAACCATTTGTCTAAAATGGTATAGGGTTTTCTGCTTGACTAAGGGACTGGACTAGAAGTCCTTGAAGTCTCTTCCAACTCTGTTATTCTGTTGTAGATTGTTTAAAGACTATATAGTAACTTCAACTTTTTATTCAGTTCTTTTGAATTTTTATATTAAGCGTAAACTCGGAGAGAATTTAGAATAGTTTTAATCAAATATGAAGCTTTGAAAATTATTTCAAATTCATAGTATAAATGCAGAAGAAGCACACTTTACTGTGGAAAGTGTTAGTTTTCTGAATGTGATTTATCTGTAAGATGCAATGGTCTTAATTATTTTAAATACTGTAATGCTTTAGTCTATTCCAGAATTTTTTTCTCTTTATAGTAACTTTCTCTAAAGAGAATCATTTAGTCATGACTATTATATCTAACTTTTAAAATATTAAGAATAAATCCATTGACATTGAATTACTACCTGAAATTACTAATATCTGGAGCACCAAAATATGGAAAATGTGCTTGATTCAGGAGTAGTAGCAGAAAAACGTATCTGTAAGTTTTATATACAGTGGAACATACATTCACAGTAGGCAGGCTTATTGCAATGAGCATGAGGTTCGAGTACACATTGTTAGGAACTAGTTAGATGAACTAGTCTTCTTCAGTGATCATGTGAAAGTGGGACTCTCCTATTGCATTTATTTATTTCTGGGCAAGTTTTGATTTAAGGAGGAATGTCGATAGTAATTGTTCTGCATCCTGAGCGAATGTTGGTATGCTGCATATATATTTGTATTGTGAGTTGTAGATAACAATATATTAACTTGCAAGGTTGTATCTAAGTTAGAGATCAGAGTTTGCATAGAGTATCATGATTAGGTATAGGCCTTGACTGCACTTTTTGGCTTACCAAAGCTGCATGTAACTAATTAATATAAAATACTTCATGTAGCAGGAGTAAAAATAGACTTGAATTTTAGTTACCAAATATTATAAAAGCTGCATTTGGTTGAATTAAACATATACAAGAATAAATGGAATGCACAGAGTGGTTCAGAATGGAAAACAGTGTATGCAATGATATATAGACATTGTGAACAAAGATGCCGTTTGTATAAAATAGTTTTAGCTGTGTATTGTTGTCTTTTTCTTATTTGATGCTTTTAATTTATTTGACTTACTATATCTTATTCTCTTTCCACACTCTGCATACATAATTTACATCAAAAGGGAATTGCATGAATGGTATGCAGTGTTGTGAAAAGATTATACGGATGATCCATGAAGTCACTACTAGTTGAGTTTGACTGGGAGGAAATTGTATCTTTTATGCAAGTATATACAATATTGTTTTCTTGTTAATTTCACATTTCCCTGGGGAAAGAAAATTAAATTTCCGTTTTAACTAAAGAGCCCTGCTTAAATCCTTCCAATTCTCAATCCCAGGATTATTTCTGCTGAACTGTGTTGTATCTGTTTCTCATTTCTATCGAAACTTTGTTGCTCTCAAGAGCAATGACTTTATTAGGCCTATGTTCTCCTTTCTGTTTTCTGGGATATTGACTGCCTAATATGGTGAGGTATGCCCCTGTCTATTGCATGTTGCTCTCACTCCATAAAGTTTACTTAGTAGTTACATTTAGCTGAATTTCTTGTAGCTGATTTGGAAGAAGGGCTATTTAAATAGTGATGTATTATAGTTTTAACTGCTTCAGTGAATATGTAGATTCTGATGCCTTCCTTCCTTCCTTCCTTCCTTCCTTCCTTCCTTCCTTCCTTCCTTCCTTCCTTCCTTCCTTCCTTCCTTCCTTCTTGTCTTTCTTCCTTTCTTTCTTTTCTCCTGCATATTTTATTTCCTAGAACAATGCAGTGATACTTGATAACTTTCACATCCCTAGAAGCATAGAGTAAAGATAATTTTAGATAGCTAAGATAAAACAATTATTAAATTATGATTGTACATGGGGAGAAGCTTCTAATATAGCAACTTTATAATCAGAAATTATCTGTGGCATACAAATGTTATTGAATTTTTTTTTGGCAAATCTTTGTTTTAGACTACATCTCTTAGTACTGTATATCCATTTTTGACATATTTTTAAAGGCATAAAGTCACCAAGTGACTAATTTGAATTTATTCCTTACTTTGCCTCAACAACCAAACTGCAGGCTTGCCTAGGAAAATCTGTTGCAATTTTTTATACTGTTCCCACAGTCTTTTCTTTGAACTTTGCTCCTCATTTTGCTACACAAGCCTGCAATGTGTATTTCTACCGGTAGTATTGCAAAGTTTGAAATCCATGTGATATAGAAGTAAAAAATTAAATATTAGAAGTAAGTAGTACAGTGGTACATCTACTTAAGAACTTAATTTGTAAGTAGAAACAATTTTTCCCATAGGAATCAATGTTAAAGCAAATAATGCATGCAAAACCATTAGGAAAAAATAAAAGCTTGGAATTTGGGTGGGAGGAGGAGGAAGAAGAGGAAGAGGACAGTCACTGCCCAGAGCAAAGGGAGCGGTTTTTTTCTCTGGGCTCTGGCAGAGGTTTATTCCCTCTCCAAGCGCCCAAAGAAAGGAAAATGCTCCGTTTGCTCTGGACTGCCAAAGCCTCCTTAAGCGCCACCGAAAGGCTCCTCTGTCAACCCAGAAAAGCCCGAGATGTCCGGGATTAAAGGGGGAATGGCAGGAAACTGGCCGGGCCTTTGTGCTGCTCTCAAATTTCCTGGGAAAATTTTCCAGGCTCGGGTTCTTAAGTAGAAAATGGTTCTTGAGAAGAGGCAAAAAAATCTTGAACACCACTTTATATCTATTTCAATCATTTGAAAACAGCAAAGTCCACATTCTGGACAGAGAGGACCACCGGTTTGAAAGAGCGATCAAAGAGGCCATCTGCATTAAAATTGAATAGCTGTACCACAACAGAGGGGGTGGAATATAATACTACTCATCTGTCTCCAACATAGTCCTTTCAGCAGGCCCAAAAGGAGTTCCACACCCATTTATACTCTGATTCAGCTGATTCTGAGGGTACAGATAAATTCCCAAGTCGATCAGATAACTGCTAAGGAATATAAATACTTCACTCACCATTCAGGCAGAAGTTGAAGAAACTTCTTGGATCAGAAGTGAAATGTTTTCAAGGAATAAAAATCAAGAAAGCCCAGTTGCTTTTTGAAAAGCACTTTTGGGATTTCTATCACTAGCATAATGTGGGGGGAGGTATGAGAGCAATTTTATTGTATGGCCATTCAGGATGTTGGGAACATATTATTTTAAAATTATAATATATATTATAGATGATATATCTTTTAGCATTACATTGCATCTATATTCATATATATATATATATATATATATATATATATATATATATATATATATATATATATATATATAATATATATATAGTAATCTGTTTCTTCTCTGTCTTTTAGTTCCATAGTTAATCTGTCCATTTCTGCGCAATCTGCTTTCTGTTTCAGATGTTGTTGTGTCCCAAGTCACAAAGAAACCTACCAAAATTACTTTTGAATCTTAATTTCAATATACTATATATTTAATTTCAATATACTATAATTTTAAACTCAGGAATTTTGCTATAAATGATCAAATGCTAATGTACCAAATGTTCTTTCTTAGTTTCTCTCTATATAATAGTATTTGAATGAAAAGTGGGCTCTTTAGCATGCATATCTTGGCTTGAAGCCTAGGAAATGGCCTTCAATTGGGAATGGATCTTCTTTTGCCTTTTTTTCTTTTAGCTTACAGCTAATTTTATTGCATGTACATACTGTTCTCTTTAGCCACTTATACAGTATTTAAATGAAATTGTTTATTTCTAAAACTTAAATGTGATTAAACTCCCAAATGTGCCAAGCTTATGGCTTGTGGGGAATAAAAGAAAGTAGTTCTTCTTGTGAATTTCTGCCCTTCTGTTGGTCTTCCTAACCAGAGTTATGGATAAACTAAATGAGACTTGAAGCATTTGGCTAATTTTGAAAAAATCATTTCATTTGACAGTACTAATTCATAGAAATTTATGTGACCCTTAATTTGTGCAACAAAGGGGGTGGGGGGACTTGACTGCAAGTCAGTGAAGACAGATGTCTGAATGGACATGTAAATTCCTGTGTAAATGGGATCCTCCCATTTCTGCCCTTCAGTTTGTCTTCCTAACTGGAGTTATGGATAAACTAAATGACATTTAGATGTCTCAATGGACATGTAAATTCCTGTGTAAATGGGATCCTCCCATTGGGAGAACTTGCTGTTTGGTGTTAGAGCAGCAATCATTACTCAGCTCATTGCGGGCAAACAGTTTTGCTTGCTTTTCTTTGCAGGAAGTAGCTTTGTTTTTGCATCAGTTTAGTTTAGACTAGAGCCAATTTCTCTCTACCTGACAATACCAAGCCTTTCCACAGTTATATAGTCTTTAGTATAAAGTAGAGTGCTTTTCAGTGGCAACTCCCATGCACTGGAACATGTCCTCCCAGAATTGCGTGCAATCCCTTTTGTAAATCTCTGAAGATCCTCTGTCCTAATGGATATTTAGGAATTAATTACCAGCCAGCTCTGGTAGTTTATTTTATTTTGTTGTTTCTAGTTTACAACACTCGGAATAGATTGCGGTGGTTCAGAAGTACAAAAAAAATATATGTAAATTTTCCAGATATGACTTGTAGTCATATAAAAGTTTTTCAAAAGTAGTAGTTCTCCAAAGTGATAGGATTCTGCATGTTAGAGAAGATTAAACAGTAAGATTGAAAGTGGAGGTTGAAATACATTGTTGTGTAGAATGTTCAAAATTCAAAATGCAAAAAACAAGAAATACACTTTATTAGGCTACATTCCTTCTTCTATTTTCTGGTTGGGGTTTTTTTAGCCATTCTTCCTCTCTCCAATAATCATTTATTTTATTATTTGGATTTGTATGCCGCCCCTCTCCGAAGATCACAGACATGGTAGCTCTTCCTTGAACTGTTGCAGTTCCCGTCTCCTGACTTGTCATAATTTTACAAACTGTGTCTCAGAGTTTACAAACGTCTCATACTTTGTGCAGATTGTGTCACTTTGACTATTAACGAATCCATACACTTCTTTGAAATTAAAGCAAAAGAGGAAATGAATCTTCAATCAAAATACCAAGTGGTGTTGTTATTTCCAACAACATGTTTGTTTGTAGGAAATAACAAATAATATATAAATAATGAGTATAACATGCTTGTTATTCCCTAATTTCCTCAGCTGTCTTTTGATTATTTATCTGTCTGTCTTATATGTCCTTTTATTCAGGAGCTCACAATAACTTCCTACTCTCATTTTTCCCATGATAGTTTTTTTTAGTTAGGCTGATCTGAGAAAAGGAGACTCTCCTCAAGTTACCCAGAGCATCCACAGTTATAGGAGACAAAATTAATGGAATCAAAGGCCAATATGGATTTTGTGTATCTGAAATATAGAAGAAAATGGAGACCGTGGTGTTTTTTTTCAATGTTATGGTGCATTTTAAACTTGATAGATGGCAAGGGATTCATTTTGCTGGAAATAGCTAAAGTGATTGTACTCATGGGTGAAATTATTTATCTTGGCAATGGGAAAACCCAGATTCAGTATCTTAAGTATATTTGAGCTCTATTTAGATATTATGAAATCCACAGGGCTCACTAGGTGAAGGTTTGAGATCACTCTTCGCTGCCTCTCAGATAACAGCATTTTGTATAAATATCTGCAGAATGGATTTCATGCAAGCCAGCTCCCAAAGGTATTGTACTATCTGAACAGAACTACTGTGGAATTAGAATTATAAAGCTACCTTAAACTGCTTTTAGTTGATTTTCCTTCCATCACACATACTATGTACATAAAAGAAAAGGGAACAATCACTGTCTCATGCTTGCTTCTGTTGTGGTGGCTTAAAGTTATAAGCAGTGATACTCATTTTTTTCTGACTCTCAGAAAGGATCACTTGAAGGGTTGAATTGAATGGCTATGAATATTGTAAGTTCTGACATTGAAAAAATTCTTAATATTAAGGCTTTTAAAAACTCTTATTTATTGAGAGGCAAATGGTTAAACTTTTTTTGTTTCATAATGAAATCTAAATATGCCCAAGGTTTTTTTAGTTGACTTACCAGTTTTTTTAACTTTTCAACATTACCCCTTATCTCTAAATCAGTGACAGAGATGAGCAATAGGTAAAAGAGAAAACAGTGTTATGTTCCTTGATACACCCTCTAGTCTGATGCACTGGGACATGTAATTTAACTAACTGGAAGATAATTCTCTCCTTGATTAAATCTTGGATAATTACTCAATTAATTTGAGGCAGGCATGGAAGATAGACCATCTGTTATAGAATAGACTACCTTATAAGATGTTTTGAAAACTAGCAGTATATAGGTTTCTTGAAGAAATTCTAAATTTGCGGTTAGTATAGCTAATACTTTGAAATAAATTGTTACGGTATTATTAAACTTTGTTGCATAAAAATCAAAACCAGAAGCATTTCAAGGGCATAGACAAGGGCAAATGACTGATTCAGCTGGATCCAATAACTTCTTTATAAATATAATAACAGATCAATTTACAATAGCATTAGCAGATTATTTCTTCAAGTAAATACGAACAGGAGTTAGTTTCATTTCAGCAGAGAGTACAGAAAGGAAAGTGCAGAGTGGACTAAGCCATGCCCAACCTTAAGCTTGAGTTTTCAGTTTCAATTATCTGCACAGACTCAGAAATGGTTAGTTCCCATTTACTGACTTAGTTGCTATGCCTGTTCATTGGCTAACTTGTTAACCTGGCTCTCCCAGTTCATGAATATCTTAACATGTATATTGTACCAGTGCACAGCACTACATTTCTGATTCATATTAATTTCTAATTACTACACTAATCTATTACAAAAGATTTTCAAAAGTTGACTGTTAAATCCTGGAAATGTGAAAAATAAATTTCATTTCTTTTTCTTTTTTAATTTTATTGAAGTTTTCTTTAAAAAATATTGTGTACATACTTCAACAAAAATAGACAAACAGAGAAAAAAACCATACAATACAATATCAAAACAGACTAACTGCAATAAAGACACATCATATACAATCAGCTACATACATAACACTGGCCAATACAAACCCTTACAATGAAATTATATTTATTTAATAACATATTAGTTATTAGTTTAAATTTTGTACATTTGATTGTTCTAAAATTTGTGTTCTTAGAAACTAAATCTATTAGATTATCAAATTTTATTTCAACAGCTATGTTATTCATTTCATATTTACCCCTATTATGTGCATATGTATACATATAAGAATATATAGGTATATGATTGCTTGTTAGAAATACTATTTACAATCATTACTTTACACAGAAAGTAGAGTAATATAACGTTTGAGATATATTACAGTTCATTATATTATTTCAAGAAGTTATGTTATAATAGATTTCTATATTTTTTTCTATTTTAGCCAATTATACCATCTATCCCACATTTTGTAGAAGTCTTTTTTTGTTTTGAATTTCCATCGTTAATTTGCACATTTCAGCTACTCCTAAAATTTTAGTGACCACAGTTATCATTGCTGGTATTCATTCTGATTTCATAAATTTCATTTTTAATTGGACTTTTTTGAAAATGGAGAAGGATCATTCTTAATGAGCAATATATATTTCTGACAGCTCTCCTCTCCCTGCAGTGCTCTTGTTGAACCTAAGTATTGTTATTTGGTTTGGGAGAAAATACCATTTTAGGGATTTGAATAACTGGACCTGGAACAAAAGCCATAACTTTTTTTTAAAATGTACTATTAATACCCATTTTTAGAACAATGCCAAAATTTATCTTTTATTGTAGCATTCCCATAGAAATTATTAAAATGGGAGAATAGGTTTACGAGTGCTACTTACAGAGGCAATATCAGTTGAAGTAATTCTAAATCTGTGGCTAAGCGTCCTTTTTATATTTTTAGTTCTTCTCTAAACTTTTACATTGGAATGTTTGTTTATAATTGTTTAAGTCCAGGAGCTTAAAACTGGCTCATAGAACCTGAATTGTCTGATTTGTTTTCCCTTTAAATACAAAGTTCGGCTCTCCCCTCCCACTCTGCTAAGTACCTCCTAGCAGAAGCTAAACTGCTCCTGATTATGAATCACTCTATTGTTCCAGTTCTATTGACATAATGTTTAAAAAGATTTTGTGTGTGTGTGTGTGTATAATTAGGAGATTATTAACTGGAGGGCTAAGCTAGCTATCCTCCAAAATGGTGTTTGATACTCTTCGTTGGTAGCTTGCTTTTAATTGCTATCATTTGCCAAGCAGTTACGAAGGAAAAATAAAAATAAATCAGGAAATGCATACTCAGACAGGGTTTTTTTTGGAGATATGGGACAATTAAATAGATTCACTGAAATCAACTTAGCAAGCAAATTTAGTGTAAAAAGATAATTCTATGAAAATATCATACTGCCTTTTCCTTCTTTATCTGTATTATTATCATTGGTCAGCATTATTTACATTTTTGTAACAAGTTTACAAGATTCAGATACATAGACATTTTAACTGATCAACAAAAGCAATATGATTCCTCCTATGAAACACTATAAATACAAGAATTTATAACCGATAACTAATTTAACTAATATTTGATTTATTTATTTAAATCAAATATTTAAAACTGATTAATAAAATTATCAACCAATTTCATGAATAAAATGTTAATTAATTTATTAAATACAGTGTGTTTAAGTGTGAATATATATATCCACACATAGGGAGGACCTTATTGTGGTTGGTTGGTGGTAAGATATAACAAAGGCAAAATGTAAATAGTATAAAAAGCATAATAAAACTTTGTTTAGTCACAAGACCTTAAAATTAGGAGTGGATTAAGTAGCATAAAGCAACAGCTTTGTGATATTCCTAGAGATGTTAACTTTCTAGTCTGGCAGTAAAAATGAATAAATTCCTCGTTAGAATAAATGGGACTTCTGTCAGCAGAGTTATGAGGGAAGGGACATTGAAGAACATGTGAGGTAGAGTCTCAGTTTCCCCACTGTCATAGGGCAGGTTAGTGCTGCCAAAAGGGTATTGTTACTCTTATATTTTTGACTTACTCCTGATTAGCAAAAAAAATGTGACAATAATGGTAATTGTTCTAAATTTTAAAAGGCCAGCAGTAAGACTTGCTTGGTTGTTATATACTCATTTTACATGCAGTTTAACAATAACAGCAACCACAATAATGTCTTTTAAAATACTTGTGGAATTTTTAATTTGTAATCTACTTGATTGACTCCAAACATAGCCAAATCAGAATCACTCAATTCATTAGGATGGGAGTAAGCACCATATTTTTCAGAGTATAAGACATTCAGTGGTACCTGATGATACGAACCCCTCATGATACAAACCCCTTGTGATACAAACCCCTCGTGATATGAACCCGGGGTTCGGAATTTTTTTGCCTCTTCTTATGAACTTTTTTCGGCTTATGAACCCACCGCAGATCGCAAAATGGCGCTTCGCTGGGCACCGCCGCCCGGCTGTCACCTTTTAAAATAGCCGGGAGGCTTCTCAGCGTTCTCCCGAACCCGAACTTTTCGGGTTCGGGTTCGGGAGGCCACCGAGAAGCGCCGCCCCCCGGCTGTCACTTTCTGAAACAGCCAGGGGGCTTCTCGGCGTTCTCCTGAACACCGAACCCGGAAGTTCAGGTTCAGGTTCTGGAGGCTGCCGAGAAGTGCCTGGCTGTTTCAGAAGGTTACAGCCGAGTGGCGCCGCTTGGCGGAGCGCTGTTTTTGTGAGCGGCGGCAGCGTTTTCGGACAATCTGGAGGCTAGAAAGGAGGGGAATCCCAATAGGGAATTCCATGGGCGGAGCTTTGACGTCATGAAGACGAACTTCCGGGAGAAGCCCCCCGGCTGTTTTAAAAGGTGACAGCCGGGTGGTGGCGCCCAGCGGAGCGCCATTTTGGGATTTTATTTTTGCACGGATTAATCGCTTTTACATTGTTTCCTATGGGAAACAATGTTTCGTCTTACGAACGTTTCGCCTTACGAACCTACTTCCGGAACCAATTAGGTTCATAAGACGAGGTATTACTGTACCTTTTCCCACCTAAAAGCGGCTGAAAATTTGAGTACGTCTTATTCTCTGAATGTAGTTTTTCAAAGCTTTTTCCCCCCACCCCTCATGAAGTGCTAACGATCTTCCCCTCTCTTGCCAGCTTACAGGCTTTTTCATTGCTGCTCTCTGTGAAGAAGTTTTTTCCCAGCCATAAGTTGTTGCAGGGTTATTTTCATTGCTACTCGCTCCAAATAAAGATTTTTTAAGCCCTAATCAGGGACAAAATAATGTGCTGAAGCTGACCAGACTAAGGACATTAGCCAGATGAAAACCAGATAGGCAGATTTTCCCACCTATTTTCCACCCCAAAAACTAAGGTGCGTTTTATACTCCGAAAAATATTGGTAATAGCTAACAAATCTTATTATTTGATCTTAATAGGAAAATGAACACAAGACCAAGGGGTCACAATCTAAGGTTAGTTGGGGGAAAGATCAGAAGCAACGTGAGAAAATATTATTTTACTGAAAGAGTAGTAGATGCTTGGAACAAATTCCAGCAGACGTGGTTGGCAAATCCACAGTAACTGAATTTAAACATGCCTGGGATAAACATATCCATCCTAAGATAAAATACAGGAAATAGTATAAGGGTAGACTAGATGGACCATGAGGACTTTTTCTGCCGTCAATCTTCTATGTTTCTATCAATCTTACTTTTAAATAATACTAAATCTGAATTTATCAAGCAGAATTTGCCTGCTGCCACTGTGTTCTTAATTCTGCAAAATCAAATTTGTTCGGTTCACAAAGTGGGGAATTTCAGAATGTTTTCTTCTTAGAATAAGCATGGCATTCATATGCACCTCTTAGTAAAGTGATGACATCCAAACTAACTTATCAAATATCTAACTCTGAGAAATGTGTTTTATGAACTGTGGTGCTTAGTTTAACTTGTTCCATATAGAGTACTTATTCCATATAGAGGTATAATTTAATATTGCCTGTGTAAATCTGGTAATCTGTTTCAGTTAATAAGATTTAGTCTATGCTTAAGAGACTTTAATTTTCCATTCCTTGTACCTGACTTACCTAATGTGGATTCTAAACTGTTAAACATCTTGTAAAAGCAGCAAGCCCTTCTTATCATTATATTAAACAATGGCTAGATTTTAGACTGTACAAGCTTGCTGAATTCTGCAGAAGAGACGTCTACCTTGAAGCTTTCTGGGTTCCTGGAATTGATAGCTTTCTGTCTCATACAAGTAGCAGTCCAAATCCCAAGTTGAAAGTGAATCTATGCCTTTGGCTTTCCTCCAGCATTCTTCACTGAGCAAGTAAGAATTTGGAATGTCAGAAAATAGCAAAAGGGGAGGGAAGATACAAGTGTATGAAGGCGTTCCTGATTTGGAGGACGGAACAAAACACAGCTTCATCTGGATTGCCCTTTTCTGAAGCAGCATTCCTTCCTTATTTGTACTTTCTCACTGATGATGCAGCTCAGTTCCAGCAATGAAGATCTGCCTCATAAATGCTGTGGTTTAAAAATGCTCTTCATGAAACTCTCTTCCTAGCTGGACAAACGACCGGTCTTTAGGGTTTGTCATTTTTGTGATCAGATTTCTTTTGTTTTTGGTCATCTGGAAACATCCTGGTTTTGTTCTATGGAAACTGTTGTTTAGCAAGAAATATTTTGGAAAATCTGATTTAGTTTTGAGGTTGGTTCAAAACGATTACAGAAGCTCCCTGGTTCTATCTTGCCATGATTAAAGAATTATGGAATACTTCTGACTATAATATGTTTTTTACAAGCATTATCTGGATGCTTAGAAACTGAAAACTTTGAAGAATGGATAAAACACGTTAATTGCCAAGCCAGTTTCTTCTTACTTTAGACATCTGTATACATCTTCAGCCAGAGACAGAAGAGTACTATCTTATTGCTACTGAAAGTTGCCTTGCTACCACCCTGAATGGACCATGTCTTCCTTGTATACCAGGAATAAGGAGTATATTCGAAGCAAAAAGTCTCAGTCTGATACTCCCCCATCATCTCCTTCCCCGATTGCAAAGACATTCAGAGTAAGCAGTCACTTAATTTCTATATGTTTATTTCAACTTCCTAAGGGCTTGTCTTAATTATACATTACAAATATCTTTCCTAAATGTAGTCTCAGTGCATAGTTCATTTCTGATCTCAAGGTCTTGGAGTACAGTAAAACCCTAACAAGGCACTATTATAGAAGGAGACTTCAATGACATGAAAGCTCTTAATTTTATCTGTAGTTACTCCTTCCTATTTCTTCATAAAGACCTGGAATTGCATTAGCTGCATATTTTGTACCAGCACATACTTTTTTAAAAATAGAAATGGGGCAAAACCTGAACAGCTTGTTAAACTGCTGTGTTTCTCAAGTCCAACATACTTAAATATTTCATTTTAAACTTTGGTGGTGTATTGATGGAATGATATGATATGCAATACTTTAAAAGAGCCTGGATTTCTCATACAGCAATTGTCATTGTTTCATATTATTTCCTCAAGTGACAAGAGTCACATTTGCAAATAGGCATTACAGAGAAACGTGAGTCCTCCGATTCTTGAGACATTTCTTTGAATTGCTCCTTTTATGTCTCAAAAGTTTTAAAAGAGACAAGGTGATATTAGTTGATCAAAACATTATTCCTACCTTATATCCACTAGGGAATACTGAACAGTTTGAAATGTTTCTCTATAGCAATGGTCATTACAAACTACCGGTATGTAGTATCCACATTGTCTTATTTTTTTTTTAAGTAGGAATTATTTATCTAGATTAAAGAAATTTGCTGTGACACAAATGGGACAAAGACTGCACTCCTTTAATCTTGGAATGTTGGGAACTTTGCTCTCTACCAGGAGTGTTCTGCTTGTTGCGATGGCAGAAATCTATGTGAAACAAGAGAGTTTTTGGATACGCTGAATCCCAGATCTTCTCATTTTCCCAAATGTGCCCTACAAATTTACTTCGGTGCTAAAAAATGATGCGGGTAATTTTCTTTTCATACAGTACAATCACATTATGAAAATTTAAAAACGGTTCTAAAGAATCTAATAAAGGCAAACTAACATCTAATATTTGTTTTATAATGCTATTTCCTTCTGTTGGTTTTGCAAATTTGACGAAAAATATGAATTACTTTCTTTAACTTCAAGTCGTGAAGAATGTTTCTCTTGGCTAAGAATTTATCTCTGGAGAAAATATTACAGTAATTGTTAACAATTTTTTTTAAAACTTGTGAGATCACATGTTGTTTTTGCTGTTAGTTAATGTCCTCAAGAATTCCTATCCCGCTATTTCTATTACCATATATGTGTAACTGTTCCTCGTTACTTCTTTGTGCCTCATTAAGTAGTTTTCATTACCTCAATCCAACTTTCTGAACTGACTTATTTATTTATTTTCTTCCTGCCTTTGTGTGTCTCATCCCTTTGCACTCAATTTTCTTGCTGTTGTTCTGACCTTTCTTCTTCCCTTCAGAGAGTAGTAATATCTTCCAGTTTGAAAAGCAGTGAAACCGTGTAAAATGGTGGTATATTCTCTATTCAGTTGATTGCTTAATGAGGTGTTTTTTTCCTTTTAATTAAGAGGCTTATCAACATTTGTTCTTAAAGAAATAAATCAGTCCTTAGTTTCACCAGTGATAAACAAGTTAAAAAGATACCCTTCAGCTACATGCTTATCCTCTTTGGGGTTTTTTGTTGTTGTTTTCTTGCTTCTCTTCTATATCATTACAACGTAGAAGAACTATGTCAATCCTATTTAGACAGTTTAATTTTAAAATTACATTTATTTGCATAATTGCAGAATAAACTTAAACCTAAACCGATCATAGATTGTAAAATTGTGTTAAAATAAACAGTACAAGTAATAGTTGAATGAAACTAAAAATGAAACCCAGCTGCTGTGGAATAACCCAACTGTTGTGGCCTAGAGGTGGAGCTCTTGCCTCATAATCAAGAGATTGTGAGCTTTAATCCTAGGTAGAGGTAGAGTCCGCTGCTTGGGCAGGGGGTTGACCTAGATGAACTGCAAGGTCCCTTCCAACTCTGTTAATCTGTCTGATGTTTTTTGTTTGGAGTTTTTGATTTCCCTACCATACAAATCAATTTATTTCTGCTGTTATGAATTGATTATACAGTAGTACCTCTAGATACGAGCTGCTCCACATATGAGTATTCCAAGTTATGAGCCACACCGCGAGCGAAATTTCTGTTCGACACCCAAGCTCAAATTTGGGATATGAGCCGAGCTTCCACTAGGTGGCGCAAGAATCTCCTTGTTTCTGGTTATCTCGGCACAAAAAACAAAGTCTAAAGGCATTCTTTCGAAATGCGAGTTGATTGACTTACGAGCTCAGGTCTGGAACGAATTAAACTCGTATGTCAAGGTACCACTGTATATCATTATGCATGTCCCCTACCAACTTCATAGATAGATTTCCTCAATGATGATCAATCCTTAATCTGGTTTTTCATATTGTTTAATGGTGCACCCATTGCTACTGCAACTGAATCCATCCACTTTGTTGCTGGTTGTCGGTTCCCTTCTACTTTTCCCAACATTAGAGTCTTTTCCAGATAGTTGAATCATGTATTCAAAGTAGAAAAAAAATTGAAACTGGTCATTTGTGCCTTTGCGAGATTTAACTTGATTGCATCTTTAGTTTTCAAGAAATTGCAAGAGCAACATCTTTGTTTCATTAAGATGAAATGATGGCTTTAGAAAGTAACACATTCAAATTAGCGAGAGAAACATGAAACAGAAGTTCAGAGAGTGTCAGTGGAAATGAATTATTTTACACAGTGTTCAGCTATAGAAAGAAAAAGCAGACAACCACATTTCAGAGACACTTCACAACAAAGGAAACCAGGATTTTAGAGTTTTCATACTGTAGCAAAATCCATAAAAAAGCAAAGCCTAAAGTTTTACTGATAGACATGAAATGAAGCAATAAATCAAAATTTGTAGCTCTGGGATTTGGGATTCAATTTCGTATGTTTAAAGTGAAATAGCCTATCCTGGGCATCTAGTGGGCCCTTTTTTGGCTGGAGAAAGAATTTAGATTTTTTTCCCCTTGAGATTTTTATACACAGTTCAGTTGAGGCCTTGGTCGCCATTTGGAAGGAGGCTATGGCAACAGATTGTCCTGAGGATTGTCTCTGTGCACAAATTCTGTGAGATTCCCCTGGTTTTCAAAGAGCTTACGAGAGAATCAATCAAGAATGCCATTGGCACTCTAAAAGGGAGCAAATCCAAACAGATGCAAGTACAAGTAGTCATTTCTTAACCATCTGCTCAGTGACCATTCAAAGCACTGAGCAAATGGTATTTAGGATTGGTCTTTGACTGATTATGACTGTTGAATTCCTTACTGTATTCACATGATCAAAATTTAGGTGCTTGGCATTTATAATTGCAGGTGCACTTCAACTTCCTCCATTGCCTATCTCCCCTATCTCTGGCCTTTTGGCCACCCTGCATCCTGACCGGCATTCTGCCACCCTGCATTCCATCTCTGATTCCCCAATGCCCTTTGCCATTTTTGTCAAAGTGCACCCAGGCAAAGCAGCTGCTGAATACATACATCCACCACATGGCCAACAAATGCTTCAGTCTGGTGTGCCTTGTCAGCAGGGGGAGGGAAAAGATGTAGAGCAGCTGGGGACAGCAGCAATGTCCCAATTCAGGAAAGCTAGCGTGGTGGAGAGCAAGGTGGTCAAAAATACAAAGATGAGGAGATAGGTGAATGATGGAAATTGAAGCTCAGTAGGGCACCATGAGTCCTTTGGGATTGGGCGGCATAGAAGTCAGATAGATAGATAAATAGATAGATAGATAGATAGATAGATGGATGGATGGATGGATGGATGGATGGATGGAAAGAGAAAGAAAGAAAGAAAGAAAGAAAGTTGCTTGGTTTCACTCTAAATTTGAATCCTATGGAGGTGGCTGAAGCAAAGTCTTCTAGAATTAGTTCAAGTCTGTTAGTCTTCAGGAAATGGACTGGAACTTTGGAGATATAGATGTCTGCCATATGTATTAGATCCATGTCCCTTGTAGTTGATTGAGCCTCCAAGAATCTGCATGTGAATGGATTCAAGTGGTGGTAAATGGAGGGAATAGTTCTGCTAGCTCTGAAAGAAATGGTGGTATGCCACTTCTTCAAGAGATCACCCTTGGACTAAATTAATCTGGACAATTTTCATCCAGTTTCCCACAATCTCTTCAGTTGGCATGTAACTTCATAGGGCCTTGGAGGAAGCAGATCATCTTTCCAGCTGAGATTCAGACCCAGTACTGCAATGATTTGGTCATGCTTCTTGTAGTGAAATAGGTTTAGTCGTACTTGTTGATGACCTATTGCAAGCTTAGAATGGGAGTGATGCATTAATCCTGGGCCTTCTTGATCCTAAGTGGTCTTTATACCATCAGCCTAACCCATAGTGTACCCCTGGATCAGGAACTGGAAGTGGTGGACAACATTTTGTGTTAGTTCTCTTTCTTTGAAGCCCAATCTGTGTTGATGGGAGAGGAATTTTCAAGGTCCCCTGCCCCCCACTTTGTGGAGAGTCACAGGGCTCTACCTTCTCCTCCCTCCTTTTTATATCTACATGTAGCAACCAGTTGATGTCATCCACAGTACCAGATGATGTATTATCAAGATGCTGATGACACCCAGTTGCAAATGACATCTCTGTTCCCAGCTATCTAAGTGAAGCTGAGGAGAGTCCTAATAGCAATAGACACAGTTCATTATGCCCCTGTAACACCACCAGTCTACATGATGTACTGGATCACAATAGGCTTCTGAGTGTGATTCAAGAAGTTGGTTATTATAGAATATTTGCTGCCAGTGTGTTTCCATAGGGGGGCATTCTCCAATTCCCTCTTTTAAACTTTGCCATCTCATGGGACCTAGGAAATACTATATGGCTTTTATATAACTATTCCTATGGAATGATCTTCTCTTTGGTATCCAACAGGTCCAAATGTTGCTTGCCTTTACAAAAACCATTAAGCTTCTGACTTCTTCCAAGGCATTTGGGTCCAGTTAAATTGAATCCTATTTTTGTTATTTAACTATTGTGCTTAGTTGCTATTTTTATTGTATTGCCTTTTTAATATTGTAGGTGTTTTTCCCCTGTTTGTTCTTGCTATATGGGCCACGAAATCACATACTTTGAGTTGGGTAGCGGCACAAATCCAAATAAGTAAGAAAATAGCAGAATAACCTTTGAGTTATTCTAGTCCAATTTAGTAACCCACTACTTAGGCAGGGAACTCTATATTATTTCAAACAAATTGTTGTTCAATCTCTTCTTAAAAACCTCTAGTTTTGGAGCATCTATAACTTCTGAAGATATGCCATTACATTGATTAAATGTTCAACAGTCACGTAATTTCTCCTTATTTCTAAGTTAGTTCTCTCCTTGATTAGTTTCCATTCATTGTTTCTTGTTCTGCTTTCAGCTATTTTGGAGAATAGGTTGACTGCTCTTTGTGGAAGATCTTAGATATTGGAACACTGCTATCATGTCTCCCGTAGTCCTTCTTTTCATTAAACTAGACATACCCAATTCCTGTTCTTCATGTTTTAGCCTCCAGTCCTCTAATCACCTCTGTTGTTTTTCTCTATGCCCTTTCTAGTCTCAATGTCTTTTTTATATTGACCAAAACTGGACATAGTACTACACCAATTTTGAAATGTAACTTCCCCAGTGTTTAATTGTGGCTCATGCATTAAACATGCAGGTTGCACAAACTGAAATCTAATATATACAAATTAAAGATAAGTAGAAATATTCATGAATCCGTTTTTAAAATGTTGATTGTAGCCTTTTCCCACAAATGTAGGGTCTGCCTTTTTTCCAGATCAACTAACTGAGAGGAATTTACTGACCAACTTGCTACCTGAACTTTCAATCATGGGTTTAGGTATAAAAGCCAACCAAGTATTAAATCATAGGCTTAGGTATTGAAAGCCAGCTGAATGACTTTGACTCATCCAGCTAACTTTCATATCTAAGGTAGAATTAGAACTCATAGTCTCCTAGTTTCTAGCTTGGTACCTTAACCACTAGACCAATCTGGCTCTCAAAATGTTCATGAACATTTAAGAATCATCAATGAGAACGCACAAGGAATTTGTCTTGGTGCATATGCTATCAGTGTATGTAAAAGAAAATATACATTTGTCAAGAATCATGAAGTGCAACACTTAGTGATTATCATAGGGGTCAAATAAGCAATGAGGAAACAATATTAATAAAAATCTTAAGGATACAAGCAATGTTACAGTCCTATAGTCATAAGTGGGAGGAAATGGGTGATAGGAATGATGAGAAAAAACTAGTAGTAATAGTAATGCAGACTTAGTAAATAGTTTGACAGTGTTGAGGGAATTATTTGTTTAGCAGAGTGATGGCGTTCAGGAAAAAAATTGTTCTTGTGTCTAGTTGTCTTCGTGTGCAGTGCTTTGTAGCGACATTTTGAGGGTAGGAGTTGAAACAGTTTATGTCCAGGAGCCAGGGCTCAGTAAATCTTTTCACAGCTCTCTTTTTGACTCGTGCAGTATACAGGTCCTCAATGGAAGGCAGGTTGGCAGCAATTGTTTTTTTCTGCAGATCTTTGAAAGATATAGTTTAGTGATTCTGAGATCCCGTCTGCCAGTTCCTTCAGAACCTTAGGGTGTAATCCATCCGGTCCTGGTGATTGGAACTCATCTAGGGTAAACAGGCGTTCATTTAAGGACCCAGATTGTGGGGGCAATAGGCTGGCTTTGTTAAAAAGTGCTATTGCTAACATGTTGTAAGCCTCCCTGAGTCTAAGGAGAAGGGCGGCATAAAAATTGAATAAAATAAATAAATGTATCATTTTCTTCCCTATTTTAACTTGTGTTCCTAATCTGTTTTTTGTAGTGCTATTTTTGATAGGTCGGACTGTTTTCCCCTTGCTTGCTACATTAAAATTGGTCAGCTTCTCTTTTTTCTTATCCAAATTTACCTTCAGAAATATGGTACATGATTGATTTTATAAACACTTTAAATTACTCACATAAAGACCATATTAGAATAACAGTGAAACATTTATATGAACAGCTGTTCTGTGTGAGATGAAAGACCTGTCTGATCCTGTGCCTAATCATTTGCCCAAGGGAAGGTCAGCTGTAAGACACAATAGCAACAATACCAATAGTATTACATATATTGAATGCAGTTTCATTTATAGAAGATGCTGTTTACAAAAATTAAGAGGTAAGAGAAGACCTTTAAGGATTCCTTCCTTTAATCTATTTAAGAAAACAGATTCTAGCCACTCAGAATTTCCAAAATACTACTGTATTTCCCCGAAAATAAGACCCTGTCTTATATTTTTTTTGAACCCTGAAATAAGCACTTGGCCTTATTGCCATGCATTCAAAAGCCCAATTGGGCTTATTATCAGGGGTGTCTTATTTTGGAGGAAACAGGGTAATACCTCGGGCCTAGTCCTTCGTAGTTATCAGAGTTCAACTGTGAACAAAAGAATAATCTTCAGGTCAGGTGCATGAGCCGGGGTGGCGCAGCAGGTAGAGTGCTGTACTGCAGGCCACTGAAGCTGACTTGTAGATCTGAAGGTCAGCGGTTCAAATCTCATCACCGGCTCAAGGTTGACTCAGCCTTCCATCCTTCCGAGGTGGGTAAAATGAGGACCCGGATTGTGGGGGCAATAGCCTAGCTCTGTTAAAAAAGTGCTATTGCTAACTTGTTGTAAGCCACCCTGAGTCTAAGGAAAAGGGCGGCATAAAAATCGAATAAATAAATAAATAAATAAATAAATAAATAAATAAATAAATAAATAAATAAATAAATAAATAAATAAATAAATAAATAAATAAATAATGCATAGCCCTTTGCTTGAAAAGAAATATAAAACAACATAATAAAAAGTTCAACTGTAGGATTGCTAATGGTAACATCTGAAAACCCTTTTTTAACTTTTTCAGTAAAAATGTTCTTTTTGGCTTCAGAAGACAGAATAAAGACTAAATAAACTAGAACTAATTAAGGAAGGAAACCAGGCTCCATTAATCGAGATTTCTTTTGCTCTATATTTTTATATCCTTATCCTATCCCCAGGGAACAATTTCCAGGTGTGGGCAGCAATTTGGGTGTTGTCTATTTTGCATTTCTCTGATGTTAACACTAAATAGCTTTTAAGGGAGAAGCCCAGTTTACATAGCATGGATGGCTTATTGAATTCATGTCCCCCAGGAGAACAAAATGGGAAAAACAGGCGCAACTCTAACATAGTAATATAAGTTTAGATAGTCTTATTCTTTAGATTTGAATCTCATTATCTAGTTATTTATTCAATGTTAAATCCATGCTGTACTTGACTTGTTGGAAATTAAAGCTATTAGTTAATGAAGTGCCAATAGAAATTATATAATAAATCATATACTATCACTAGCATAATCATTAGTAGTAAAAGGTGAATCTTAACAAGAAAAATTTGAAAATCTCAAAGATGGGACAATTGTGCGTAATTAAGTTAACAATCATGCATTAGACAGAATATTATAGAAAATCTATGACATGCTTTTTTAAGGTCTAACTGAAAGGCAGTGTTGAATAAAAAAATAATTTCCCTATAGAAATAGAAATTGCATATTAACGGTAAAATAAGGATTTGTTTAAAACATCTTCCTTTTTGCTTTAGTGTTTTTCAAGGCTTTCTAAAGTAACACTTAAATTACTTCTTTACTTAAATTACTTAAAATGCAAATATAACAAGAACTTGAGAAAAATAGAATAGAATAGAATAGAATTTTTATTGGCCAAATGTGATTGGACACACAAGGAATTTGTCTTGGTGCATATGCTCTCAGCGTACATAAAATAAAATATACATTTGTCAAGAATCATGTGGTACAACACTTAATGATTGTCATAGGGGTCAAATAAGCAATGAAGAAGCAATATTAATAAAAATCTTAGGATATAAGCAACAAGTTACAGTCATACAGTCAACATGGGAGGAAATGGGTGAAAGGAATGATGAGAAAAACTAGTAGAATAGAAGTGCAGATTTAGTAGAAAGTCTGACAGTGTTGAGGGAATTATTTGTTTAGTAGAGTGATGGCGTTCGGAAAAAAAACTGTTCTTGTGTCTAGTTGTCTTGGTGTGCAGTGCTCTGTAGCAGGTCAACTTGAAAATTGTGTTTTTTTCAAATATAGATAGTAACTTTTAAGACATATTGGTTTCAACTCTCAGTATGCTGGCTGGCAAATTTAGGCAAATTCAACTGTATCAGAAATAAATGTGCCTATTTTCTGCATTGGAGCACAATAGCTGGGCACAATATTTAAAACACTATGATGCAAAAGAAATTCTGCTACAAAGTTTAAAGTATTTTTGTAACCTTTTGAACCCAGCTGTTGAAAATTGTACTGTACTGGAATCTTTTTTTGGGGGGTAAAAACATAAATATTAGAGTTTTATTATTATTATTATTATTATTATTATTATTATTATTTATTCGATTTGGATGCTGCCCCTCTCCGAAGACTCTTTTCCCTGTCCCTTCTTTGGATTAAATACTGGTAACAGAAGTTAATAATTGAAGCCAATTTAATGAAGTTTTTTTGTTGGGGGGCAGGGGAAGTAAATGGATATTTATGTCCTAGTTCCCATTTCAAAATTGCATTCTTGTATAAATTTCAAGAACATGCTTTTAATTACACTTATGCCATCTGTGAATGCTTTTAAATTTTAAAAGTAAGTGTGTAATGTTCCATAATGCTACACATATCTGCAATCAAAACGGTATGTTTTTCCTGGCTCTTTACAATCCCTTTGTTGTCAACATTGCAGAATAATTTCCAGTACCTAGCCCTGTTCCTTTTTATTAAAAACAGAAATAAAGGAAGCCCAATGAAACTAAAAAATACATAGCAATGCAGTTTCATTTGTTCATTTTTTTTTATTTCACTACTGCCACAGGCTCACAGTTGGGTCAGCCAAAAAGTATTTGGGAAAATTCTCTCGGGCTCCTTTTGGTAGTTTGTAGATTGGCTGAGTTACTGCTTTTAAACTGTTACTTCTCTTTGGTTTTGCTGCAGCTTTCTATCCAGGCAACAAAATATAAACTCGCAGTTATTAGCTAAGTATTTGACACATTCCCTCCCTTTGTTTCCTGCATCTACTCTTACAGAGGGATGTGGAAGACACTAATGTACAAAGAAACACATATTGTTTCTCTTACACTATGTTCTGATTTGAAAGGCTCCTTTTCAGTTCTATTAATAGCTAAATACAGTCACATTCTGTATAGATTACAGTTTGTGGACCATCATCAATGGTAGACTTCTATAATTATGGCAGCCTTATGTTGTCATCTATCCTACTGATTAAAGGTCTCAGGCTAAAAGCTGGGAGAGTGTGACTTCTAGTTCCACTTAGGCACGAAGCCAGGTGGGTAACCTTGGGCCAGTCATTATCTATCAGATCTAGGAAGGAAGCAATGGTAGACCACTTTTGAAATTTTGTCACTAAAACCCATTTGTCAGAAATTACACTGATTTGAAAACAAGTAAGGAAAGGTCTATTTTATTTACATAACATTCTAATTGATATACCAAATTAATATTTGTCTTTTTTTTTTCTTTGAGAAAACCTGTAAGCAATTTCACTGGATATATCATACAAGCTGCTTGGCAGTTTTGATTAAAATTCATCTCTTAACAATACTGCATTAAGTCTGCTCTTTTTAAAAAGGAGACTTCAACACAGAAACTCACTCTTGTCTCAGCTTTAGATTTAAAAAACTTTATTATGCAATAATAATAATAATAACAACAACAACAACAGAATTGGAAGGGACCTTGAAGGTCTTCTAGTCCAACCCCCTACTTAGGCAGGAAACCCTACACTACTTCAGACAAATGGTTATCCAATATCTTCTTTAAAACTAACGTTGGAGTATTCATAACTTCTGGAGGCAAGCTGTTCCACTGGGCAGTTGTTGTAACTGCAGGAAATTTTTCCTTAGTTCTAAGTTATTTCTCTCCTTGATTAGTTTCCATCCATTGCTTCTTATTCTACCCTTAGGTGCTTTGGAGAATAGTTTGACTCCCTCTTCTTTGTGGCAACCCGTGAGATATTGGAACACGTCTATCATGTCTCCCCTGGTCCTTCTTTTCATTAAACTAGCCATGCCCAGTTCCTGCAACCATTTTTCATATGTTTTAGCCTCTAGTCCCTTAATAATCTTTGTTGCTCTTCTCTGTACTCTTTCTAAAGTCTCAACATGCTTTTTGCATCCTGGTAACCAAAACTGAATGCAATATTCCAAGTGTGGCTTTACTAAGGCCTTATAAAGTATACTAACACTTTGCGTGAGCTTGATTCTATCCCTCTGTTAATGCAGCCTAGAACTGTTTTGGCTTTTTTTGGCAGCTGCTGCACACTGCTGGCTCATATTTAAATGGTTGTCCATTAAGACTCCAAGATCCCCCTTACAGTTACTACTGTTGAGCAATGTACAGTACCACATATATTGTATCTGTGCATTTTGTTTTTCTTGTCTAAGTGTAGAACCTTACTTTTTTCACCATTGAATTTCATTTTGTCATAGTTCATGTGGGATGCAAACAAACCAAATACTGTATTGGTAAATATTACAACTACAGAAGAAGTTAGAGCTTCCCTATGGGGACTATAGTAAATGTCAAATATTTCCTGTGATTTACTTAATGTTTTATTCGCTTGACTAACTTGGCAAAAGTTGAGTTACAATTATTTCTGCTTCAGTGAACATAATTCCTGAAAAGTGTGGTCAGCATTATATCCCTTGGTTTAATACATTATTTCATTCTGTTTGCTGTAATTGTACCATTCCCTTGTACTGGTTTCTCTTTGTACCATGTTTAAACTGTATTGTCATGTAATGCTCAAAAAGTGTTTAATTAAAATGTAAAACTAGACATACGTTTTCAATAAGATTTTTCTAGGGAAAGATGCTCTACTATTCCTCAATCATGGAAGATTATACACACTTACACACACACACTTTTTTTACATTTACATTTGAAGAAATGATACACCTGAGAACAATATACCAACATTGTCTGCTAGAAAGATTACATTTTCCCTCAGTTTGTCTTTAAAATAGGAGATGTACTGATAATAGAATAAACAGGAAATCTGTTGGAAATGCAGGGTTGTCTTCCTTTCAAGTAAATTCAGCTCTTGTGGTGTATACCTGTTAAATAGATGAATGCTGCATATTTACACAGAGAAGATACTTCCTTCATAGCAATGTTATTAAATGTTACTTCCGGGTTCGGCGTTCGGGAGGCCGCCGAGAAGCCCCCAGGCTGTTTTAAAAGGTGACAGCCGGGCAGCGGGGCTTCCCAGCAGCCTCCGAACGCCGAACTTTTGCCGAACTTCCGGGTTCGGGGTTCAGGAGGTTGCTGGGAAGCCGCGCGGCTGTTTTAAAAGGTGACAGCCAGGCTGGGGGGCTTCCCAGCAACCTCCTGAACCCCGAACCCGGAAGTTCGGCAAAAGTTCGGCGTTCGGAGGCTGCTGGGAAGCCCCGCCGCCCGGCTGTCACCTTTTAAAACAGCCTGGGGGCTTCTCAGCGGCCTCCCGAATGCCGAACCCGGAAGTTCGGATTTGGCGTTCGGCGTTCGGGAGGTCGCTGAGAAGCCCCCAGGCTGTTTTAAAAGGTGACAGCCAGGCGGCAGCGGTTTTTTTTGCGGGGGTTTTTTTTTTTTGGGTTGCACGGATTAATTGACTTTACATTGTTTCCTATGGGAAACAATGTTTTATCTTACGAACCTTTCGTCTTACGAACCTCCCCCTGGAACCAATTAGGTTCGTAAGACGAGGTATGACTGTATTCAAAATAAAATCCCCCTAGTGGTGCTTGATTGGCATCTACATGGTCGTATCCATACAAGTTTAAGCATAACAAAAATAATTTCCTGCTGCATTATTCCGTAATATTTTTTTACTTCCCAGTGTAGTTTGCAGCTAGAAAGGAATTCTATTGTGTTTTCCTAAACCAAGTCCTAGCCAGCCTCAGTCCTGCTTAACTTACAAGCCCAAACAAGGATGGCTAGATGCTATTATTTTGCATGGTAGAATGTAGATACTTTCATTGTAATACTTTAAGTGGATTGTCTCTATATTTGAGATATTATGGAAAAGTGTCATTAAAAATAATTTTGTTAAGTGTAGATATGAGTTTTCATATACCTCCTTATTTCTCCATTTTTGGCAAAAGAAACTTTGGTCAAAGATACATACAAAATAATGGTTAACTATTAAGTTATTCCAAGCAGCAAAAAAAATTTAGAGCCATTATCAGAAAAATATCCAAATATTGGATAATGAAATGTTGATGGCCAGAAAACAATTTGCTTGCTAAAATAAACATGACTTTTAAAACTCTCATAAAGTAAGATATTCTAATTACTTCATCAATTTAAGTTAGGGCGGGGTATGAAATTTAGAAAGCTAAGGTGGCTTTGAATCCTAAAGCCTAGATTATCTAGTTTCATTTGCTTTCTAAATTGCTCAGTTTATAAAGAAAAAAATGGAGGAGATTTTCTTTAGTGTCAATTTTGTAGTATGTAAAGAAATTTTAAAAGTTCTATTTCAGAGTTGAGACCAAATACCAGTAGCTGCACATCAGAATGTGATAAACATTACTTAGGTTAATATTAATTGTAGTACATTTTCCATATAAAAGAGAAAGTGTGTGATTTGTTTAAGATTGATACTGAAAAAATGAAATCAAAGTAAATTCTGATTTTTAAAAGTTTAAAAAGTAGAACAAAGAACTAATAAATATACAGAATCTCATAATTAATCAGTAAAGATAGGCTGTTTTCCAGTTATTTATATAGTTAAATTTTTTTGCATGTGCATAAAGATCTCCTATAGATAAATGCTCACAGATTTTTCTGTAATCGTTTATGCAATTAATGTGAAAACAAACCACTTAGTTTGACAAATATACTCTTTTGACAGAATTGCTTTAAAGAAAAATATTTGGCATTAGATCTCCAGAAATAATAATGTGCTGATCTGAATGTGAATATGTGCTTCATTTTTCTGTAACAAATGGCAAATGCCTGAATATAAGACTGTCTATGCTAGTTAGTCATATAAGAATGAGATTTCAACCTTTTAAAAGATCTTCAGTTCATATTTCACTTCTGCATTTATTCAATATAAATATGTTTCATATAAACACCTTTCTTTAAAGTTCACGTTGATACTTTAGTCTAACCAGAGTTATTCTGTTGTTGCCAGAAATATCTGCTATTATTGGTATATTTAATTTATATTTTAACTCCTAGACTGCAGTATATTTTTAAATAGTTCAAAGAGTTTCTAAATAAGTTCCAGAGATATTCTCTGCTGGATTTATGTTTGTCATTTACTTTCACAGTCATCATATTTTCAGCTTTCCAGCTATAATGCTAAAAGTATTTATTATTGTTATTGCTAATCTGAGCTTCTTTTATCTCTATTTACAGCATGAAGGACTCTCCAGGTAAGATTTTCAGAATTCATGCTTTTGTTAGAGCATGCTCTCTCTGTCTCTGTCTCTGTCTCTGTCTCTCTCTCTCTCTCTCTCTCTCTGTCTCTATCTATATCTATCTATCTATCTATCTATCTATCTATCTATCTATCTATCTATCTATCTATCTATCTATCTATCTATTGGTAAATCTCAGTATTCCATATGAATTGCCTGTTCTTAACTGCTGATGGAACTATAGGCAGGAGACCTCATACAGGTAATCCTTGATTTACAGCAATTCATTTAGTGATTGTTTGAAGTTACACTGAAAACAGTAAGGGATGACCTTTTTCACACTTACAATCTTTGTAGCATCCCTATGATCATTTGATCGAAAATCAGATGCTTGGCAACTGACTCATACTTATGACTGTTGGTGTTTCCTAAAGTCATGTGATCACCTTTTCAATCTTTTGACAAGCAAAATACATGACTGTAACTTTGTTGCTTGTATCCTTACAATTTATATTGACTGGTTCCTAATATAATTTGATTGCTTATATATACTCAGACTATCATTAAGTGTTGTACCTTAATGATAATTCTGTGACGAACTTATATTTCCTTTATCTACACTGAGAGCATCTGCACCAAGACAAATTCCTTGTGTGTCCATTCACACTTGGCCAATAAAATTCTATTCTATTCTATTCTAAAATCAAGGGGAAAGCCAGATTCCCTTAACAACTGTGGCTTATCAGCTGCAGTAATTCCCTTAACAACTATTGCAAGAAAGATTGTAAAATGAGGCAAAACTCACTTAACAGATGTCTCGCTTAACAACAGAAATTTTGAGCTCAGTTGTGGTCATAAGTTGAGGACTACCTGTATCTGTTTCCAAGACTACCATCTTTTATCTGACCAGTATGGTCACCTCTCATCTGGATTTCGTTGTCTTTCAAATACTATGTTCTTCTGACAGTTTTTGAATGAACCTTATTTTCTTTCACCTGTTAGATTACACGTAAATACTTTTAGTAGTTTGTTATTCTTTTGTCATTGTGTTGGGTATCCTGTCCATAAGAACTTTATTTTTCTGAAGTTGTAAATGGTTTTGAAAGTAAATGAAGCTGCTTTTAAACCATATCTAACTTCAGGCTGGATTCAGCAAGTTCAAGCACTGGTACTAGTGATACCTATAGTGATCGACCCTCAGGCCGCACCAGTGCCTATTCCAGAAGAGCCGCTCTGAGCAGCAGAACAGAGGACGATAGTAGCAAGGATTATAAAAAGGTGGGCCATTGCTGAAATTTTTCTTTTCTTTTTCTTCCTTTTTGTTTGAAGCCTGCACTAGGATTCGGTCATTATCTCAATAGTCACATGCCAGGGGGATCAGGTACTATGGGAGGCAGGTGATAAAGAGATTTAAATAGGGAATCAGAACATTAAGAGCTTGTTTTCCTCTTATCCTTTCCCAATGAAAAATGCAAAATATTTAGTTTACCCACTTGGAGACCTTTGGGAATTGCAAAAAGGACATTGGCAGGCCATAGCCAGCTCCCACACTACCCTTTTTGTATCACAAGATAAGATTATCTTGAGCCCTCCTTTAATTCCCAAATGTAGCTGGCAACCATTGGAGAAGAAGCCAATGAAGTAATACAGATTTAAAGCCCCAATAAAACACAGAAATAGAAATATATCAAGAAAACGATGTTAAAGTTCAGCTTCAAATGTATTTAATTAAATGTATGGACTGTTTTACAAATAACTGTATTTGCATTCCTATGTTTGCCTTTTCCATGACTTTGATTTCATATGAAATAAGAAAATGTTGGGGTAAAATCTGAATATAATGTCTAATTTTTTATTGAACTTTCCAAATTGCATTTGAGCTTATCTTTAGTTTACTTGGAGCATCAATAGCCAAAAACGGTATATGAAACAATGTGCAAATGATCACTTTAAACTGAATTTTATCTGGTAACATTTAAGTACTTTTAGACCATGCTTTCACTCCCCATGACCTAAAATGATGTGCCTGGAGTGATGCAGGGCTCTTGGGAGTTCATGTACCTGAAGATATTGGCTGAAAATTAATTGAGCTGCAATAAAACTTGCTCTTCTAAAGGATCTGAAATAGCAAGTCTTGCAAACTTCTATATGTCACCATCGATTGTTCAGTAGATGGAATATTATCCAATACTGAAGTATAATCCCATTTTTGGTGGTGTTTTTTTTCCTGTTTAGCTCTATGAGAGTGCCCTGTCTGAAAATCAGAAACTGAAATCTAAACTGCAAGATGCCCAGGCGGAACTCACAGATGTTAAGTCAAAAATGGACAAGCTAACTCAGGTGAGGAAACTAGGAAATCAGAGATGTGCTGAAAAAAACAAACATGATTTTTTTTAAAAAAAAAGTTTATTATTGTTGATAAGAGAATTGATAATACAGTGGTACCTCTACTTAAGAACACCTCTACTTAAGAACTTTTCTAGATAAGAACCGGGTGTTCAAGATTTTTTTGCTTCTTCTTAAGAACCATTTTCTACTTAAAAATCTGAGCCTGGAAAAAGTTTTGGATTTTTTTTTATTCCCCTCACCTCACCTTCTTCCTTCAACAGCAACTGTCCTCCTCCTCTTTTTCTTCCTCTTCCTCCTCCCACCCAAATTCTGAGATTTTATTTCTTTCCTAATGGGTTTGCACGCATTATTTGCTTTTACATTGATTCCTATGGGAAAAATTGCTTCTACTTACAAACTTTTCTACTTAAGAACCTGGTCACGGAACGAATTAAGTTCTTAAGTAGAGGTACCACTGTACCTGAAAAAACTGAGTGCAATAATCTGCGTATGCTCTGGATTGCTAATAAATACTTGATTGTTGTTTTAAACAATACTGCAAAAATTATTACTTTATAACAAAGTGTTTTTTTTGTATGTTTTAAATAGCAGAAACAGGAGAAAACATCAGATCGTTCAAGTATGCTTGAGATGGAAAAAAGGGTATGTCTTTCCAGGTTTTCAGAATCTACTTGGATTGTGTAATTATTTTGAAAACCAAAGAGCAAAGAAAGATTATTCTTTTCCTAGCAAAAGATTCCAAAGCATCCAATTATTTTTGGATAATATCTGGCTCTGAAGTTACTTACTGAATTCTCAAAATATTTCTGCACTGCATCTTAAACTATTTGGCTGTTCTCTGTAAACTGTTTGGAAATGAAGACAGCTGAAGAAATTGCTTTCCAGATTTTAGTCCTTTGTTCCAAGTTAACAGCATGGTGTTCTGTCCGATTTTTGTGGGAGCATCTTCTACCAACTCACCCATCTATTTTCCCTTCCTATATGATGTGGCCAATGATGGAGAAGGGAAAAAGGGGCCATTTTTCCATTCTTGCCATTTGACTAGAAGGGGAAACTGATAGAGCCCTAATAAATTTCAGCTTGTCCAGAAAAGGTGGAGGAGGGGAAAATCTATCATTTCTTTGGATAATTGGTAGCTCCTCCTCCCCCAAGGGGGGATGCTGTCCGGCCAGTGGAAATGGCCCAAAAACAGCACAATGGATAGATTCCTGGTGAAAATCGACAGGGTTTTTTGCTTCTGCTCATGCGAGGAAGCAAAAATCCCAGCGAAAATACCTGAAATCTCGTGAGATTTGGCTTGCTGCTCATGTGCAGAAGCCAAATTTCACACAGGGTGCACGCGCCCCGAGGAACATCCGGGTAGCACAATAAGTGGCTGCCCTATATTGCTAATTGGTAAACTTGTTTTTTTTAAAAGTTTCATTTAAATTGTTCAGATACACGAGTTAAATTGTTAAAGAAAAGTTCCAAAGTATCACCAGTCCAGCAGCCTGCATCATTGTTTTCTTTGGCTCTTTTTCTATCCTTATTCATAATTGCTAAGGATTTAGACACATACTAAGAACAGGCAGATGACTAGAGAAGAACCAGGGAAGAGAGCAGGTGAAATGAAATTAAGAGGAGGCAGAAATCTCAGGTTCATAATTTCTGGGGAGGGGGGCAGGTAGCCCAAAGTATCCATTGTGTAGAACCTGCCACAGGACACAGTAGCTAATTGGAGTGGAGAAGCTTGTTTACAATGAAGTGAAATTCAACAAATGAATTTGACAATACTGCTTCTAGTAACAAAAGATGTAGTATCCTACTTGTAATGAAGTAGGATACAAAGGCTGAAAATTGCTTTCCTAATCGGATTGGGGTTGTCGAGAATAGGGCCTGTCCTCAAAAAATGGTAGCTGATATGTATGCTTGGACAATAAGCTCTCAGGCTAGCTTACTGATATTTTTATTAACTTTAAAGTACTTTATTTTTTAAAGAGTTCATTATAACTCTGGATTTTGCAATGTGATAAATCTAATAATATATATTAGATATAGCTCTCATTATATGGCAGTTAATGCTATATACTATATAGAGTATTTATTTATTTCACTTTGATTTGATGAAATAAATAAATTGTTGTTTTGAAATTGTTAAAAATATGTTGAAGTACAGCATTAATATCTGATATTAATCAGGATAATAGTTTGAAAATACTTTTTCAGAATACAGGTAGTACTCGTTTAACAACTGTTTAATAACAGCTCTGAAAATGTCAGTTATCATCTGAATTGAAACTTACAACCATCACTCCATCCCCAGTCACATGATCACAATTTGAGTGTTTGGCAACGAGCTCACATTTACAATTACCTATCTGTCAGTGAGATGTGGAAATTTTATTTGGTCTGAGTGTGCACTTATGTGAAGAAACAAATAGAATCAATAATTGAAAGAATGCAGCTGCTGTGCTGTTCGGAATTGGAGTTGAAAGAAACAAGAAAGGATAATGGGAATAAGAGTTGAGAAAGAGGATTTATTACATGGCACAAACATTTTTGCTTTGGAGTAGGGCTATATTGTGTTTGAAAACCCTTAAGCCTATGAGATTTTTTTGTACTTTCTGAAAACTCATGAAAGATGATCACTGTGAAAATATTTCCTGAACAGGAAAAACGACTCCTTGAACGGAAGCTTTCTGAAATGGAAGAAGAGATGAAGGTATGAAAATGGTATCATTTATTTGCCATCTTCTAAATCTAGTAGCATCTTTTAAATTGCCATGTAATTAAAATCTTGTTGTTCAAATCTCCTAACTAAATCCTCTCATTCAAAACAGCAGTGTTCACTAACTGATATCCTTATGCTTTTCTGGTTGAATTGGAAGCATTTTCTAATATTTTTCTTCCAAACTTTGGTGCAATGTATTCTACACCATTTTTATTAAAACATCTTTATCTGTGCCTGTATTGTGTTTAAACCTGGCTACTAAGAATTCCTTTCAATCCTTTCTAATACTGGCCTACTGATTCAACTAAATGTTAATTAAAAGTTGAAACTTGTAAAATACTTTCCTCCTTGTAAGACAAATATTTTAGTCTTTCTTATTTCATTCCTTGTAATATCCTTTGGATATTCCTGAATTCTTATGATTGATAAAAAATGAAGCTTTCATTCCTATATGAGTGGTTCTTTTAATATAGAAACCTGGGAAGGAGATAAGTTCATACTATCAAAAATGTTTTCCATTTTTTAGTGGAAAATGTTCCCAGGGAATGCAATAGTTCTGCTACTTGTAAAAGTAAAAACATGTATAAATTTAATTAATAAATAAACAAACAAACAAACAAACAAGATGCTCTTTCCAAAAACCAATGGTAGATGAAAGATTAAAATAAATCTTAAATATTACTGTTTTAAGCATATATATTCAAAAGAATAATAAGAATTGCAGCTTTATGGCAAGACTGGTAAATGAACATTTTTGTCAATAATTTTAAACCCATTAAATATAAATAATCATTTTGTGTACTTTGAAAGATAGATAAGCTATTAAGTAATGTTTGTAGTTTCTGAACAAAGATTAATGTTTTCTAGTCCTGGAAATTTTTAGATGTAGGGCCTTCAATTCCCAATATTCTTAACAATGGCCATGCCGACAGGAAAATTCTGGTTACTAAAGGCCACATGTCAGAAAATTACTACTATATTTGGGAAACATTGACTTTGATTGTCATATGATCTTACATGAACATACACATACATATGTGTGTAGGTGTATGTATGTGTCTTAACATATAATGTTACTCTGAATCTAAAGATATCCAGGGTCAGTATGTGCAATTATTCATATGGAAATTTATTAAAATACATGGGAATAATGTAGTTTGGGCTTTTTATAACCTAGCATTAATATATTAAAACTCACATCTCAAAGGTTTTGACACTTAACATAGCCAATATCCAATTTCCTTGCAAGATATTCATTGTATCTTCTGAAATTATTACTAATAATATTCAATTGAATTTCCTTTGCTACATGTATTTTCTCTATCCTTAATTACTGCATAAATTAAATGCACAATTATAATTATGTAAGAAAGTCATGAACACTTATTTTGGATGAAGCATGATTCCAAAGTAAGGATCCCTACCTCAGATTTTATGTGAAATGGAATATCTGTAAGCGGATTCAGAGAGTTAAGAGGTTGTAGAGTTTGTTTTTGGAATCACTTTTTAAAGTTCCATGTCAACAACCTCACCATAATTATAAAATGCTAAGCCACCTTCCAAAACAAATTTTCCCAGGGCAGCTTGCAAAACTTTAAAAACGAGCCTAAATTTAAACTGAAAATATATAAACTGAAATTAAAAACATCATTAAAATATAACTATAAAATAGTAGAAAGAACATAATTTACAAAGTTCTATTGCAGCAAAAAGTGTTAAAAAGTAGACATGTGACCTCATTTGAGGGACTTTTCATAAAACTCTTGTTCCAAGACTGTTCGCTTAGTATATCTCAGATTTAAGACTTAGATTTAATCATGTGAATAGGAACATGTAAAAACAGGTGTCTTTCCAATATATCACACCACATTTTCTGTTGGTGTCTTTGATATTCCACATTTTCTTCAGCTCAAGGCAGTTTATGTATGAATCTTCTTCATTTCTTCTTACAATAACCTATTAGGTGGACTCAGTTAAGAAAGAGCATCTGGCCAAATGTTATAATGGAAATTTGGTCTTCCCAATCATAGGGCTGTTCTAGGGTTAAAATCTGTATGTTTTAATTGGGACCAGAAACAAACTGAGAGATGTTAAAGATATTTTAGTAGTAATGTGATGAATAATGTCCATGCACAGCACAAAGCTATCAAAACTGCCAACAGAAGTCATGATGACAAATGTTGTATGTTGTCCCTTTGCTGTATTTAGAAGTGTCTACCTACCTTTCCACCTGTTTTCCAGCCCAGTATCTGTTGACAGAGGTGCACTAAATCTGTCACCCTCTCTCTTGTGGCTGTGGAAAGTATCAAGGGATTTTATTTAAATACTGGATATGTCGGTCCTGGCTCTTCTCAAATGTATATCTACTTCAGTTTCTATTTTCTGAGATATTGGCATAAACTGAGGATTTTTTTCTTTAATTAGCCTGGAGGTTTCTATAAATAATCTTAAGAGGTCCAATCTTCATGAACCCTAGCTTTTGGAAATTTAGGAATTTTATACAGAGTATCTTTATATAGAAACTTTTCTCAATCATAAATGGCCATATTAAAACATGTGTTATTAAAGTGGAACCAGCTGTTCAAAAAACTACAGAAGCACATCAATATTTTTCTTCAAAGATCACTCATATTTTTAGATCCACCAAAACAAAACAACCCTGCATCCATTTCCTCCTCCAAAGGGGCTATTAAAAAGGTAAGGGTGTCCCGATGGGTTTTACCTCACTAGTTGTGACCTGCTTTGGGGGGGCGGTGCTCCTCTACTTTTCTTAAACCAAAGAGCCAATGTTTTCCAGAGAGGTTTCTGCAATCGGATAGCATTGATATCACACTACTGCCCAAAGCATATAGCTAAAGATGGAACACTGTATTCTTCCCACATGCTTATATGCAGCACCTATTCATCTACTCGCAATTGCATACTTTTGGCTGCTAGGTTTGTGACAAGTGACAAGAGCTCAATCCGTGACACAGCTATTAAGTCTGGAACTACCTAGCTGTAGACCTGATCCCAAAGGGGAAATTATTCCTGCATAATTCATCCTCCCTCCCTCCCCTCCTCTCTCATTTTCACTCTTAAAATATGCCTATTCCATGTCACAATTGGGGAAAAAGTCTCTTGATAATCCATGGATTCATTGATAGGATATTGTCAGGCTTCTGGTTTTCTTGTTTCTTTATTGTGCTTTCAGTTATTTTCAGATTTAACAAAAAGCTACTTAGTTCTTCAGTGGTTGGAGCAGAAGTTGTCTTCTAAAGTGCTTAATACCCCTCTCTCCAGACACCTGCTCTGAAGAACTGTCATTCTTTTGTTATTGCAATTTTTGATAGCTGAAGTGAGATGATATATTATGCTGCCCTTAGTGGCCTGATAAAACTGATTTTACAGGATAACACTGCTTGCCTGCACAATTTTGTGCCTTTCTTTTGTTTGTCTCCTGGTGCTTATGGTCCTATTATATAAGAGAGAATTACAGATTTGCTTGGCTTCTGAAATATTTTGTTCCAAAAATAAAAATTCCTGAACTCTTAAAAACACGATAGCGAGGAAAGCAATTTCCTGACTTACTGGGGATGGTTCCAGTTGCACAATAACCTTTAAAAGAAACGCTTAAACTGATTTTACTGCAATTATTATTGTTTGAAGCTGAGCTCCATTTAAATTGAACTCTGTCTCTTTAAAATAAGACATTTTAGTAGCTCACATTACAATCCAGCTGCAAGAGAAGGACTGCATCACCTAGCTTGATAGCATTCTACACCGTTGAATGTATTTATAGATGAACTATTAAAGAACTGAAATGAGAATGCGTTTTGATCTGTTGATAATGTGCAATATTAGAAGAATTATCAGAATGCTGCTATTGTGCCTTCCTACTGTATAACTAATAAATCCTTTTTTTCTTAAAAAAAAAGACTTAAAATAACCTACTGTAAATGTGAACATTCCATCTCTTACTAATGTGAGATGAAGTAAATAGCTGTGAACACATGTTGGAATGATTTAAAGCACAGGGCTTGAATGTGTGTTATGAAATTCCCTGATGGCCTTATTCATGAGTTATTTATTGAATATTGAGGTAACTTAAGCAGCAAATACAATATCTACTAGTGGACTGGTGTATGTTTGTGTGTGTGTGTGTGTGTGAAAGAGAGAGAGAATAATAATACCATTTTCATCATGTCTATGTCGTTTGAATGACATCCATTCTTGCATCATATGCTGTATCTGTCTGCAGTTTCTTTTAATACCAGAGTCACCTTGACTTAATATAGCAAATATACCTACATTTTACCTCAGTCTTGCCAATGCTGTTATTTTGTTTAGGCTTATTAAGTTTTCAAAAAGCTCACTTTTGAATCACATAATCTGTTATATTGCAACTTTTTTTTTCTTACTGTCTGCAGCTCACTTACAAAGAGACATAAAAAACTAAACTGATTCAAGCAATGTCATAAAATTCCTAAGACCGTTTGTTGCCAATATTCCTCAGCATAATAGGAAAAAGATTTTGGTTTACTGAACTACCTCTATTGTGATTTTAATGGTTTGTGCTTCAGTGTTTTACATCAGAGTAAATTAAGACTATTCTAATGTGTGCCAACCACAGTTTCAAAGGAATGTTCTGAAACATCCAGACACATAGTGCAGGGTACTTTTAAAACTCAGAATAGGAGAGAGTTAATTTAGTTTCTCTTCTATTCAAAACCTCTCATCAGTGTTACCTCTAATTTTTTCCCCGGGGTGGGCGGAAAAGTATAGTGTCTGAGCGGCAGTCCCTTAATAAATAAACAAACAAACAAACAAACAAATAAATAAATAAATAAATAAATGAAGTAAGTGTGGGCGTGCGCTATCACACATGAGCGAGTTCTTGCAGCCATAATTCTATATTTTTAATAGTTTATTTTCAAATACACAGTAATCATCATTCAACACTCCAAACTAAGATTAGCCTCTCACAACAGCCATTGCAAATTATAAATCTTTTCCTCTAGAAATACCAAGATGTATTTGAGAACTTTAGGTTTAGTCTGTCAGTCTCAGATTAAAAACATTATCAATATCCAATATATTCATAAATGTATTTAATAAGTCAAAAAAGTCTGGCTCGCATTACAGTTTCTCACATCTGTCTCTCACATTGATGATGACCATTCCATCTTTGTCTTTGTCCATTCTCAAATAGATCTTGGTATTTCTAGAGGGAAATATTTATAATTTGCAATAGCTGTTGTAAGAGGCTAATCTTAGGTAGTTTGCAGTGCTTAAGTGGGTGCTAGAACAAATCAAATAGTATAATAAATTAACCATACCTATTGGTACATCCAGACTTTCTATCTTTCTTTCCCTGCCTTTCTCCCTCTTTCTCTCCCTTCCTTTTCCCTCTCTCTATCCTATTTCCCCCCTCTCCCTCCTGTCTATCTCATCCTCCCTCTTTCCTTTCTCCCTTTCTCTCCCTCTTTCCTTTCTCCCTCTTTCCTTTCTATCTTTCTGTCCCTTCCTTTCTCCC
The DNA here is from genome assembly GCF_031021105.1 of Erythrolamprus reginae. Taxonomy (NCBI): domain Eukaryota; kingdom Metazoa; phylum Chordata; class Lepidosauria; order Squamata; family Dipsadidae; genus Erythrolamprus; species Erythrolamprus reginae. Next base: position 68,419,354 of record NC_091952.1, read on the forward strand.
TCTTTCCCTTCATCTTTCCCTCTCTCTTTATCTCAATTCCCTCTTTCTCCCTGTGCTACTGTGCCTGCCCTGCAGCCCCACCACGGACGGACTGCCTTAGCATCGGCACCCCCCCATACACACACACACACACTGCAGCTCCCGGACCATCGGCGGCACACACACACACACGCATACACCCCACACACGCTGCGTTTCTCCCCGTGTTTCTCCCTCTTTCCCTTCATCTCTCCATGCACACACTGCAGCTCCCGGACCATCGGCGGCACACATGCGCGCGCACACACTCCACACACGTTGCGTTTCTCCCTCTTTCCCTCTTTCTTTCTTGCTCTCTCACTCTCTCTTCCTTCCTATCTTCTCTCTCTCCCTTCCTTTCTTTTCTTCTCTCTTCCTTCCACTTTTTTCTCTTTGTCTCTCTCTTTTCCTTCCTTCCCCTCTTCCCCTCCCTCTCTTTCTCCCTCTCTCCCTTTATATTTATCTCTCCCTTCCTTCCTCTCTTCCTCCCTTTCTCTCTCCCTCTTGTTCACTTTTCTCTCCCTTCCTTCCCTCCCTCCCTCCTTCTGTCCTCTCCTCTTTCCCTCCCTCTCTTTCCTTTCTCTCCACGTCTCCGGCTTTGCGGACCGGCACAAGGCTCAAGCCAGCTGCCCGGGAAAGCCAGGAAGGTCCTCCTGCCCCCCCCCCAGCCGAAAACACAACGGAGGTCTTCTGCCACCAGCATGAGCCTCACGTTGCTCCACCCCGCTTCGCCTGTCATCCTGGACCTCCATTGTGTTTTCGGGGGAGAGCGGCAGGAAAGCCCTGTGCCGTCAGGAAAGCCGGGTTTGCTTTCCGTGAAAGCAGCGCGCCTTTTAAACACGCTGCTTTCTTGCAACTCTTTCCTGGGTGGGGGTGGGGGGGAAGGAGGCCACCCTCCCCAGGAAAGAGGTACAGGAAAGCAGTGTGTTTAAAAGGCGCGCTGCTTTCACGGAAAGCAAACCCGGCTTTCCTGCCGGCACAGGGCTTTCCTGACGCTCTCCCCCGAAAACACAACGGAGGATGACAAACAGGACGAAGCGGGGTGGAGCAACGCGAGGCTCAAGTAGGCAGCTTCCGCGCATTTCTTTCGGCAGAAGAGGAGGAGAGGGAGCGGATCGGGCGGGCGGAGGCAGCACCTTCTACTGCCGGCGCCTCCCCACCCCCCCACGGGCTGGCAGGTGGATGGGGACTGCGCGCCCATGGAAAAGGGTGCACGGGGCGGTATTTTGGGGTGCACGCGCGCTCATGCGCGCAGCCTACAGGGAACGGTGCCTCTCATACAGTTCCTCCTCTAATACAAAGGTGAGAGATAGGTCTGATAGATAAAAAGGACGGGCACTACATACAAAACAGATTTTTTAAGACTGCTACCATTCAACACATCTCTATCAAAATAAAGGTGAGCTAAAATGGTGGTGTAGCAGGGAGGTTGCAAACTCCAGCTAAAACTAGTGTCTCCCCCACCCTTCTTAATTTCAACAGATTTGAGAGCATGGCAGATTTATATACTGCTATCACCTAATAGGAAAATGAATCTCTTTCCCTCACACACACACACATTACAGTAGTTACACCAACTCCCTCCAGGGATTCAAACTGCCCCCACCCTCCTCGCCTTCCGCAAGAGCCTCAAGACCTATTTATGTCGCCAGGCATGGTATAACTAGTGTATCCCCCCCCTCTGACCATTGAAAATTATGTGTGGTTATGATTGTGTAGTATCGATTGTTTTTTAAGGTAATGGGTATCTGTATTGTTCCATTGGTGTTGTGAGCCGCCCCGAGTCTTCGGAGAGGGGCGGCATACAAGTATAACAGATTATTATTATTATTATTATTATTATTATTATTATTATTATTACAACATGCAAAGACACAGCAAGTGAATTGTGGGTGGGGCAAGAGGCAAGCTCTCTCAGACTTGCAAGGTTTTGGCAATGTAACTTTAAATAAAGTAGAATTATTTCATCTGGTTGGGATCCCTGTCTGATCTACCCTGCAAAGCCGGATCAATCTTGCAAGACTGAAAGTACAATTCCTCCCCCCCCCCCCCAACACCATACCCATTAAAGCCTCTTCTGAGCCTCTTGTCTCTCCCACCATCCAGCTGTGGGCTAAGTTATCTCTTATCTGATCATATGCTTGGCAGAACAGAGAGTGCTTTAAAAATAAAAGAGTAAGAAGCACAAATGCTCAGATGCATTTCTGCTAAGGATGAGTGGCTTTGAAGATTAGCCTAAATCAGGGCTGACTGGGGACATCTAAAATGGCTATATATGTTGAACAAGATTTAGTTAATGTACTTGAAATTGCAGAAATAATAAAGAGGAGGAGCCTGTAATTGAATATAATTAGTGTTATAGGTTGTAATTTGGAAACTGGTTGCTTCTACATGCCCTTATAAACTATTCTAATCATCCACCAAAAAAACACCAAAAGCAAGATTACTGTGTTAGATTTACTATATAGTGACTTCCCTGGAAATTGTTATTACAATGATATCTTTATTTTGGATGTGAACATTCAGTTTCTCAACAGAATATTTTTAGCATTAATATGCTTGAGAATATAATTATAGTGAGTGTCTTTTAAATTGTTTTGTTCATTTCTGTTTTCTGTCTCATTTACACTTAGAGTTAGTATATAAATAATCTTACATTTTCTTAAGATAAGCAAATCTGTCACAGACAGGTTTAGTGGCCTAATTAGGTGCTATTTGAAGTATTCAGTTTTTTAAATCTTTCATTCCAACTTCCACACTGTTTTAGAGGAACTATACTGAACATATTTTGAACATATTCCCTTTTAGAAAAATTAGTTCTTATATAAAGGTATATCCTAAAATTTTTTTAAAAAAAGACCTAGAACTCTCTTTATTGTAATAGTTACTTTTTGGGGGGAAATATAAAGGTTTTAAATTTTATTTATATTTCTTAATAAAGTTGATACAACTATTCACATGGAGGTTCAACACAAAATGATGCCCAGTGCTTTATTAACTGAAAAGGGCATTATAAACACAGCACAGACAAACTGGTAGGTTGTATTTGTGAAAGATTTCAGAACATCACTAACTTGTACAAATTCACTCCCCTTTTCAAATATTTCTAGATGTTCTGACACTTTTTGGCTCTTTCTCCTTTAATATACAAAGCTGCTTTTGATGGGAAGAGTCAGATCAAGAAATTCACAAAGAGACTGTAACTTTTGCATCCAGCTCTTAGACAAGAATCTTTCATTAATTGACGGTGGGGGGGAAATGTCATGGCCACAATTTCCCTGATGCCTGTTACAGGTATAATCAAGTTTGTGTGCGCATGTGCCTATGCCAGTTTTGACTTCTGACAACAACCTGGATAATTCTTTGCAGTTTTCTTGGGGAGGCTTTTTGGAAATGATTTGCCATTGCTTGCTTCCTAGGAGTGAGAGAGTGGCTGATCCAAAGTCACCCAGCTGGTTTTGAACCTAAGACAGGACTCGAACTCATGGTCTCTGGATTTCTAGCATGTTGCCTTAAACACCACTGACTCATGATGATAAATTTACCCTTAAATTTGAACTGTGAGCAGAATGAACATCCTCTTTGGTTTCTTTTCAGTGTTTCTAACACTTCAGTGTGTTGTTGAGTTTCTTTTGCAATTTCACTGCTGTCCACCTCTCATTGCTGCTCTTTTCCCCCCCTTCACGCTTGCCAATTGAATTCACATTTCTGTGCTTTTTATATTCTGTTTTGTCTTTGTCTGTCTCCTCCATATCTCACTTTACAGAACCTTCACAAGCTCAAACAGATTCATTCTTTGAGGCAGATGAATGAGCAACTGCTGGCCGAAAACAGGGCTTTGACCCGGGTGGTAGCCAGGCTCTCGCAGTCCGCTGAGCCCACAGAGTCAGAAGAGCTATAGCACCTCCCCTTCCAGTTGATCTCACCTCTCCTTCCATTCTTCCAGGCAGGTCTTTGCTCTTATTATCTGTTCAAGCTATCTGCTACCCATTCTGCTGTCTTCCTAAACGTGTTTAATAAGAAGGATGCCACACCAATAGCAATATGCCATTGAATAATTTCCTTTTCAAGTGCTCTTCCCTCAAGGTATAGTCCTTATCTTGGAGATATCATTCCTGATTTGTACAAGGTATGCATTTTCTGCATGTGAATTTCATATCAGCGAACAATCTCCAGTATAATTTAAAAAAATATTTTGTCTTTACTTTGCCTTTTAAAGGCAGTGTGAATGAAAGAAGTAAAATGAATGATCAGAGTATAGGTGTCTGGTTGTCCCAAGTGGTATAGTAGATTAAGGCAGTATGGTAGAATTATGTACTTCTAAAAATATACATTATTTTTTTATATAAACTGGCAATTTGTAAATGATCTGAGTTGGAATATATGCCATATATTAAATATATGGAATATTTAAAATTTGCCCTGCACTGAACCATTATATGTCACACAGACCTCGACATGAGTATTTGAGATGATTATGAGATCTTCAAAGAATTCATTATCATGAGGTGCCATGCTGAACATCCAGCGACCAGTATGAGAGAGTGAGAGTGATAACACCGAATTTAACACACCTGTTCCCCTTACACACTTGAGACCTTGTAACACTAACAAGTCACATGACACCGGGGTGGGAAAACGACTACTTGGGCCCCATTTGGACATTATCACTTGGGGTATACTCACTTTTGTTGCCTGAAGTTTAGATATTAATATTTATGTGTTGTGTTATTTTGAGGGGACAGCATGTTTATACTGTTATACAAGCTGTATACTTACTACTTTACATTGTAGCCACGTGTCATTTCTTCAGTGTTGTCACATGAAAAGATAAACTTCAATATTTATAAAATGTGAGGGGGTATACTCACTTCTATGATATACTGTATCAATAATGAACTCTTAAAGGGCCTCAATCTAGTTTTTTGTAATGGATTTGTACATTTTGCATTTTACAGTGATCCCTTGATTTTCACAGGTTCAAACTTCGCGAAACGGCTATACCACGGTTTTTAAAAAAATATTAATTAAAAAATACTCCCGATGACATCATACATCATCACCAAGAGTCACTTCTCTCTCTCTTTCTCTCTCTTTCCTGTCATTCTCTGTTTCAATCATTTTCTCATTTCTCTTTTTTTCTCCCCTTTTTTCTATCATTTCTCTCTCTCTCTCTCTCTACCTTCCACTCTCCCCCCTCTTGCTCTCTCTCTCTCTCTCTTTCTCCCTTTCTCTCTCCCTCTCTCCTTTCTATCTCGCTCTGTCTCTTGCTCTCTCTCTTTGAGAACGCCTGCCCCGCCTCTCCTGCAGCCCCCTCGCTGACAGCTGGGACGAAAACGCTCTCAGCTAAGGGACTGCAAGAGGGGCGGGGCAGGCATTCTCAAAGTGCTCAGAGCGGTTAGCGGCCGAATGAGGAGGACGAGAAGCCGTAGCCGCCAGTGCTACTACAGGAGGAGAGGAGGACCCATGCCCCAAGAAAGCCAGTGAGAGGGGTGGATCAGGTGGGCGGGGGGGTAGCGGCGAGGGGGCCGGAGGCGCTGGGGGGGTGGGGGCGGCCGACATTCAAAACAATCTTCGCTGGCCTCCGCACTTTCGTCGCTCCCCGTCCCCAACTTCAAGCCCGGCTCCTTGCGCGGCCTTGGAAAAGGATGCGCAGGGGTAGTTTTTTGCTGTCCATAGCCAAAAATTGTGTTTTTACTTCTGCATCTCTACTTTGCGGAAATTCGACTTTCGCGGGCAGTGTGGGAACGCAACCCCCTGAAAATCGAAGGATCACTGTACTTCACTGCCCAGAATTCCTTTGTTAGATGAGCAACTATATAAATGTGTTCAACGAATAAATTATGTCTTCTAATTCTTTTGGTTCCAAGGAAATTCTGACGATCATTGGATTGATCTTGAAAATCCAGTATTTCTTTCATACCGTCTTGTCTCAGATTTACACTTTTCAGTTTTAAAGTAAAAATGATTGTACAGTATTTGGTGTTTATAAAATTCGTTCTGATAGTTGTTGTTGTTATATATTCACCTCTTATCTGTCCCTAATTAATTAATCATATATGCCATTAAATCAGGCTTAAATCCTAATGCTTGCATGAATGACTTATCTCTAGCAGTAGTTGGAAACTGCATTCACTTCAAGATGGAAGTTGGATGGATGGAATCTATATGATGATATCTGGGATAAAATGGACTCTTTGCATATCCAAGAACAAAGTTCTTGATTATCTAAAGAATCGGCAGAGTTTTCTATGATCTAAGCTCTGCTACATGTAGATTGGATCCTTGCTACCTTGGTCATGAATATCACTGGAGGGGGAAGGACTAAATTGGATTCAGAGCATAGTCAGTGCTTCTTTGAGGGAAGAATAGCTCTTACAGAGACATCAGTTTTTCCCACTCTTCAAGAAGCCGGTTCTGAATTTAACAGAAATGGATAACTGCCATCCTGTCCTCAAAGGCTCCTTTTGTGGGAAGGATGTGCCAGGCCAAAAATTTGTATCCATGTTAGTTTGAACTGAGGCTTCTATATGGTTTGGAAATCGCATTGGTCCCCCACGTGGGACTCTCATAGGACTTGAATAGAAGAAGCGTAATCATCCTTATCCTCCTAAATTTCTCAGTGTTTGTTAACCACAGCATCATATGTAGATTTCTTGGGAGTTCTGAGAGTTGGAGGTGTCAGATTACGGTGGTTCGATTCCAGTCTTAGTCTGAATGTCCAAAAAGTGGTGGCTGGGGCAAAAGTTGGACCCTCAAATATCTAAAACATGATGTATTCTCTAGCTTTTCATTGTTGCTCATAATTTTTATGTATGTAATATTTTCTCCAATTCTCCATTTCTTATAGTCTTATTATTAATACAAAATATTTTTCTACTTTTACAATATTCCTAACAGATATTTAAGAATTATTTTTATCTTCTACACTGCATACAAACAGTTGTTCAACTTAATTTTAATAATTCTAATATCCATACACTTTATTGAAAAGCTTTCATAAAATTCTCCTTTACAAACTATTTTTCCAATCTATATAATTCTAATAATAGTATAATTACATTACAAATATATATTAAAAATATTTTTTTCTCTTTTACCACATACAGTACAAAGCAGTTATCCAATTTATATAATTCTAATATTCATGCTTTCATAAAATATTTAATCTTTTCTTTCTCCTTTATCCCACATCTCTCACCCAAATCCATATTTTTAAGGTTGTCTTCTATATACTTTAAAAAAAAATATGTTTCATCTACTTTTAGTTCTGCTTTTGAACTATGCCCTCTTTCTCTCCCTTCACCCTTTTAATTTCTTTCTAATTTCTGCCCCCTCTTTCTCCTCTTGGGCTATCTTCCCATTTTAAAGTATTTTCTCATTTCCCTTTTTCCCATTTCATTACTTTTAAAGTATCTTCCTTCTGTTCTAGTTTTTTATTCATCATCGATTTTACTAATATCTTATTGTTGTAGTCTTCATGTTGATTTCACAGTTCTGCTGTCTCCACTGCTCTTCCTGGTAGGTCTGATCCTTCCTCTTTATTTGTTATCCCTTGTATTAGTTTTTTAATTTTTTTGATCTATATAATCCATGCACCAAATATTCCCTTCATCTCCTTGTGTTGTTCTTTTATAGAATCCTTAATGTCTTGGTACATCAATTCCATTTTATTATCTCCACATTTCCATTTTATATTTAATCCAATTCAGGAAAAGAGATCAGGGGATTCTCCAATCCTCTTCCAAGACTTTTATTTTAAAGTGAGTAGATTCTATTAGCTTGTCAGTCAGGGGTTTGTTTTTTTTTGGGGGGGGGGGGTGAGTTTCTCACCACCTGTAGAGAATTTAGGAATGATTGCAGGAAAAAGCAGAATTAAATGCATTTTCAGAAACATTTTTGATTTGTTTTATTGATTGATTAATTTGGATCCTTTTCCTTCATCATGCCTTGACAATTCAATTCAAAATATTGCCTCCTTTTTGGGTAAGTTTTTAAAGATTGCTTAATCTCAACATGTTTACTTGACTGATTAAAAAACATATGTTTTTTATCCTATCATATGGCAATAGAAAGATACATTGAGTTATTAGTAGCCAATTGGGTATTTCTTGACAAATGTATCTTTTTCTTTTATGTACGTTGAGAGCATATGCACCAAGACAAATCCCTTGTATGTCCAATCACACTTGGCCAATAAAATTCTATTCTATTCTATCCTATCCTATTCTATTCTATTGGCAAGAGATCCCAAATAAATTTGTGGTTGTGGTTCCATCTTAAGTAGATAACAAATATTTCACTTCACTGATAAACCATCTCCTTTCTTTCGGGATCAGCTGTCAGAAGTGTTTCAGTGCTCCTCATCTTATCAAGCACTGTCATTTCTTTCAACAGAAATCTGTCTACAAGAATTCTTGGGAGCTAAATGGAGCAGTGGTGGGATTCAAAAAGCTTTACTACCAGTTCTGTGGGCATGGCTTGATGGGCATGGCAGGGGAAGGATACTGTAAAACCTCCATTTCTTCTCCATTCCAGGGGAAGATTACTGCAAAATCCCCATTGCCTCCTGATCAGCTGGGATTCGGGAGGCAGATAATGGATGGGGATGGAATCAACCTGAGGTGGTATTTACCGTTTCTTCAAACTGCTCAAAATTTCCTCTACTGGTTCTCCAGAAATAGTCAAACCTGCTGTATTTCACCTCTGGAGTGCAGGCATATAGAAAGTATGCCTCCTTCATTAAATATGTGCACATATGTGTCCTATTTTGTAAACTATTAAAAATCCAAATTTCTGTCCCAAAGTAGCTTACACTTGAATGTCCTTGCCTGAGAATCACTTGGCATTTCTAAGAACATTTTTCATAGTCCAGATTATTAATAAACTAAAATCACATTTTACATTTCCAAAATGAAGAAGATTTAACTCAAAGTACCTTTTATTAATTTATTTTGTAAAACACACAAAATAAGAAATTGACAGACATTGAAAATTGACAAAAGTCATTGAAAACTGGCAAAATTTTACTGAAAACATTTTCCACAAAGAAATTCATGCCATTTTCTTCCCTACAGGAATGTGAAATATGAATTTAAATAATTGAAATAATAAAACCTAGTTTTTTAAATAACTTATTATTGCTGTTACTAGTATGTTTGTACTCTATAATATATAACAGATTTACCTAAACCAGACTCTTTGATCCATAGCTGATTTGTCACACAAAAATGAGATATACTGTACATATTTGCTGTAAAGTGTTTAAAGTTAATCTCCTTTCAAAATTCCTTGTATTAGTTTTTTAAAATTTTTGATCTATACAATCCATACACCAAATATTCCCTTCATCTTCTTGCATTGTTCTTTTATAGAATCCTTAATGTCTTGGTACATCAATTCCATTTTACATATTTGCTGTAAAGTGTTTAAAGTTAATCAATTTCCTTTCAAAATTCCTTGTATTAGTTTTTTAAAAATTTTGATCTATGCAATCCATACACCAAATATTTCCTTCATCTCCTTACGTTGTTATTTTATAGAATCCTTAATGTCTTGGTACATCAATTCCATTTTATTATAAGAGTTTAAAGTTAGTCAATTTCCTTTCGAAATTGAAAAAAAGACTATTCTTTTTCTAAATGTAATTAAGTTTGTTATTAAGATGAAAACTGGTTGTTATAAAAAGGATAGAGGTTTATTAGTTATCTTACTTTGAGAGGTAAGTCTGAAGAGAGGTGCCCATAGTATTTTCTATCTTACACATCAAAATAAATTTGTTGTTCTGTATCAGTCAGTGAAATCATTTTGGTCAATACACAATTTTCTGTTCTGTATATATCTGGGATAATTTCTTTCTTCTGTTTTAGAAAGGTAAAATACTCTTGCATTAAGTAGTTGGCCATATGCTAAGCAAAAGTCATTTATATGAATACAGATTACTATTGTATACATTACTCTTTTTCTCCCTCTCCCCACTTTGCTTCCCCTTCCCCCCCCCCTCCCAAAGTGGCTGGAATTCTGGGCCCCTCTTGGCACTGAAATGTTTTGATGCTCTATCTTGTCTTTGAAACAGGTTTTGACCGACCTGAAGTCAGACAATCAGCGGCTGAAAGATGAGAATGGAGCACTCATCCGAGTCATCAGTAAACTTTCAAAGTAGCATATTGAACGAAAGATGGGCAGAAAGAGGAGATTTCTGTGCACAAGCTGCTAACCCTGCCACCGACTTCTGATCTTCCAGTTGAAAGAACTGCTGACAATTTAGCCATGGACCAGTTGGCAACATACACAGCTCCTTGCACTTGCTGGGCATTTTTATTTTGCACAGTGCTTACCCCACCCCTTTGTTCTAAAAGCATGCCTCACCACAAGTTTATTATTTTTACAATATTGAAGTAATTTATTCTAAGGGACAAAGAGTGATTGATACTGTCTGAACTACTCAAACCATCTGCTGTGAACCCGATGTGCATCCAACCTTAATCTGATGTAAAGAAGTTTCTACTGTAATAAGTGATACAGAAGTGACTATAGTGTCAATCAAACATGTCTTAAAATACTGTCATGGAATAGGAATGGAATGGAATTACTCTACCTTCTGGAATTTGGGAGTCTGCAATCTGAAAAACTTGTTGGCTTATTTCTATAAGAGTCTCATAATTGTGTCTTGCCTTGGAAATGCATATTCTATATATCTCTCAGTACTTGACTGATTTACTAATGTTAGATTTGAACTCGCTTTATTGTTGGGGCCCAATAATTGTTTTCTCCTTTCCACCTTTCCTCCAGATCTTACACCTTATAACTGTCACATTCTTTAGCATTCTTTTTTTTCTCAAGAATTCTGGTGGAAGGACATCCAACAGCAAAACTTGCTTAGGGTGAATTTCCACTTGTATAAAAGAGGAGGATTTATCTCTGCACAAGATATCAGCATATTTTTTTTATAAGCAAAATGATTCATTTACCAGTGAAGTAATAGCGTTGCATGAAAATCAGGACTAATAAGTTTGATTTAAGATAACATTTATTAGGTGCAAAGCTGAAAACACAAAAGCATTCTCAGAGTTTAAAGTGTAAGAAGGCTGGAGGTTAGAGGTGCTTAGTCCTGTGCAAGAGGCTGTCTCAAATCTTGATGGAAAATCTTGATAAAAATTATGCTACTAATATTTGAGAAGTTTAATGCAATGTTTCATTTGCACAGTTCTAAACATAAATGCACTTGTCTTTAATATCAGTAGTAAGATCAGTAGAGCTCACACCCTGGTTTCTGGTCATACTGGAAATGAATGCATTAACTTTTATAGATTCCCTGCGGCTTCAGAGACTGTGCTTCTCTGGTGATAACAATGAGATTTCACTTGCAGCACTTAATGTATTTTTCCAAATCCTGACCACTGCTTTTTTCTTTGCTTTCTTCCTTTCTATTCCAAAGCATGATGTCACATTTTGAAGCTATACTTTTTGATCTGGATTTAGCCAGTTTTCACAATTGATTAGAACAGAGTCTTTGGGAGTTAAGAAAAGCAGCTTATAGATAAATACAAGCGAGCATTAGTACCTTTTTGCCATCATTGCTCAATGGTGAACACCAGATGGCTTTTAAAAATCTATTATGGACTACTATAACAAAGAGGTGACTGATCTTTACTCTCTCATCTTTTTGTTCAGTATTCTCATGTATTCTACTTGCTTTTATTGCCTACAAAGAATGCAGAATTCTGTTAAGAGCCAGGAGATTCCACCTATGAGCTGACTAATTCAGATATTGGTTGTCTGATGTAGTGATCAGTGGATTCACAATACTTAGAGCTCTGAGGCTCTCAGCAGCCCTTTTGTTTCCTCTGTCCCCCTTTTTGGGAACTTTGGATATTGTCCAGATTTCAAGATGTGTCTAAATTATATAGGAAACTTAAATACATTTTGTCATTGTAATTAACTTTATTCACGATACTGCTTTTCTGCTGCTTAACTTATTCCAGCCCCATAAAGGATTGCAGAGAGATATGAACAAAAGAGATTTAGTTGGTCCTATCAAAGTTTACCACAAACGGTCTTGGAAATGAAAAAAGGATAATTCTGTAAGAGTGCCTGCATAGTACTAATGTTATTTTATGCCTGGAATATAGTAACTTAAACCAACCTTAATTTTCATATCCAGAAATCTAAGGAAAAATATAAATAAGGCCTACTATGAAGAATTGTGTCCTGTCTAGTCAAGAGTTGGAATTAGATTGAATTGGATTTTGCCTAGAATTGTCTGAACTGATTAATCATGAAAGCCAATATGTTCACCATAATTTTTTTTTTTTGCGCGCGGGTAGAGGGCAATGGGGTGAAAACAGATTATTCCTTAGAATGTCATTAGGATGAATAGCAACAATCAACATCTTAACATTTTAGGCCTAAATATATATTTTTATATATATTTTCAAGGATTTCAACCTAGCTTTAAACTGTTAAATGAACCCATTGTATCCCAAGGCAAAGAAAATCTTAGTCCAGTAAAATATGAATGAGATTTGTTCCTCTCTCAAAAAATGGTGAAAAGGAAAATCTTGTATGGAAGTTTCTTATTTCATTTGAATTAAACAACATAACTTCCAATTCAAGAACAAGTATATGTTTTAATATATTATTTTAAAATTTTCATTTGAAACTAGGAAGTATTTTCAAGTAACTTCCTGATTTAATGAAGGGCTGAATGCGTAGACAGGCAAAAGACATGTTCAAATTATTTTAATTTTTTTATATGATCAAGTAAACTTGCCTTAAGAATTCAGGACTCCTTGTTTTTAAAGGATATCAAGTATAAAAATATTATTCCCCTCATTGGTTATTGCTCTAACCCAATTAAGTTTAGATTTAGATGAATGTCCTATTTTAATTGTTCAGGGAGCTAAAATGTTCTCTGCATAAGCTGCAAATGATAAGATAAAGGAGAATGATTGAAAGTTTAGCCTGTGACATGAAAGCTTTCAAGCTTGTGGATGACAGAAGTTTTTATTTAAAATGGGAAATGAATGGTTCTGTTTTGGTTCTTGTTCCTGAAAGATTTCACCAATGATTTTTTCCATCTCTAAGATTTTAAAAATCCTTGTGCAAGTGCTTTAAGAAGCATAGGAAGAAGCACATTTTTTCCCTTGCAAATGGGGAAGTTCAGTGGGATTTGTCTAGAAAGAATTAAATTTCATGTGAAACTTGAGGTATTACATATTAAAAGAATAAGTATAGGAAAACAAACAAAAACAAGGAAGAAAGTTTTAATAGCCATTTAGTGATATATTGGTTTACTTTATGAGAAGGCTTTCTTCCTAGTAATACGAATAAGCTGCTCATAGAACATAAAAAAATAAGGGAAAAACAGGGATCTGTAGATGCAAAAGCGAGTATATCTGAGTACATTTGAATTTGCAAAAGTTCGTTTAGTATTTATTTGTTGCTGTCCATAATGTTTTACTGCTAATGGAAATAATTCATGGATGAAATCTGGATGATCAAGGAGCATTAGATGAATCTAATTTGATCATTTTCCAGTGCATATGCACTTGATTTTTACTATTGGAATCTAGTGCAGAGTCATTGACATATCACTTTCTTTTTTTCTCTTAAGGGATATTTATATTAATAATTACCATTTAAAATACTTATTCCCATGGAATAATTCAAAGTATAAGGCTAACCATGTTGCTGTTTGCTGATAAAGCATTAAATATAAATTAAACACAACCCCGGGATTATCACTGATAAATAAAGATTAAGGTTTGTTACTTCTTAGGACAAAAATGAGTTACCTGTGGCCCTTCGAATGTTCCTGAAATCTCAGCATCTCTTACCATTGAACATGATGGTTGATCAGTAATTTCAGGAACCTTCACTTCCCCCATTTAACATTTATCCCTAACTGAATGATATAAATATAAAGAAAAATGTAAAGTATATATCCCTTCTGGGACATTTAATGAATTCCCCACCCATAAAAATATTTTGTTATTGTGAAGAGCAAAATGTAGTCCTTTCCCCCCATTTAAACCTGATCCGTTGGGTCAAGTTTTCCTTTCAAATTACTAAAATGCGAAATGTAACCAAAACCTTCCCCAAATTGTGAAGAGTTTGAGGAAGAGTGCCCCAGTGTACAGTACATCAGGAAGAATTCCACAGTGTATATGCAGAATGTGTTTCAACACATCTTTTTCAATTATTCTAGTGCTTACCGGAACCTAAAAATGAGCTTGTTTTGACAGGATTTTTCGCAAGCAAATTGAATGTCCTGTCACAAAGAATGTACTTTGTCCTTGTCCACTCTCATATATGCATTTTTATGAAGTCCCTCAGCTTTGGTACAAAGAGGCTTCGTTTTCCCCATCTTTGACCTTCCAGCTCCACTCAGCCTGCTGCCATATTATCTGACCTGGGAGAGAAGCTTCTGAGTTAGGGATATTAAACGTGGGAAACAGAAGGTCTGTATCTCAAAGGCAACTATAATATCTTTGTTTCAAGCTTTCAGTTTCCATGGACTTTTTCTTTGGTGTGTTTCAACCACATTTATTCTGTGTTTGAAATCTTTTTGTGTGATTCTACTAGAGGCAGCATGTTCCAAGAAGAGTTTGTTTTTGTTTTTTACCAAGATTACATCTTAGCATACTTATTGATAAATTCATCCGTTCCCCAAGATTCCTTTATTTCTTGGGGTAAGTTGAACTCTGGGTGAATATAACTTTGTAGGTTCTTGAGCCAACAGGAGAGTTAAAATCCGCTGTGTATCTTTCCACTCCTGACTGTTTAGTATATAATATTGAGGAAAGTCAAAATTCCCTCACTGTAAAAGCTATTCCTGAAAAAAGAACAGCATCCTACTCTTGGCTCATTAACTTCCCACATATTCTATGTGTTATCTGTTTTTTAAAAACGTTTTACAGCTCTTTGTAAATAACTAATTGGAAAAAAGAGTGGCTTGTGTGTGAAGGAAGAGAATGTATTTTTATGCAACTTTTTTTGAGTGGCCTTCCAGATTTTGAGATGAATGCTTTTGTTTTCCTGATTGTTACATAGTATTCTAAGTATTATATGTTTGAAAGTTTGGGAATAATATTCACATCTATAATGCTTGTAAACACAACAGTATTTATAAATGAATAAAACAAATGCTTTAACACTGTCCTAATGTCTTAACTAATGAAAGTGTCTTTTCCTGCAGTTTACTTATTTCCTTAATGGTTTTCTCTCTTGATTCAAGTTTTCTCACCACTTCATATATTAGTACGGCATTTGAGTCTTCAGAAATGATGCCTAACCTCATAGCGCTAAGCATAAACAGATGTAAAAATGAAGCAGCAGTATTGAGAAGTTGCCTGAACAAAGTGGTGAATCAAGTCAGATGAGGAATTCTGATAAGAAGAAGTTAAGCTTCTACATTGTGGTGAAGCACTGTAGACGTGTGAGCATTCTACCATGCTGTTTAAAATGACTTTCTGAGATACAGGATCAGTTTGCTCATTTCGTCCTGAAGTGACAAATGATAAATTACCTGCATACAACTTGGTTCAAGATGCAAATAGGAAATTTCAGACTCCAGGTCTCAGTATAGAGCAGGAGTCCCCAGATTTGGCAACTTTAGGACTTGTGGACTTCAACTCCCAAAAGTCCACAAGTCTTGGAGTTGCCAAGTTTGAAGACCTTTGGCAGTGAAGGGCTGCAAATTCTTTTTACTACTACACTGTGTGTGTGGATTAATTTGTGGGTATGGCTTGCTGACCATGTGACCAGGTGGGAGTGGCTTGCTCATGTGACTGGGGTGGCTTAAAGGACATGTGACTGGCTTAAAGGTGGCCAACTTGACGTCACTCACATCAAGGGTTTGGGTTAAGGTTAGGGTGCCTGGCCTCTCCTCGCCTCAAAGAGATGCAATTTCCCTATTTACTATTACTGAACATCCAAAATACACTAATTAATCCTGTGTACATACATATTATACACAGGCACCCAAAAATATACATTATCTACTATATAAACTGTATGTGTATACTGTATACACAAACACACACAGCTCTTTTAAAATTATATTCAACCTCATTTGCTGCAATAGGAAAAACATACCCTGAGCCCAGAAGAGAAAAAAAGGGAAACAAAATATCAAAATTTTTCTACCAGTTCTGCATACCTCACCGTATGACATATAGAGGCACTAAGCTATGGAGTTCTTAGTGTTCTCTGAGCTTGGTTGTTTTCTTGCCGATGTGTCATTGCTCAACTAGGCAACTCCATCAGTGCTAGTAGGGAATGGGGCTTGCTTTTTGTTTATGTACAAGTGGTTTCCCCCATCAGTGTTGTTGAGAATACTAATTAGTGCACTTGGGATAGGCACCAATCTATCAATTAACTTTTATATACCAGCACCTTGATAGACATGAACACATGGCTCTGCTCCCTTGTTTCATTTAGAGAGACTGAGCAACTCATACAATAGGATGAAGAGTATGTTGCATTAAACCAGCTTTTAATTCTATAAAGTGATTTGTTAGCACAGGAAGGAATTATTTTCTACAAGGTGGGAGGCAAGGAAAACCAGATGTCTTTATGTGCCATTGCATCCCAACCTGATCAGATTGAAGCACTCTTCTATGGCAAAGCTCCTCTCTGACCAAAAGCTGCTGTCAGATGAATCAAAAGAAGGAGCTGCTGCTTTTTTTCATATTCATATTTCATATTCCTTATGGTGACTTTTTGTCCTTGCTTTATTAATAATTCTTGTAGGCAATTGCTTTTTGTAGGGGAAGACAAATACATTTTATTAAATCCAAAGGGGCGATTTTGTTTTAATGAGAATAGCTGAAGGAAAGCTACCATCAGCAAATTCTACATTGTAGGGAAAGAAATAATTCTTCTTAAACAGAATACACACAGGGTTTTCATACAAGATCAATTATCACGGCTGCATCTCACCTATCACAGCAATCTTGTAGTAAAAGTCCGGAAGGAGTTGGGCGGCTTATGAATACAATCAATCAATCAATTAAATGGTGTGTTTCATATAGAAGATATTCAAATGTGATATCAAAAGGTTATGATATTTTGCCGAAATCATTGTGTCACAGTAACTGACAGGACATGTATATGACATGTAATTGGCTGGCAGATAACTAAGGCAACTGAGATTCTCATGTATTGGAAGTTGTGTTCTCCACTTTTCTAGTCTGATAACACTGAGCATTTCCATCAAAACTAAGCAGGGTATTCTCAAACATCTCCATAAAATGGATCAGTGATAAACTGTTCATTAGCTTGGTTCCAGAAGACAACATAAAGTATGTTTACTCTTATGCTGAGTCCGTGTTCCCCCAAAGCTCAGAATTCAATTGATGGCTACTTTGCTACAAGTGAAATAAAATCTAATTGTTATGCAACCTAACAGTTGAAAAACCACACACAATGGAATTGTCATGGGGATACATTGCTCAATAAAGTGTTTAATGCTGTGCATTTCTCCCAAATAGTTAGCTAATCATCCATATACACTACAAAAATGTTTTTGTTTTGGGGTGCCTGTTTGTGAAAAATTTGAACCATAGCCTGCATTTGTTGCAGGTTTGTTTGTTAGCATTTTGGAAAGACTCCAACAGCTGGAATTACCCATGTTTTTTCTTTAGATAACAGGATGAACATGATATTTTTTTTATTGGAAGCATTAGCTAGGTTTTAGAAAAATTACAGGTACAGCCACCATGTTCCACGTGGTTATACCAGAGGGAATAATCAGGCCCACTTTCAATTAGCAAAATAATCTGGAAAACAAGTAACTTCTTGTATACAATTGTGCTTATGATTACAGACTAGCACAGGTTGGAAGGACCTCTGCTGTTGATTTGTGAGAAATATGCCTTACTGCAATATTCCCCATTAGCTGCTAATTACTGCTCTTCTCTTTCATGTTTCTAAATTCATCACATGTGTGTGCTCTGAAATGCCAGTGCCCCCACTGGTTGGCTGGTAATTTTTTTTTAAAATTCACTGCAGTCAATGGAATGGCTTTTTTGTGCCTGAAGAAGCAGGAAAATTTCAGGAAGCGTATTGTGCATATGGCTTTCTCATCCAGGACAAACTCCAATCATAGCAGCAGTGAGCCAATCCAGAAATGAATCCAAATGGGTCCACATGCATTTGACTTGACAAAAGTGTTTATTCCTCAATAGACTACTTCTAAACTGTCTAAGAAAACTCACCTTCTCCCATCTTCTAACTTAGAGATGATCCAGTTTCTTCTAATGACCTCAACATAAAGTGAGAATACTTCTGTCACAGCCCTCTAAGGAAGGCAAACCTGATAATTGGGAAGACAATTTGAAGTTTGACATGGAAGGTCTGCTTCACTGCTGATGCCAATGAAGATTTGTAGTGATGTGCCCAAATTTCACATACAAGTGCAAAATATTTGAGCATCGTACTGTGAAGAATCCAGTTGGTTTCTTTTCTGGATTCTTCTTCCAAAAATTGGAAAGGCATGCAAAGCATGGGTCTAAAAGGTCTAAAACAATAATAATTATCTAAACAACATTCAAAATGTATTTCTATGCATATTTTAATAACCCTCGCAACAACTTTTTAGGTTTGTAGTTTGATCCATCTATTGCATCTAGAGGTCTTATTTATGTCAATGCAAGTGTGGTTGATCCTATGTCAGAAATACATTTTAAACCCCTTTAACTGCAGAATTTACAAGTTTGTTTGTTTGTTTATTTTAAATCAAGCACTTTAGAAATATAAAAATCAAACTAAGTACATATGAAAGGAAGGATTGTATAGAAATCCTAGAGGCCTTAGAAAGATTTCTTACCCTTCTTGATTGAGATTATATTAACCTGGTATTTCTCTAACCAAAATGATGTAATTGTGTTGGACCCTGAACTCCAGTATTCTCAGTCCCAGAGCTACAGAGAATTTGTCTTGCAGGGAGAGCAATTTTTAAAAGTTGTACAATGAGACGAAATCTCATGCAGCTGCCAAAATTGTCTATGATCCTTGTGACAATCAGTTTCTCAGTCTATTCATTCTAAATTCTAAGATCCAACAAGTATTTGTCTACTTTTAAATAAACACAAAGAGCATCTAGATATTTCAGCTAATTTCTTTAATAAGGAGACGCATATCATTACAAAATAACAGGTTGACAATAAAGACAGAAACAGTCCACATGAGGATAGGGAAGGGACCATTAAAAGCAGCTTCCTGCAGGCTTAGGGGAGTTGAATCATGTTGCACCTGAAGTAGGGAAGATAACTGGAGATGAAGACTCCAGTAAATTTAGTCGGTTTTGGAAGCTTCTACATCACAGAGGAAATATGGCTGGAATGGGAAGGAGTTGAGGCCCCACCCTACACCTGAGTATCAGATGTCTGAAGCCTTTTGTAACCTAGCCTGTGGTGGGTCATCATGACTATCTCTTCATACAGCTGCTCTATTTGGAAGTTGGGGTGCCATCATCTCCCTCTGCAGTTATGCCTTTAATAGCAGCCTCAAATGCTATTAGGTGGTCAAATAAGGATATGCTGATCCCTGTTCATAAATATAGTGCTAAAGGCATAAAAGCACCTGGCGCTTTCAAGCAGGTGGGAAAAATCTGACTTATCACTGTTATTTTCTTCCCAAGCCATTTGCAACACTTCTACACTGCTGCCACCAGTGCTTAGATTTCTATACTTCAAGTAGTGTAAGAGGAGTAAGACAGCAGCAGCCCCTGATGACCAAATATGCTGTCTTAATCAAAACTGCTTTTAGGAACTTCAGGAACTTTATTAAAACTGCACCTCTTTAAACCTTAGCCTGTTTCTTTCAGGATTGAGTTCTTGGTCCTCTTATCCATAAACAACCAGTCACAGGAGGTAGAGGTCTCTTTGTCATACACTCCTTAAGTACAGAAATGATTTTAGTTAAATTATGCTAGGTAGCCATTCTTAAAATTCTGGGTAAAAAGGGCTGTCTTCATCACTTAATTCTTGACCTGCTCACCAATCTTTCCTCAATTTGAAGCTGTGAAATACATAATAATTTGCACCAAAGTGCAAAGTCCGTGTACACAAAACATCAATTGGGTCTGTCTCTTAACCACTGAAAATTATGGTTTTGCAACTTACTGAAAAAGGCAGCCACTATTTTAGGCAGGAAGGCTGTGCAAGCTTTGCAAATAATTTATTTACAGTTCACTTTAAGGAACTGATACCTTTAAACAGTACTGTAGTATCATTTTTTTCAAAAATTCCAACAAAGACTTGAAAAAAAGGAGGCTGCTTAGTAAGAGAATTGTAGCATTGGTGTGAGATCTGAAACATTTCTTCTAAATAATTTTGAAAGCATGTGTTTTATATTCTGTTGCCAGGCATAGAATGACAATCAATCTGCTAGTATTTGCTCTATTTTCCCCCCAAGCTAAAAGGGAAGAGCTCCAATGTCAGTTATTGCTTTGCTATTCTGGAAAAGTGTCCAGCATTTAAATTTCCCCCAACATGCCAGAGCAACTCCATGAGAAATTCAAATGTGGTCAGCTTCCCAGATATAGCCACTGCTATCCTAATAATTCTTACCGAGAGGAACAGCCAAAATACAGTGGGTTATGGGCACTGGTAAACCTGCCAGATGATCCAGTTCCCAAGTCTGCCACCAGAGCCTCTACACACAGGCTAAGAAAAGGCTTCAGACCAATGCCATTCATAGCCTAACAAGGTCAGACCCCAGGCAGGGCCTCAGCTTCAAGCCAGCCTTATCACTCATCAGTGACCCAAATGGTTAACATAAGGGTTGGACAGCAAGACAGACAAAGAAAGCAGGGACAGGGAAGCAGAGAGAGAGCAAGGATCACTTGTTAGCCAATCCCTGTTTCAGGATCCTGGCAGCCTGTGATCTCATATGGCTTCTAAAATTTGCTTCAACAGTAGAGGCTTCAACACCACACAGAACATTGAAGCTGCAATGTTGTGGCTATCTGAACATAGTAAAAATGCCACCAGTTTTGCAAATATTAATTGTACAAGACACTGATGAAACTTACTGCCCTCTTGGTGTTATAGCTTATCCCACCCCTCCCTGCTTTCACCAAGTATATATTTTAATGGATCATGCATGCTTTGTTGCTTTTTGTTTGTTTGTTTTTAAAAAATTATTACTTTTTATTGAAAATAAATGTATGTTGTTACGACCATTCTCTCTGATTTTTTTTGTTTTTTTTTTACAATCCCCCTCTATTGCGATAGGTAAAATAAATTCATTCACACCACATTTTAAAAATAATTCTGTAGCCTGGCTGCATTTCTAGAAAATGAGTGATAATCCACATATTGTACGAGTTCTGTTTTTGCATGCTTTTACTTAAATACTGTGCTAGTTGTCATGCATCATTTATAAGAAGGTTGTATTTATGTTAACATTAGATCTCTATAATCATTTTATACAGAAGTACACACAAATGATGGGATTTGAATGAGGCTTAGATGGCTTAATTGATTCATTTTCTCAACCCTTTTATACAGAAAGGGAATTCAACAAAATATACGGACTGATAAATCGTTTTAAACCATAGAAATAGAAGCTGTAATTCAATAAAAGGGTATATTTTGATTTATTAGTGCTAATATTTCCAGTACCCTGCTTTCAGATAGGGCAGCCTGGTGGTTAGCAGAAGGAACCAAAGCAGTTTTGCACGATGAAGTTGCCACTTTGTCATATGAACTATTAAAAATGAAGATACTCAGATGTTTATTCCAAGCTAGTGAGAGTACAGCAGCCTTCTTGCACCTCACAGTGATATCTTCTTTCCAATTTTCAGCTAGATTCAATCAAACTGGCTGGATATACCTTTTAACATGAATTGCTATGTGCATCCAATATATTATCAACTAGCCAAAACGATCAGAGCCATTGCTTTCAGCACTTTTTTTGGTTGTCTTTTGGCAGTTTCTCTGTAGAAGTAACAATGCCGAAGTATCAATCAAATGTGAAGTAATCATGTGAGTAGAAGCACTATCCTGGGATATAAGCACCAATGCAGTTAAACAGTTCAGATGTTTTGTAGTGAGAATGAAGGAGTGATTTATAATTGATACAGCTTATAAGTACAAACTATTAAGCCAGAAAGGGATATTAAGTTTGAGTGTTCATGTCTGGTCAGATCAGAGTTACATATCAACACATTTAAATGGCACATGTTTACTAGCACTGGAATTAAACACACCTGCCTTTAAATAATGACCTCTTGAAAAGCATCTAAGAAATGAATTAATGCCAGAATGAGGAAAATGGGGATATTTTTGCAACTCAGAGCAACCATTACACTCATACAATGGAGGATGCAAACCTAGAACTGATCCCAAAAAGGAAAGACAGAAGAGCTATTGTCTCTGGACATAATATTTTAGTTCAGTACTTCTTAAACTTGGCAACTTGAAGATGTGTGGACTTGCACTGCCAGAATTTTTTGAGTGGAACTCCAAGCATCGCCAAGTTGCCAAGTTTGAGAATCACTGTTCTAATTGATCACAGCAAAAATCAGAATTGGTCTGTCAGATCCTATCCAAACTATAGGCATCTCTAAAGGCCACTGCTTTTTATCCCCCAGCCTCATTCACTTCGGTTTTAAAGAGATGGTGGCTAATTTCAATTCTGCTTTACCCTGAAAAGCAAAAAGCTCAACAATACTATGATCAGCAAAATTTACCATTCCTTCTTCCAGCTAACCTTAGATAGGTTATGACAACAATTCCCTCAATGGTTTATAATGCCACCAAGAAAGATATCTTACTTGCCAAACTTTTGCTTTTAGTGGAAAGAGATTCATTCTTTTCTCATTAGGAACTCTCATCTTAGAGTAGTTCTGTTCTCAAGATCAGTGAAGATGCAGGTCTAAAATTTAAAAATCAAAACTCATATTTGATTTCAGAACTCCACTAGTATGTATTAATGATGCTTTGAAATCTTATATCCTTGCCAGCTGGCAGTATTTAAAGCTAAGAGGCACAATAAAAGAATTGGGAACAGGTTTCACTTACCCCTTTCCTTTATAGAACACGCTTGCACCAAACGTATTTGCACAGAAAAGTTCCATTAAGTCTAATTTTTCGGATTAAGCATGTAAACAATTACATACGCTTCTTCAGAGCCAGTGTTGAACAATTTCAATACTCCCTTTGTGTAGTTAGGGCCAAAGCTCCAAGTGTGATAACTCACCAATGCATCCAGTGAACCAAAGTAAAATTACAGCCATTTAGATGTAATTAAACAAGGAAGGGAATTTGGGAAGAGCATACAGAAAGCTTTCAACCGTCTTCTCTCTTCGCTTGGATACACTAAGGCAGCTTATTTTGAAGCATTTAAGCAGCTAGTAATGTTTCTCCCTCCTCACTAGGTGTACAGTGAGTTAATCAGGAAAATGAGTAGGAAAGAATAAAAAATACCTAAAATATATTGAATGAAATGCTTTAAGAACTAGAATCAATTGTTTTCATTCAAATTGTGCATTTTCCATCTGTATCGATCTGCCTATCTTTTGCATTAATTCTTGTTTTGAAAGAAAACAATCTCACACAGGAAACTCAAAAATCCTTCTGGCTTCACTTTCAGGCATGGGTTCTTAGTTTGATTTGTTTGCATTTTAGGTACAAGTTGAACAAGCAGGCCTTTGATTAATTTGGTCCTTATTTGCAGTCTAAATGATGCAGCGATGATAAAGATGACCTCATTCTTAATTGGAAAGTTTTTTTTTAAAAATATTCTAACTTAAGAGGCGTTGAGAAATAAACTATTCTTTGAATATATAGCCCTACTCAGTTAGGAACCAGAATGGAATGCTTTTTGTATTATCAAACTGCTTTTTGTTAGGCCCTTACAGGGAATACAACTAGCACAAAGACAAAGCAACTAATATCCTTGAAGGCAATGCTGACAGATGGTTAAAGTTAGAGTTTAAGGACCAGATGCAAGACAAATAGGTACAGCCAGAAAAAAAACTGCTGTGCACACAGGAACCTTAGATTTCCTGTTTCTCATTCCTCTTAAAGATGTCTGATTTAAAAATCTGTCCTTACTACATTAATACTTTCACAACTACTAGTCCAATATGAGTCTGAGCTCTGCTCACTCAGCCTCTTAACTGGAAACCATTCTTAAAATTCTATCAACCCCAATCAGGTATTCCCCAATAACAAAAGCAATTCAGTGCTCACCGATAGCAAAAACTACGCTCTCGAACTTTTCCAGGCTCATAGCTTTGACATTTCACCC
This sequence comes from Erythrolamprus reginae, assembly GCF_031021105.1. NCBI lineage: Eukaryota > Metazoa > Chordata > Lepidosauria > Squamata > Dipsadidae > Erythrolamprus > Erythrolamprus reginae. Next base: position 68,443,636 of record NC_091952.1, read on the forward strand.
TCTTTTCATTAACTCTAATTCAATATTAAACTCAAAAAGAGCAGCGTTTATTTGAAAATCTTACTTCCTAGCCCTCACTTAACCTCTTTCCACTACCATCAGTCTGAAAAGGTATCTATATCTGGCACTACATAAAAACCATGGCAGGGTTGTTGGTGTTTTTTTTTCTTCCCAGAGATCAGTGCAAGCACTAGGTAACAAAGATAATATGGCTTGACTTTCTGGGATTAGCAAAAAGAAATCATGAATGCTTTGGCAGCCAGACAAGAGAAGAAGGCCCTGCTGCTTTTGATATATCTTTGGTCTTTGGGTTGGAATGGATTCACTTTCCCACCAATTCCTGGTTTTGCTCCCTTAATTAAATGTGACTGGGTGTGAGAGGGGGGAATCTCCAACCAACGGTACTTATTTTTTCTAAATTAAACTTCCTTAAGATACTTATTGCACTGCGCTAGCCACTAGATGGACCTTCCTGCTGTTTCTAACCGATCATCTATCTAAAAGTTCCTGCTCTTCGGCATTTGAAACACACACAGTCCTCAGCCTCAAGCATTTTCTTCACATCCTTTAAGTTCCAAATTCATAAAAAAATAAACACTTTCCACCAATCAATCTGCAGCACTCAACCGATTTAGTCTCTTGTGGTTTTAAAAAGAAGAATGGCAGTAACAAGGCATGATAGCAAATGTTTGCAAATCAACCCAGGCCTGTTATTTTTATCCGATTTACAAAGCTGCCTGAGATACTTGACATAGCTTTTTTTTCTGATGCATCTAAGCTTGGCACTGCTACCAAAAAGGTGACTATCTTAGAAAAAGTGAAATTTTCACATATATTGATAGTGAAGCCTAGAATAATTATCCTGTGGTGTTTGGCTTTGTTTCCCCCCAGAAAAAAAGAACATTTTTGCACTCTGCCTTTCACAGAAGCATGCATTTGTAGATGTCATGCTCCGAGGATCTTATGGTACCACTCCATTGTTCTAATTAAGAACAAAACATTCAAAGGTGAACAGAAGACCCACACTATGTTAGACAGCTATTACCGGGCAATTATCATTTGTCAACTTGTATGCCCCAACCCATAGTCCTCTCATTACAGAGAATTAATCCACCAGCCATCCACATCGTCAGAGATGTCCCAGTGCCAGTATTGCTTTTTCTGAATATTCCTGATAGATGGCTCATGGCCAAACCTCACTGAACACTGTTTTGCAGGAGTGCCTTTTCATACACCTTTGCAGCTTCTTCTTGTTCTTCTTTTCCCCCCCAAAAGCAAGCAGAATGTATCTCGTCATCTCGCATTTTCAGGCTCTGGGTATCATCCCGTAGCACAAGGTCTCATTTAAGGAGGAAACCCCCCAAACAAGCAAAAGCAAAGCTTTTTTGTGCTGTTATTTGTGTTGGTCTCAGGAAGACCCAAGTAAAAAAAGCTTGCTGTACACTTGAAGAGAATTAACACAGAGAGATGGTGGAACATGCAGCAAACCAACTACTTGGAAGAATATGAAAAGAAGGAACCACCATGCTTTTAAACCACTTCCTCCTGGAGACTCTGGAGTTCACCCGGATTCCCTTGCAGCCATCAAAGAAAGAGTGTTGCAGCTTAGAAAAGAGAACAAAAACTAAACGTTGCCGAACTGAGGTATTGATAGCTCTGGATCACTTTGAATGTTCATTAGGTGATGTTGGAAAAAATGGAGCTGCCTATTTGTTTTTCCCAAGAGCTGCATCCACCTCTTCTTCAGGTTTCAAGGAGTGCCACTGGGCAATGGGGCGGCGAGGGTTGGCGAGCATGTCAGACCAGTGCCTGAGCTCGGTGCCTGAGGCATTGTTGCCAACAAAGACTTTTCCAATGGCTTCGTTCTTGCCCAACTTGTCATAATCCAGGACAGTAATTACAACTTGCACTTTCTGGAGGGAAGCAAGAAAACAGAGATTGTTAGTAAAGCAAATTAACAGAATAACAGAGTTGGAAACCTTCTAGTCCAGAGATGGCACACCTATGGCACGCCTGCCACAGGTGGCACACAGAGTCAGATTTGCAGGCGTGCAAGTCGTTGCCTTAGCTCAGCTCCAACATGCATGTGTGTGCTGGCTAGTTGATTTTTGGCTCACACAGAAGCTCTGGGAGGGCGTTTTTGGCTTCCAAAGAGTCTCCAGGGGGATGGGGGTGGGCATTTTTACCTTCCCCCAGCTCCAGGGAAACATAGAGTACAACTCAATCTGTATAGTCTGGAAGACAGAAGGAAAAGGGGGGACATGATCGAAACATTTAAATATGTTAAAGGGTTAAATAAGGTTCAGGAGGGAAGTGCTTTTAATCGGAAAGTGAACACAAGAACAAAGGGACACAATCTGAAGTTAGTTGGGGGAAAGATCAAAAGCAACGTGAGAAAATATTATTTCACTGAAAGAGTAGTAGATCCTTGGAACAAACTTCCAGCAGACGTGGTTGGTAAATCCACAGTAACTGAATTTAAACATGCCTGGGATAAACATATATCCATCCTAAGATAAAACACAGGAAATAGTATAAGGGCAGACTAGATGGACCAGGAGGTCTTTTTCTGCCGTCAGTCTTCTATGTTTCTATGTTTCTATGAAGTCTGACGGCAGAAAAAGACCTCATGGTCCATCTAGTCTGCCCTTATACTATTTTCTGTATTTTATCTTAGGATGGATATATGTTTATCCCAGGCATGTTTAAATTCAGTTACTGTGGATTTATCTACCACGTCTGCTGGAAGTTTGTTCCAAGGATCTACTACTCTTTCAGTAAAATAATATTTTCTCATGTTGCTTTTGATGTTTCCCCCAACTAACTTCAGATTGTGTCCCTTTGTTCTTGTGTTCACTTTCCTATTAAAAACACTTCCCTCCTGAACCTTATTTAACCCTTTATTTAAATGTTTCGATCATGTCCCCCCTTTCTCTTCTGTCCTCCAGACTGTACAGATTGAGGTCATGAAGTCTTTCCTGATACGTTTTATGCTTAAGACCTTCCACCATTCTTGTAGCCCGTCTTTGGACCCGTTCAATTTTGTCAATATCTTTTTGTACGTGAGGCCTTTGGAGCCTGGGGAGGGCAAAACACGAAATAGGCCATTTCTGGCCTCCAGAGGCCTTCCAGGGGGCAGGGCAAGCTGTTTTCACCCTCCCCGAGCATTGAATTATGGGTGTGGGCACTCGCGCATGCATGCTCTTTTAGCACCCGAGGAAAAAAAAGGTTCACCATCACTGTTTTAGTCCAATCCCTTGCTCAAGCAGAAGTTCCTATACCATTTCAGAAAAATGATTGTCTCATCTCTTAAAAATCTCCAGTGATGGAGCACTTGCAACTTCTGAAGGCAAGCCATTCCACTGATTAATTGTCCTGCCAGGAAATTAATCCTTCTTCCTAGGTTGCTTGTCTCCTCTCTAGGTTGCTTTTCATCCATTGCTTCTTGTCCTGCCTTCAGGAGCTTTGGAGAATAGATTGACTCCCTGTTCTATGTGGCAGGCCTTTAAATATTGGAACGCTGCTATCATGTCAGCCCTATTCTTTTTCATTAAACTAGACATACCCGATACCTGCAACCGTTCTTCATATGTTTTAGCCTTCAGGCCCCTAATCATCTTTATTGCTATACTCTGCATTCTTTCCAGAGTCTCAACATCCTTTTTAGATAGACCAAAACTGGATGCAATATTCTAAATGTGGTCTTACCAAGACAATGTATTAACATTTCATGTGATCTTAATTCTATCTATTTATTAATGCAGCCTAGGACTGTATTGGCTTTTTTTTTTTGGCAACGCACACACTGTTGGCTATTAAGGTAATAATAGATGAGATAATTAATGGGAAAAAAGGAGAGGATCTTGAAAACATACTTTAGTATTTTCTCAGTTGCAGCTGGTGCTAGAAAATATGTATTGGTTCATCCAGATTTTTACATGAATTGATGCTGCTTTATTCCTGGTTATTCCTGTTGTTCTGGTTTTAATATTTTAATCTGTTGGTTTAATGTTATCATTCTAGTCATTTGCTCTGATTTTATTATTTTAATCTTATTTTGTACCTCACACTAGAGTTATGATCATAATAAAAAGTGAATAATTCATGTTATAGTTTATTTTACTAAATTAATGAAATTAAATATTTAGAGCATTCAGAAGATCTCTAACGAGAAGATTTAAGTAGAAAGAATTCTTCATGTAAATATCATTTCTGGCTGAAGCTAGGCTAATGTTTCTCCAAAGAGAAAAGAAATGCTATTTCCATGATAAAGCTAGGTTCCATCACATGCTGATTTTCCAAATTCAGATTTATTTCCAGGAGAAACCTATACACAGAGTGTGTGTGTGTGAGAGAGAGAGACAGAGACAGAGAGACAGAGACAGAGAGAGACGGACAGAGAGAGAGAGAGACAGAGAGGATTGTATTGTAGGAATTGTTAATATGATTGATAACATCAGCAAAGATGTTTGGCTAAGGGCTTCAATAGCTAGCAAACCAATCAGCTTCCTCACCTGTCTACCTGTCCTTTATAAAAACTTAAGCCGTACCAATCTGAGTCCTCTGTATTTGGTATGACTATTAATTCTCCAGATTCCCAACCAGCATGACCACAAACTTCAACATAACCAAGTGGAAAACATTAAATTTTAGAATCAGATACAGTTTCCTTTCCTTTATCCCAGAGCAGTAGAGGCTTCCGAAAAATAAATAAATTGAACTTATATTTTTGCAATATTTCTATTCTATTAAGCTCCACAAAAGATCTGTCTGATACAACAGGATATTGCATAAGGATCAGTGGATTCATGTTCAACTTTTCCCCACCTTCTGCTGAAAAGTTTCCTGTACAACTTTATTGCAAGTAAACTTTTATTAAAGGGGCATAAAGGGAAAACTTTCCCTTTATTAGAAGAAAGGGAATAAATAACAACTCTAAACACATCCTCTAGATATGTCAGATTACACCATCTCCATCCAGCATAGCCAACTATCTGGATGATGTCATGGCCATGATGATAAGTTATTCAAGATACTGGGGAGACAACAACTGCATTTGAACCCATTTCCATTCCATGGTTCAACCATCATTGATGGACAACTGCCTGTGTCAGTATGGATCTGCCTCTTGTGCTTTGTGAAGCAGTGGGAGACAATGGAGAAATATGTCAACTCAACATCTTCTGGGAGATGCCCACACCCTCAAATGAGAAACATGGGAACCTGTATCTGTTCAAAGGGAATCTCAAAGCTGAAAGATTCATTGAAATAGGGGTTCAGGGTCTTCTTCTTGACTGTAGTCTTCTTCTTCTTAAGCCTTTTGCCATTCTGCAGCAGATGAATTTTCACATAAGGATCTGAAACATAAGAATATACAATCAAAACTAGCCACAAGCCACTCAAAAACATAGACAGAACCTGAAGAACAGGCTATCCAGAAATTAGATGTCAGAAATGAAAGGGCATTTTCCCATTCCCCAAATGTTTGAATCATTCAGAGGTCACTCTATGAAATCAAATCCTTCAAGAATCAGAAAAGAAGAAAATATTTTTTTAATGGAATGTTTTATTGGACTTTGGAATTTGCTACCACAAGATGTAATGCTGGCTGCCAGCTTGGCTGACTTTTAAAAGGATTGGACCAATTCATAGAACTCATGGGTATTCGTGGCTGTTAACTTTGATGGCAGAATGACTGCCTATAAAGCCTTCTGCTGAGACACTTGTTGTGTAGTTAGTTTGTTACTGTGCAAAAGGGTTAGTGGAGTAGATGGATCAGAGTTTTGATCCAGGAGGACCATGCTTCTATTCTTATATTTTCTGCAAAATTCTAATATACTGTAATGAAATATTTTTCTATCAAGGCTTCAGTACGTTTGCACTGTACAATTTGTTCTCTAGATTTCCAGAGAAGCCCTGTCTGTCTGTCTGTCTGTCTGTCTGTCTGTCTGTCTGTCTGTTTATGTTTGTTTGTTTATTGCCTATTTATTGATGCTGTTACTTAGTTTGGGTAATGAAATGTCTGTAAGAAAACAACCAAAGGAGTTGATTTTTAGCAATAGCAATAGCAGTAGCATTTAAATTTATATACCACTTCACAATGCTTTACAGCCCTCTGTAAGCGTTTTAGACAGTAAGCTTATTTATTTATTTAATTAATTAATTAGATTTCTATGCCGCCCTTCTCGAAGCGTCCTCAACAGTCTGGATCCTCATTTTACTGACCTTAGAAGGATGGAAGGCTGAGTCAACCTTGAGCCCACTGAGATTCAATCTGCCAAACTGCTGGCAGCCGGTGATAAGCAGAAATAGCTTGCCGTACTGCACTCTAACTGCATCACCAAGCACTTTTTGCCCTGTCTTGCCAGTTCCTTATTTTTTTCCAATTTTTTTGCCTAGCTTTAATCCAGGATAGGGTTTTATTTCTTTCCTACTTTGTCAGAACTTTGCTTTATTTTTTTTCAAAACAATCTTTCTACTTAAAAATATTTTCCTTTTATCTTTCTTTGTTTCTTTCTTTGAATGCTGGAAAGCAGAAAAGAAATAATATACACTTTGTTAACATGAATTTTTAAATCACAGAAGAGAAAAGCCTCCATTGCTTTTTCCAAACCCGTGATTGCAATAGCCTCTAAGAATTCAGATAATGAGTCACCAGACCACACACATAGTTAGCTTAAATATGTTTTTTATTTTATATTTGGATAACTATTCAAGTTTGAGATCAGAAAAAAGCCTTTAGCAGCAGCTCTCGGGATTCAGTATAAAGCAGCATTTTTCCTTAGGTTATTTAAAAAAATAAATGTAGAAAAACAGTTCATTTTCCTTACAGGTACAAAAGGGATTCCAGTGGTCAGAGCTTAAGGCCATGTGATTCATAGAAAGATTATACAGAACAGGATGTTCAAGGACTGGTCATTAGATGGACATTTTTGAGTCACTATTCAATAGATTCAGAAAAAAAGAACCTCAGGTTTGTTCTTACATTCAGAACCAGCCTTTGTGTACTTAGTTGCCAAACATCTGAAGGGAGCTTTCCCTGCATATTCTATACTTTTAAACTATAGTTGCTCAGAGTTACTTCTGCTTGATTATGAGAGAGCTGATGAAATAGTATGTTTGCATGTTCAGAAAAGAGAAAGTAATCTTACAGCTCCCTGTTTTATTCCTGAAATAGGAATGAGAACTATAAGAAGTGCTCATATCTGACAGCCTTTAACAAGAAGCAATTTTCCAATGCCCTGTTTCCCCCAAAATAAGACAGCCTCTAATAAGAAGCCCAACAGGGCTTTTGAGTGCATAGCAATAAGGCCAAGCACTTATTTCAAGGTTAAAAAAAATATAAGACAGGGTCTTATTTTCAAGGAAACATGGTACTTGAAGGTCTGTCAACAAGGAAGAGGGTGTGGATGATGTTCAAGGGTAGAACAAGAGCCAGGGGTAGATTATATAAGGAGTCCACATTTGAAATAATGAGGATTTTTTTTTTGACTGCAATAGGTTTTTAAATGTTTTTAGTAGAAATTTAGATTTGTTGTAAACTGTTTTTTTTTCACTTTGTTGTGAGCCGCCCCGAGTCTGCGGAGAGGGGCGGCATACAAATCTAAATAAACATAAACAAACATAAACATATTAAGAGGAATGAAACAACTTGTCCCTGGCATTGTGGGCACTCCAACACTGGAGGTTTGCAAGCAAATGTTGGATAACGATTTGTCTGAGATGGTATAAAGTTTCTTGCTCCAGTGGAGGCATTGGACCAGAAGACCCATGGGTCTGTGAGTAAAATGAATTCTATTGGGGCTTACATAAAAAATATTCAGAAGTTGCAGCAAGTTGACTGGTATTTTATGCGTTTTATTTTAAGTATTTTAGATAGCATCTTATGATGCCTACACGGAAACCTCTATACTGATTGCCAATTGCTTACCAAGCATGGTTTAATAGATTTGTATTTATTTTAAAGTCATCAATGGATTAAAGATTGATTATCGAAAGGACTATCTCCTCGCTATGTAACTATTGATGGTTAAGATCTGCAGGAAAATTCTGAACATGTCCATCTTTATGGCATAATACATTTGATATATTTGCAGGCTAACAAATGTACACTGGGGGAATCCCATTTGTTCTGTGCTTTCCCATCTGAACAGAATGTTTTTAAAAATAGAATAATACTGTATGTGTAGCTAAGGGTCGGCCTATTACACTGTTTGTATTCTCCAAGCTTGGTTTTGGCCTTCCAGAAGTTTCATTAACATACTAGTTTACTGTTGTAAGAGTTTTGGAGAAATGAAGTTTGTTGGTTGGCAGGGAACAGTGAAGGGCCGCAATTCCCTTTCCCTACTGGATCAGTCCTGGAGGCTGGAGTGGGTGCATGGAAGCAAAGAAATCAGTGAAAATCGTCAAAATCTCACGTGAGAACACTTGCACATGTGAGATTTTGGCAGTTTTCGGCCTTTCTTTGCTTCTGCACATCCCTTAGACTCTCCACGATTGACCTCTCCAGATTCCTAAGAGGCCAGTAAGGGGCGTACATAAGTGCACTGGTGTGCCTTTCGTCCCCTGTCCAATTGTCTTTCCTTTCTCTCGCTTATCATATATATTTTCTTTCTTTCATATATCCTCTCCTCTAAGTTCACTTTACCCTTATATATATTACTACATGTCTATTTTTCTTCCTATGTATTTGTGTATTGGACAAATGAATAAATAAAATAAGTAAATAAAATAAATAAGAAATCACGTGGGGGTGCACATGCCTTCTGCTGCCCGCATGCGCGTCCACACCAGCCTCCAGGACTGATCCAGTAGGGAAAGGTAAGTGTGGCCCTTCACTGATCCCTGCCAACTAATAAACTTCATTTCTGGGTGCGCAGGTGCATGTGGCAGGGGCACTCAGATGTACACGTATCGCCATTTCAGCTAGCGGAACAGTGATCCCAGGCGTACCAAGGGCAGCGTGCCCCTGGCAGGGATGCTATGTCCTTCTGTCTTGCCCCCTCTGAATGTGTTTGGATTCTTTCTCTTGTTCAGAAAATTACATTAAGGAACTGGAGATTTAATTTAAAATACAAATGGACAAGAAGTTCCAGTGGTATTGCTAACTTCCCTTCCCATGCAGCCTTTTGGCCACATTCATTGCATACCTTGGAATCTAGCTGCTATTCGTGAAGATTCTCCGCCAAGCATATGGACTGATTGATGACTGTTTTCATGTCCAAAAATTAAAGAAGCTTTGAACTCAAAGATTTTGCAAAAGAAAGTAAGCCCTACATTGGCATCGGACCAGAATACCTATGGGCATAGTTCCCTCTAAGCTGAGCAGTGAGCAATCGCTCACTTAAAAATCATCATCAACTCAGAGTTTTCCAAACCTGCCCAGAAGCCGAGAGGGAAAGAGTGAGAGGGAAGGAGAGAGAGAGGAAGAGAGGAAGAGAGAGAAACAGATAGAAAAAAGAGAGGAAGGAAAAGAGAAAGGAAAAGAATGGGAGTAAGGAAGAGAGAAAGAAAATCAAAATCTAGTTTGAAACTAGCTCAACTATTTAAGTGGCATTTTGATATTGATAGAGTTGCCCTATTATGAGCTCACTGTTATAGACACACAGTACAGTATTTTATTTTGAAATTCTCTGAGGCAAAACAGGGTGGGTTTTTTATTTGTTTGTTTGTTTGTTTGTTTGTTTATTTATTATTTCTGTGCTGCCCAGTCCCGAAGGGACTGCCGCTCAGGCACTATACTTTTTCGCCCACCCCCCAAAAAATTAGAGGGAACACTGCCTATGGGACCACCTTCTGCCACACGAATCCCAGCGGCCGATTAGGTCCCACAGAGTTGGCCTTCTCCGGGTCCTGTTGACTAAACAATGTCGACTGGTGGGACCCAGGGGAAGAGCCTTCTCTGTGGCGGTCCTGGCCCTCTGGAATCAACTCCTTCCGGAGATTCGAACTGCCCCCACCCTCCTTGCCTTCCGCAAGACTCTGAAGACCTACCTATGTCGCCAGGCATGGGGTAATTGATGTATTCCCTTGTTGACTCGTAAGATTTATGTGTGGTATGATTGGGTAATATTGACTGTTTTTAAATGATAGTGGGTTTTTAGCTTTAGTTTTAATTATTGGATTTGTACTACATTGTTTATTGTTGTTGTGAGCCGCCCGAGTTTTCAGAGAGGGTGGCATACAAATCTGATATATTATTATTATTATTATTATTATTATTATTATTATTATCATCATCATCATCATCATCATCATCATCATCATCATCATCATCAATACAACACAGCAAACGAGATCACTATGCTGGATTTCGTATTTCATCACCAGTCGGGCGCTTCCCAAGCACCTAGGACTGCGTGATGTAGCGGCGAATTATGTTTGCCGATTCCAGTAAAGTGGCCTTTTGCAATTGACAGATGGAGATTTTGTCAATTCCAATAATAATAATATTATTATTATTATTTTATCTTGTCTACAAAGATACACAGACAAACGCTATGTAGCAAACAGTATTTGAGGTTTCTGTATCTCTGCTGGTCTATAATGGTTTTTTTGACTACAGAATGCTTGAAGGAGAACTATTAGTTTGTACTGACAGATATCTGAATAGCTTAGAGGTGTCATCTAGTGGCTATGTTGTTGATCTTCACTCACCAGAAAGTCCTCCAACATCCATCTTTTTCAAATTCTTGGCCTCCAGTATGCAGACAGTCAACTTCCCAGCAGTGGGTACATATCGTAATGAGATACAGATGTCTCCCAGTTTCTCTGGCTGTTGAGGGAAATTGGGAAAACAATGAACTCAAAACTCCTACTGTGTCTCATCAATGTGCCTACGATAGAAAGAAATATAAGTATCTTATTTTTAATGTGTTGTTTTTGAGCAGTTTTTATACGTGGGAGACCAGCAGCCTATTGTTGATTCTGTTGCTCTTCTTTTGGCTGGAAAAGTGAATCTCTCTGTGCCAGGTGCAAAGGATACATAGGATTATTTAGTTTCCCAGAAGTGCTGAAGAAACAGATGGTAGCTATCATCATAGCTGCTTGTCCTTGATCACACTGACTGGGGCTAATAAGGGCTGTAGCACAAAACGTATTATATGTTAGTTTTGGAGGACAACTTCCCCTACAAAGTATGCATGTAATAGTGCTGCATTTTAAATCCAAACCCAATAAGCCAGAACTGGGTATACAGTTGGGCCCATCATTTTCCTAACAGCTTGACAGCAGAGAGAGAAGATGCAGACTGGTTAGAATCAAGCATGGTTAAACTGCCCAAGCATGGGGAATTCTGACTAGCAGGGATTTTTGCTTCCAAATTTGATTATCTGTAACTCTTTTCCAAAGACCATGACACTCTCACAAACTTTACCACTTACATCCACATATCACAAATGAAATTCAAACAAGTGGTGAAAACACTTACCTCCTCTTTTTCTGCACTCTCTAGGTCCCTCCATTCCTCAATGGGTTGTCCTAAGTCCACCGTATTCATGGGTACCTTGACTTCCCCAATTATGTCATGCTTAGAAAATCGGTCGAAGTCATAGATGGCCATCACCAAAGTCTTCCCACCAAGCTCTTGGTATGGAATCTGTTACAACAAAGTCAGTGAACTTTTTCAGTAATACAGCACTTCTGTAGAGTCATAGTGGCCCAGTGGTTAGAATAGAGTACTGCAGGTTAACTCATTGCTCACTGTAGAAACATAGAAACATAGAAGACTGACGGCACAAAAAGATCTCATGATCCATCTAGTCTGCCCTTATACTATTTCTTGTATTTTATCTTAGGGTGGATATATGTTTATCCCAGGCATGTTTAAATTCAGTTACTGTGGATTTATCAACAACGTCTGCTGGAAATTTGTTCCAAGGATCTACTACTCTTTCAGTAAAATAATATTTTCTCATGTTGCTTTTGATCTTTCCCCCAACTAACTTCAGATTGTGTCCCCTTGTTCTTGTGTTCACTTTCCTATTAAAAACACTTCCCTCTGGACCTTATTTAACCCTTTAACATATTTAAATGTTTCGATCATGTCCCCCCTTTTCCTTCTGTCCTTCAGACTATACAGTTTGAGTTCATTAAGTCTTTCCTGATACATTTTATGATTAAGACCTTCCCCCATTTTTGTAGCCCGTCTTTGGACCCGTTCAATTTTGTCAATATCTTTTTGTAGGTGAGGTCTCCAGAACTGAACACAGTATTCCAAATGTGGTCTCACCAGCGCTCTATATAAGGGGATCACAATCTCCCCCTTCCTGCTTGTTATACCTCTAGCTATGCAGCCAAGCATCCTACTTGCTTTCCCTACCGCCTGACTGCACTGTTCACCCATTTTGAGACTGTCAGAAATCACTACCCCTAAATCCTTCTCTGTAGGAGTTTGATTCTAAATGACTCAAGATTGACTCAGTCTTCCATTCTTCCAAGGTCGGTAAAATAAGAACCAAGATTGATGGGCGGAATATGTTGACTCTGTAAACCTTTTAGAGAGGGCTGTAAAGCACTGTGAAGCAGTATATAAGTCTAAGTCAGAGATAGTTTCCTCCTGTTTCAGACTGGTTCTAAAGAACCCATAGTAACTTTGCAGCCTGGGTTGCTAGAACCAGCAGCGAACCAGGCCTGCCACACCTCCAAGACATTTCTCTTGTTTTTAGATTCTGTGCATGTGCAGCTGCTTTTTTAAAGTACTGTGCATATGCGCCACGCGGAACGCCCCTGCGGGAACCAGCAGTGGGAGAAACCAGAACCCACCCCTGGTCTAAGTGCTGCAGTTATTTCTACCACTTGAAAGGACACATTGACAAACTTTTTAGAAAGGTCTTGTCTAGTTATAATCTATCTTGGATGCAAAATCTTGGATCTCCACTACATGACAACAAACATGCTTCCTTTTCATCTAGTGTTATTATAGGCTGCCTAATTTCATGAAATTCGATTAATGCCCTTGCAAAAGAGGGAGGGGGGAATAATGAAAGTTGTGTACTAATGTCTGGAGGATTACAAACAGATCCAGTGTTTCTAAACTGAGATTCACATTCTGATTCTAGGAAAAATATGGGCAACCACTTTGCGTTGTCTCACTTGCTTTAATTTCAAGTATATTCGCTATTATGAAATAATGACTGAATTACTTACTCATTAGTTTTAGGTGGAAGCATTCAAGGAGTAATCAACTTTTAAGATTTCAAGGGCATCACATTACCTTTCAAAACAAACTGGTACAGAGTGTTCTTTCCTTTTTACTACTCTTTAAAGGGGAACTTTTTTTGGTATTAATACAAGCATCTAAAATAATTAGAAAAATGACCAGATCTTTGTGTAGAAAGATCTTTGGCTTGACTTGATGCTTATATGTCAAATCAATTCTTATTTTGCTGTTTTTTTAATGTGTTGTTTTAAATAATATATTGTCTTCAAAATGTTTGTTAATGAGGAAGGAATTATGATCCCGCAAGAATCCCAGCGACCGATTAGGTCCCACAGAGTTGGCCTTCTCCGGGCCCCGTCGGCTAAACAATGTTGTTTGGCGGGTCCCAAGGGAAGAGCCTTCTCTGTGGCAGCCCCGACTCTCTGGAACCAGCTCCCCCTGGAAATTAGAACTGCCCCCACCCTCCTTGCCTTTCGTAAACTCCTTAAAACTCACCTTTGCTGTCAGGCATGGGGGAATTGAGATATTTCCCCCGGGCCTATACAATTTATGTATGGTATGTTTGTGTGTGTGTCTGTTTAATAATGTTTTTTTTTAAAAATGTTTTAAATTATTAGATCTGTTATGAATTGTTTTATTGTTGTTGTGAGCCGCCCCGGGTTTGCAGAGAGGGGCGGCATACAAATCTAATTAATAATAATAATAACAATAATAATAATAATAATAATAATAATTAAAATTCAATTACTAATTATATATAAAATTACTCCACTAGTATGTTGAGTAAATATGAGAAAGAGTTTAATAAAATGGACTCAAAATTTGTAATGCAAGAGGAAAAAATGTATAAACTACTTAATATCTGTTTTTTAAAAATTCCATTTATTCTCCTAGTAATTAAAAAAAACCCTTGCAGCTGTTAATGAATGGTCTAAAGACAGACATTCATATTAAACTATAGGGGGAAAATGGATCTGTCCACTTTCTGTTTAGCAGAAAGTCATAAAAACATAATATTACTCATAGTGTCAGATGCTTAGAGAACTGTATGAAATGTCAAAGGAGTATTTATTTCAAAGAAGGTTCAGGCATAATACATATTCAAGAACTGTTTGATGAAGTAATAGAGGCATCCTTGCTTCTAAGGCTAATTGAAGCTCCTGAGTACTAGGAAGTAGGCACTCAGTCAGTCTTCTAACCACAACATCTTGGAGATGTTTCTAGCTAGCATGTCCCACCCACATCACTAACCAGAGGAGAGCAGTATTTTTCAAAGGTACAGGCGGAAGAGATTTCAGTGTTGACTTTTACAAATATTATATCCATCTTTATATTATGTCTATATTCAAAAGGATTGACCTATGGAATTTAAAGGCCACCTAAACCACCTTGTCAAGACAAATTGGGTAGCATTTTTTCCTTCACTGAAGCAAATAACATTGCTTCTTCAAAATGAATGGCATAAAATTCTTAAAATTTAAGTTTTTAGATAACAAAGTTAGATAATTTTGATAATAAAATTTATTCACAGTGCTACTATTTCCTAAGACATAATTTATTGTTTAGACAACTATCCTGGCAGTGTTGAGCCCTGTCAGTCACTTTAATTCTTGCTATTAAAATTTCCATCAACCTTTTACTCTTTTTCTCCATTATGTTTCAGTACTATTTCTCATTTACTGGTAGGCTATGATAGGAATACTGCCTTCTATTGTTTAATATGGTTTCATCTATTATTTTCGCTACCTTCAGTCTCAGCATTACCAGTCTTTTCCTTTTGACTTTCATTTGGGGTGAGGCTGGATATTGATCACCGATGTATACAAATTATTTTGAAGGCAGAATAGCTAGGCCAACATACGAACCATGCAAAGAATATCCAGATTAGAAATCTTACCTTAAAGACAAACGTCTCATTATAGGTTGGATTGAGGGTCTTCTTTTGTACTTTGGTCTCATACTTCTTCTTTTTGTCTGGAAGTAGGAAGACTTTGACATAAGGATCAGATGTACCTCCCATGTCCAATGCTGGTAGCTCAGCTGCTTGGAGGATTCCAACCGTGAGCTGTTGGGAAAGAAGTGAGTGGGTGGGAGGCTTGAACTTGCATGTTCCAATCAAAGTGGGAAGCAATCTGATTTAGTCCTCCTATCTTTAATGTACAACTCACTTATATTACTATCCGGTTCCTAATCCTCTTTCCTGTTATTGGAGGAAAGGGGATGGAGCTATTAATGCTACATTGAACTTCACTTGAAGAAATGCATATGATTAATGATTAGACACAATTTGAATTTTTTTCTAATATCTTATGATTTATGCAAACTGCAGTTTAGAAATATTCAGGTAAGCCATTCACCTGCTCTATCAAGAATTCCTAGGAATTTGCCTTCTAGATAGAGAAATGTCATCCAGTATTTTTTTTTACATGGTATTATGATCACAGCACTATCAAAAGTATATATACTCAGTCCTTAAAAAGAAAGAAATAGAATTTAAAAAATGAATTAATATTGTGGCAATCTGATGCTTACATTCAGCACTGTGCTATTGTTTATCTGCTAAGACAAAAAAGATGTAGGACCTTAATAACACTTTATGTATGATGAATATTTCTCACAGGTAACTGTATAAAAGTTGTCGGCACACTCCAGGAGTTTACCTAATAGGGAACTCTAAAAACGGACTTACTATTCTTGTAATGAAAACATAATGGAAAGATATGGCTGAAGTTTCTACATCATTAAATCCAAAGGGACAGATATACTATGTCTCCCTATACCTATATTTGCACATCCTGGCATATTTTGAAAATCCTCTTTCACTACTGCCAGTAGTGGGCTCTGAATTAGTTTGCTACTAGTTTGTGTGCCTGATGCTTCTACACATGTTCAGAAGCTTCTGGGCATGCACAAAAGCATCCTGGGCAGAGCCTCCCACTGCCTCCACTTGTTCTAAGAACTGGTCTGAACCAGAGCAAACCACTGCTGACTACTGCTGTTGGCAACATGTCAAAATCTCAAGGAGCATATTGGTTAATTGGTCTTGTTAATGAGTCTTCGGAGAGGGGCGGCATACAAATCTAATAAACAAACAAACAAATAAATAAATAAATAAATAAATAGATAAATAAATAAATAAATAAATAAATAAACAAATTAATTAATAAATTAATAATTTCCATGACACCGGGTGGTAAAAGATAAGGAGATACTACCTGATTGAAACCCATATTTTTAAAATACAACAATCAATTTGCCCCATCACATACATTTTGAAATCATGGAAATAAGATTAAACAATTTTGATGAAAATAAACTGGAGAAGCTGATGGCACGATGGAATAAGGTGAAAGGTTATATGCAGAGTAGAATCTGTGATGTAAATGTGAAAAATAAACTCCAATCACTCTTTCAATAATAACAAATGCAAAGTAGAACCAAGGAAATATATATATATGAACTAGTAAATATTTGAACCCCCCGTAATTGGTGGTGGTGGTGATGGGGATATTTTTGTCGGTCAGGTGATGGGCACACGCACTGTGCACTGTTTTATGTTTGTTTTTTATGTAACCATATTTACAAAATCAATAAATATATATATATATTTTTTTAAAAAAAATTAATTTGCCCCGTATTATTCTGTTCATCTATATTCAGAAACTGTGTTCTCATGCAAGATACGTCAACGGAGATTTTACAGTAAAGTCTGAAGTTCTTACAGGTAGCTCATACTGTCTGCCACAGACCTTGAGCATCTACCAACAAGCCAAAAAATGTCTGTAGATGTGCCATTTCCCAAATGGGAATCTGCAGATGTGCAGTGATCAAAGAGCCTGAAGAAATCAGAAAAGCTACATCCAATTTGGTAATTGCCACTCTGAAACTATCTTGGCTTTCAGTACTCAAAGAAAAAGCTTACAGCTTAATGCTTTAAATCAAGATCTCTGTGCACCACTCTTCTCTAGGTTTCCATACTATGTCATCAGGCTGACACCTGCATTAGTAGTGCTATTTTCAGGCTGGTCTACAGCTACCCAAGGCCTGGCATCAATTCCAAATCTATTTTTCTTAAGAATGTTTAAAGTCCTCATCATCACTCTTAGTGGAGGAAGTTAGAATGAAATTTCTCTTATTTACATTTACTAATGTGTATACATTACCTGGTTAGCCTGGAAATCATAATCTAGGGAGAACTGCAGTTTGCCCAGATTCTCTGGTTCTTTCTCCTCTTCCTCTTCTTCTCCTTCTCCTTCCTCATCTCCATCATCATCATCATCCTGTTTGTTCTAGAAAAGAAATGGGAGCACATGCTTCCATAAAGAGTGACTCTGCATCAAGAGCCTTGTCTCACGTATAGGCACACCCATACATACGCAGTATCTTATGTTAGTACAGAAACTCAGATTCACCATAGGAAAAGGAGCATGGATTTCCAGACCAAATGAAAAGAGGAGGGGGAACTGAGTTTCTTCACTATTTTAATTGAGAAAACTAACATGCAACTTTTTTATTCCTCTCATACATATCTCGAATGCGCAGAGAAGCTATCTCTTCTTTGTTGAATAGATTTAGTGAAGCTTGAATACTTCAATATATATATATATTTAAAGGCAAACATTATCTTACGTATAATTGACATTTAAAGTCTTATCTAATCAGCAATTATGATTTCTACAATTTTTCAGGGAAAGCACTGCAACAGTGGTATTGGTGTAATTCTGCTTTCTCCTGTCTAGCAGCTGCTAAACATTTTAGTGGGCAATTTTCTGGATTCCTCAGCCAACATGGTTAAAAGTATCCATATCACAGAAGAAGTCAGGCTTGTGATACAGCTACTGTATGCTAGCAAATGACACCAATCTCCAATGAAATCTATGGGGGAATGGAGTAGCCAAGGCAGACAAAGCAGCTTAAATATGCACTGTCCATAAAGAAATTCATTGAAGGGATTGCCAAATAAATGGAAATCTTAAATAACCCCAATGCTTTCTTCCTCACCTAACTTTTTAAAAAAGATTCAAACATTCATACATGCATATGCATGCAGATTATTCTTTCTCAGACTTCTAAATTACATTTTATTAAATTTGGCTAATGTCTGTTCTCAATACAGTAGTGTTTCCAGTAGTATCTCACAAGCATACAAGCCAATAATGCTGGATAACTCTTTCAACGTTTTACATGTCATACCTAGACCTTCAAAGTGTCACTGAGAAGCCTTTTTGATGTTCCTCCATGAGCCCAACTCATGCGGAGCTTTGATGAGATATACAGGTAACGCAATAAAATATTTTGTCTATATTTCAGTTAGTGAACCTTGCATTTGGATTGAACCTCATTCTGACTAACTAATTATAAATTTCTCAAGCAGACATTAAAGATTTTTTTTTAAAAAAAAAATCTTTCTCAATTAAAGTACAACATCAAGTTTAACTCTATCATTTATACAAAATCTAAGTATGGAATGTGGGCTCACTGTGGCTCATTAATTTCCATAAACCCTCTTCCCTTTTCCCTCTTGACCTCAAATGGAATTGACATTTGAATAGAACCTACCGTGTGTTGACATCCAGGTTAGTCAGAAAAGATGGAGACAGAACAACACAAAACAGTGACAAAGAGAGCACAGAGAAGGAAGAGAAGGGCATTATAGACACAAAAACTTTACAAATTATCAACATCACAAGTGCTCCGGAGAAACTGCAGATTCCACACCGTCCAGGGTGCCCTAAAATAAGGATGGGTGTCCCAGACAGAACAAAAATATTAAATTCAAATATTTTTCTAATTTCCCAAAGAAACTGGAGGAAAACAGAGCTCCCGCATCCATTGCAAAACTATATACCCGTAAAAGCAAGTGTAAAGCCCAAAAGGAGCATGATATAAATACATAAGTAGATCTCCATTATGCGTTTGCTTCAAAACGGAAGTGGCCTTCTTTGGAGCGATTGTTTTCAAAAAGTTTATCTATCAAGGTATGTTGTTTGGGCTTAAGGCACATCGCTATTTTCTTTTCTTTTCTTGTATTCAGTTTCATTTAATCCAATCAAAGAAACAAAAAACTTGCATTTTATATCAGCCAATTTCGTCTTCCATATTTAAAGGTAAATAGCAATAAAAGAAAAAAGAAAACTGAAGGCAATTAGTAGACCTGTGTTTCTCTGGAAACAAAAATAAAAATAAAAAAGCACAGAAATACATAAGGGAACAGAGAGAAAGAGACAGGAAAAACACAGCCAATTAGTGACTCAAAGATGACCTCTCCTGTGACTCGAAAGGCTCTTTATGAAGAACAAGAATGAAAAATAAAACTGCAAAGAAAAGACACACAGCTGTTCCAGTGATCTAGCTAAGTGGGATTCTACACCTCCAGAGGTTAGAGAGGAGAAAAGCTCCCTTCCTGCTCTCTTTCACTATTGGCAGTCTTTCTTGACAGAAATTGGAGCAAAATAGTTACAGGAATTAGCCAAGGAAAGCTTCTGTTCTCCTTACAGTTTATCATTTCTTCCATTTGTGCATGGATGGGCTGTCAGACCAGGAGACACCTGGGGGAATCAGGTGTCATGAGCAGTCATGGGCTTACCTAGGTATGCCCATGTTTCGCCATCACTCCGCAGTCTGCATTGGTTGCAGATCAATTTCCGGTCACAATTCAAAGTGTTGGTTATGACCTTTAAAGCCCTTCATGGCACTGGACCAGAATATCTCCGAGACCGCCTGCTGCCGCACGAATCCCAGGGACTGATTAGGTCCCACAAAGTGGGCCTTCTCCGGGTCCCGTCAACTAAACAATGTTGGTTGGCGGGCCCCAGAGGAAGAGCCTTTTCTGTGGCGGCCCTGGCCCTCTGGAACCAACTCCCCCCGGAGATTAGAACTGCCCCTACTCTCCTTGCCTTTCGTAAGCTCCTTAAGACCCACCTTTGTCGTCAGGCATGGGGGAACTGAGGCATCTCCCCCGGGCATCTACAATTTATGAATGGTATGTCTGTATGTATGTTTGTTTAGAAAATGGTTTTTTTGTTTGTTTGTTTTTAAAATGTCCTTTAAATAGTAATTTAGATTTGTTGTAAATTGTTTTTCACTTTGCTGTGAGCCGCCCCGAGTCTGCAGAGAGGGGCGGCATACAAATCTAAATAATAAATAAATATTGTACCAAAATCTGTTCTTACTATGACTGGAGGGCCTCATTGAAAATGCTTCTATAATTTAGTTGCCTTTTAGTAGTCACTCTGACCTTGGTTCCTGTTTGCTTAAAATCTATGTCTGAAGATTGTAAATCTCAGTCCGTGATGCATCTAGATATCCCACACTAATAACCACAACTATTTTCTATCTAAACCCTTGAATGTTGAAATCAATATGAATAATGAAGTAATGAAAAGAACTGGGAAGCCTAATTTAATAGAATTTAGTATTATTTCATAAAGTGTAGATTGCTTAAATGTTGACTGTTTTAATTTGGAACATGCTCAGTTCATAGAGATAGAGGTCATGGACAAAAAAGCCTCCAGTCCTTTGATTTTTAATGGGAAAAAACATAAACAGATGGTTTCTGTTCTTTGGAACAGAACTGGGTTAAATCCAATTCAGTCATGGGTTGTCTTCTCTGTTTGACAGCTTGCTAGTTTCTCAGGCACTGTCAAATCTGGGTCTGCAATATGTAAAGAATCCAGTCCACCATTAATCCTGATTGCCTTTTATGCCATATCAGTTCATTAGTCATTAGAGATGTGATTCATAACACTAACTTTTCATACATCTTCTGGGGCCTTCTGCAATTCTTCAGGGAATTTACGAGTACCTATTCTTGTATGCCTGTAAAAACATACATCCACAATATGATTAGGCCAGAGAAAAGGATTCAAGTTATTGGGATCTGCAAATATCTGAAAACTGTCTGGGAGAAAACGGAGCAGGCTTGCTCTTTATTGCTCTAAAGAGCAGGACTAAAAATAGCAGTTGGGAATAGTACATGAAATATTTTCCAGCATAAAAAAGGGGCCTTGGAAAATGGTAGACTCTGCCAAGGAAGTTGGAACTGTATTTTTTATTGCAGATTTGTAGTGTATTGAACAGTAGGCTTGATTAGATGATCTCTAATATACAGGGTTCCCTCGATTTTCACGGGTTCGAACTTCGCAAAAAGTCTATACCACGGTTTTTCAAAAATATTAATTAAAAAAAATACTTTGCAGGTTTTTTCCCTATACCACGGTTTTTCCCACCCGATGACGTCATATGTCATTGTCAAACTTTCATCTGCCTTTAATAAATATTTTTTTAATAAACTTTAATAAATAAGCATGATGAGTAATAATCTGAATGGTTGCTAAGGGAATGGAAAATTGCAATTTAGGGGTTTAAAGGGTTAAAGGAAGGCTTGTGATACTGTTCATAGCCAAAAATAGTGTATTTACTTCCGCATCTCTACTTCGCGGAAATTCGACTTTCGCGGGCGGTCTCGGAACGCATCCCCTGCGAAAAGCGAGGGAACACTGTATCTTTCAAGTCTGTGTAATCCTAAATCAAGAATGACTAAGAAATTACTTCCTGCTCTCATCAACCCTAAGCTCAATCTTAAATTACATGATCAGTGCTGAATGATGACACAGGATGGGAATTAGTGTCCATTTGCAGTTATATATCTCTTTATTAAAATGAAGTTACTATTTTATTTTATGGTTTGGTAAGAAAACTGATTCATTCCTCAACACCAAGGAAATCTTTGCTCCAAACTGGCTACGATAGGGCAATTTAAATGATGAAAAAGACTGGAGTTATATGTACTTAGAGTATGTAATGGAAAATGTATTTATTTATTAGATTTATATGCTGCCCTTCTCACAGTCAAGCAACCCTGATTACTGCCTGATTAATGTAGATTGAGTGATGGATCAGAAAATGTTTCTCCACATTAGTAAAGCAAAATATTCCAACATGAAAGAAGAAGCCATTACCATTCATAGCCTGATGTTTGTTAAGATTAATTGCTAGTGTAATTTGCTGCTGATCTAGTTTGATTTATGCTTACAAAATAGGTATTGTAACCCTGAACAATAAAATAATGGAATTACTGAGATGGTAGCTTCAAATGGGATACTGCCTAAGAAATTTTTATGAGCTGAGATTTATAGGTGGTCCTTGATAAATTGCTGCCTGAGACCATCCTTGCACAAATCCTGTTGTGCCTTTTGTGAGTGATAATTTTCCATCTGTGTTATCTCAACAGGCTAAAATGGAATCATGGCTCTAATGGAGAAAAGGGTGTAGGTCATAAATAAGACTAACAGAAGGCCCTATCAAACTCATCTCAGTGTTGGGGATATATTAATAATCTCTTTGCTTTATATGTAAATATTTGGCAGGATTCTAGAGGCCTGTGATGGCGAATCTTTTTAGCACTGAGTGCTCAAGCCAGCCAGCTAATCTTTGCGGGTGCTAGAGCGCCAGAAAACCAAAGACCATGTGGCTGGCATACGCATGTCAGCTGGTTTTGGGGTTTATGAACTCTGATACACACACACACTGGAAACCAGAAAAGCAGCTGGCGTGGCACATGTGCTCACAGAGAGGGCTCTGTGTGCCACTTCTGGCACACGTGCCATAAGTTCACCATCATGGCTATAGGCCCCAAAGCATACAGGTTAGATGAGTTAGAGGTCACACCACAGCAGTCTGCAATAGGAAGGGATAAAAAGGATACCTCCCAAGGACAATTCCATCTGTCCGTCCATTACCCTGTGGGGGGGATTATTGACCCCCTCAGAGAGGGTCCGCAACTTGGGCATCCTCCTCGATCCACAGCTCACATTAGAGAACCATCTTTCATCTGTGGCAAAGGTTCACCTGGTGCACCAGTTGCGGCCCTACCCGGACTCGGAGTCACTGCTCACAGTCACTCATGCCCTCATCACCTTGAAGTTCGACTACTGTAATGCTCTCTACATGGGGCTATTTCTGAAGAGTGTTTGGAAACTTCAGATCATGCAGAATGCAGCTGGAGAGCAATCATGGGCTTCCCTAGGTATGCCCATGTTACACCAACACTCAGCAGTCTGCATTGGTTGCCGATCAGTTTCCGGTCACATTTCAAAGTGTTGGTTATGACCTATAAAGCCCTTCATGGCATCGGACCAGAATATCTCCGGGACCACGTGCTGCCGCACGAATCCCAGCAACTGATTAGGTCCCACAGAGTTGACCTTCTCCAGGTCCCGTCGATGAAACAATGTCATCTGGCGGGACCCACGGGAAGAGCCTTCTCTGTGGCAGCCCCAGCTCTCTGGAATCAGCTCCCCCCGTAGATTAGGACTGCACCCACCCTTCTTGCCTTTCGCAAACTTTCGCAAATTCATCTATGTCGCCAGGCATGGAGGAATTGATATATCCTCAGCTGCCTTGACTTTATGTATGGTATGTTTGGGTTGTATGACTGTTTTAATAGGGGTCTTTTAAAACTGTTTTTAACATTGGATTTGTATATGATGTTTTATTTGTTGTGAGCCGCTCTGAGTCCTCGGAGAGGGGCAGCATACAAATCTAATAAATAATAATAATAATAATACCTGCCTGTTTCTATTTTCCTATTTTTACCTTGTTATGTTTAGAAAGCTGGAAGATGTAGCCAAGAATCTATCCAGAAAATACATACCATCCTAACAATAGTGTGCTCGCATGAAACAAAATATTGAATAACTCTATTCAGGCATTCTTAAATCTGAAGCATTCTCAGCTAACAATCCAAGATAAGCTCTGTTGCTGTCATTGTCACACAAATAATAAGTCTACTTACTGTGCACATTGAGGGGAAAAAAATATGTCAAACAACATTTTCAACTGTTTCTGCCACTGGCTTCATCATGAGCCAGGAAGGATCTTTATTCACATAGATGCAAAGACCCGCAGACTGCACGCACAATTGTTTTTCTCTTCCAGCCAATTATACTTAATAGGCCATTATGCACAAAAGTTGGAGAGTTCTGGAGTTCTGAATGCCTGAATACAGCTAATGTTAGATGTGCTTCTGAAAACTGATAGTTTTATTTATTTATTATTTATTTATTTATTTATTTTGTCCAATATACAATGAGGGTTTTAGTGGGTATATATCTATATACACATAGTAAAATACATGATGAAGGTTATAGAGGAGATACTCATAGTAAAATATATCTAAGAAATAATATAAAAGAAGGTATAGTAATAGAACATATCAATGAAAGAATAGAAGAAGAGATATAGGAATAGAGGAAAGGTGTAGGAGATATAGGAGAGCAATAGGACAGGGGACGGAAGGCACTCTAGTGCACTTGTGCTCGCCCCTTACTGACCTCTTAGGAATCTGGATAGGTCAACCGTAGATAATCTAAGGGTAAAGTGTTGGGGGTTTGGTGATGACACTATGGAGTCCGGTAATGAGTTCCACGCTTCGACAACTTGGTTACTGAAGTCATATTTTTTACAGTCAAGTTTGGAGTGGTTAATATTAAGTTTAAATCTGTTGTGTGCTCTTGTGTTGTTGTGGTTGAAGCTGAAGTAGTCGCCGACAGGCAGGAGGACATTGCAGCATATGATCTTGTGGGCAATACTTAAATCTTGTTTATGGCGTCTTAGTTACAAACTTTCTAGCCCCAGGATTGAAAGTCTAGTCTCATAGGGTATTCTATTTCGAGTGGAGGAGTGAAGGGCTCTTCTGGTGAAGTATCTTTGGACATTTTCAAGGGTGTTAATGTCTGAGATGCGATATGGGTTCCAAACAGATGAGCTGTATTCGAGGATGGGTCTGGCAAAAGTTTTGTAAGCTCTGGTAAGTAGTGTGAGATTGCCAGAGCAGAAGCTACGTAGGATAGTTAAACTTATTATATTTATAATTTTCTAATACAGTTAGAGTGTGATATGCCTCTTTTCTTTGGTCCCTTTAGTTTTCGTTTAGAGACTTCCTAGTCAAGTCTATGCCCCCTTTTTTAGCAAGAATTTCAGAAATGGTCCTTCCTAGAACTGAGACAAAGCGACTGGTCCAAGATCACCCAGCTTGCTTTGTGTCTACATCTCCCAGTTTTTAGCCTGGTTCCTTAACCATTACACCAAACTGGTTCTCTAATTATATTGTTATAACCATTCCAATTTCAGCAGAAAGAAAGCCCAGATTATCTCTGTCTCCTGGATTACTGTAGGGAAGCTTTCCCCACATGGATCTGTTGAGAGGTATTGAACTATGAGAATTCCCAGTCCCTCTCTGATGAAAATATAGCATACAAGGAAAATACAAGGAAAGATGGCAGAGAGAGAAGCAACTCCTCTGAGACTTTCAGAGCAGAGATCTCCAACCATGGCAACTTTAAGCCTGGGGGAATTCTGGGAATTGAAGTCCTCCAGGCTTAAAGTTGCTAAGGTTGGAGGATACAGCTGCCTCAACTACCTGGAACAGGGTGCGTCTCATATTTTGCAGTGCCCATATTTCATATAGCATATGAAAATCACCCCATTTTTCACTGAGTCATTATTCAGTAGTCAGAATGACTATGTTTTTCTTGATATGACCACTCTGACTCTCTCCTTATTAAAGATTGCTGCCAAATGAAAAACTACTTTTAGAAGAGTTTGTGTCAGTACATCTTTTGCCTACATTGATATTTAATGCTGACTTGATTCCTTGGGGTATCAGACTAGAATTGTTCAACTTTCCCAGTTCAACTTCCACCGCAACTTTGCCTGAAATGTTAAGGTAGACTACATGGGCAGTCAAGGAACCAAAACATAAACAGTCTGAAAGCTCAATTGTTGTGAATAGCCTCAAGATCACAGTGCTTAATACTGCAAGCACAAAAGAATTGACTTCAAATACTACTGTTATTTGTTTGTGTGATAAAGCTATATCCTATATTTCCTCTATTACCTAGAGCAGTGTTTCCCAACCTTGGCAACTTGAAGATATCTGGACTTCAACTCCCAGAATTCCCCAGCTAGCATTCGCTGGCTGGGGAATTCTGGGAGTTGAAGTCCAAATATCTTCAAGTTGCCAAGGTTGGGAAACACTGACCTAGAGAAACTGTATACTGCAGTCCTAGGTTACATAGAAAAGTTATATTTGCATAGCAGGAACTGAGTTATATGTTATGCTTTCTCACATGCTAGGAAGTTTAATGTTTTTTGAAATTCTGGAGCAAAAGAAAAAACAAAGTTAGAAACATCTAGAAACACCCTTAGTTAATTTAGGAAAAAATTAAGATATATGCAAAAAAATTAAAAGTAACTTCATTGCTTTTAAATTTTATAAATTCATCTCTTGTAAAAATATATTAATTCTGTGTTATATTTAAGACTTGTATATCACCTACTGTATTTTGAGATTCAGATAGTTAATACATTTTATGAATTGATAAATAAATAATGCATAGATAAATGTTTGATATATGCAGTTGAGAACTGTAGGTTTCTAACAATAAATATTTTGAAATATTTATTACAAATGGAATTAGAAGCTCCTGGTTCCTATGGAAGGAGATGTATCCATATTTTTGCTTTTACAGGAAAAACTGACTGCCAAAATTATAACAACAACATAAATGTTTGTGCCAAAATAAAATAATAAAAATTAAATGCAGTTACAATACTGTAACAAAGTTGTACTAAAAGTAAACTATGGTATCCTAGTAAAGTAAGATTATAGAACAATAAAATAAAGTGATTTCTATTGTGTCACAGAAAGCAAGCAACTATTTTATGAAAAAAGCTCAGAAAAAAAGAGGGAGCAAAGGTTAGAATATGTATTTTGTCACCTGAAACAGTGACTATCGGTCTCATTTTCTGAATTCCTCAACCCGAAATGCATCGTGACCTTCTAACTTTTTTGATTTTTAAAAAAAAGAGTAATCAAGTAATCATAGATTTGAGACAAACCTTTCTATCCTTCCTGTTCTAATTTATTTCCTAGATTGGTATATTTTCTAAGACAGAATAATTTGTTTGTTTTTTCTCTTGTATTTATGGCCACGCTAGATAAGCCCACCAGAAACATGAGTACTTGTTCCCCCATATCTTAAATATCTTTCCCAACTGGTCTTCATCCAATGATATATTTTCACCTGGCCTTTCATATCTTTCATGTTCATAGCGTTTTTCATCCCCTTTTTGTCCTTCTTGTTCTTCTTCTTCTTGCAACAGCATTTCTTGCAGATGCAAAAGCAGCAGGTCAGCAGCAACAATCCCGCAACGACAGCAATGGCAATCAGGGCCCATGGCGGCACTGTGAAAATAGAGGCAGAATATGGGGAAGGGTAGCAGGAAGTGCTCAAGGTTTGCCATTACACGCGGAGCCCGCAGGTGTCATTTCTGAAGCTGTGCACATCCTTTTAGGGAAAAAGCTTACAAGTCACACCCTGTGTGGGTAACCAAGCCGTTTCTGCATGTGGCTGTGACTTTAAATGCAAGGAAAGATGGCAGAGAGGGATTCTGAAGCAACTCCTCTGAGACTTTCAGAGCAGAGGTCTCCAACCATGGCAACTTTAAGCTTGGGGGAATTCTGGGAATTGAAGTCCTCCAGGCTTAAAATTGCCAAGGTTGGAGACCCCTGTTCCTGAGGATATAGCTGCCTCAACTACCTGGGAAAGAGTGCTTCTCCTCACATTTTGCAGTGCCCAATTTATTTTTTCAATGATATTTCTTTTTTTTTAGATTTTCTAATTCAGGATCATCTGCATAACTTAGATCAAAACATGACAAGCAAGAACACTGATACCTCGTCTTACGAACGCCTCTTCATACGAACGTTTTGAGATATGAACCTGGTATTTAAGATTTTTTTGCCTCTTCTTCCGAACTATTTTTACCTTACGAACCCAAGCCGCTGGCGCTGGGATGCCCTGCCTCTGGACTTCCGTTGCCAGCCGAAGGCTCCCCTCGCTAGGAAACCCCACCTCCGGACTTCCGTTGCCAGTGAAGCGCCCGTTTTTGCGCTGCTGGGATTCCCCTGAGGCTCCCCTCCCTGGGAAACCCTATCTTCGGACTTCCGTGTTTTTGCAATGCTACAATTTTGCTGAGGCTCCCCTTGCTGGAATTCCCTTCATTTTTGCCGGCACTGCTTTGAATCCCAGTGAGGGGAGCCTCAGCGAAATCGCAGCATTGCAAAAACACGGAAGTCCGGAGGTGGGGTTTCCCATGGAGGGGAGCCTCAGGGGAATACCAGCAGCACAAAAACAGGCACTTCATTATTCACTTTTCAATTGATTCCTATGGGAAACATTCTATACGAACTTTTCACCTTACAAACCTCATCCAGGAACCAATTAAGTTCGTAAGACAGGGTATCATTCTATTGAAAACACTTTTAAAGAAGCAAATACATAATATACTAGGTGTTGTGAGTGCTCCTTGTCCACCTCAGGTCATGCCTGATTCTGAAGAGGATGAACCAGGCCCCTCAGGGTACCCTGGGCCAGGGGGCTGCGAGAGAAAGCTGAGAGCGAGAGTGAGGCAGACAATGACTGAGGAGAGCCTGAGGGGGCTGATGTGACAATGGGAGATTGGTCTCTGTCAGACAGTGGGGAGGACATATTATTGGAAAATATGTGGATTAACCCATGCTATAGAAGAATGGCTAGAAGGTGAGAGGAGATCCAGAGTAAAAAGTATTAATTCATAGCCTTAGCTCTTTAAAGGAAGGGTTGTGGGAAATAGGGGCGTGGATTCTCAACGTTCGTTCCATGGAAAAGCTGAGAAACTGTGGTGTGCTTGAAAAACATTTCTAAAAATCATGATCTCTGCCTCAACAGACATTCAGATAAGTGAACACAAGAACAAGGGGGCACAATCTAAGTTTAGTTGGGGGAAAGATTAGAAGTAACGTGATAAAATATTATTTTACTGAAAGAGTAATAGATGCTTGGAACAAACTTCCAGCAGATGTGATTGGTAAATCCACAGTAACTGAATTTAAACTTGCCTGGGATAAACATATATCCATCCTAAAATAAAATACAGGAAATAGTATAAGGGCACGCTAGAGGGACCATGAGGTCTTTTTCTGCCGTCAATCTTCTATGTTTCTATTCTGTGCTGGATCTCTGTGCAGCAAAAGCATTTGGTGAGTTTCTGCCTATGTTTTGAGTAATGAAAAAGGGGTTATCTAAGGAATGTGAAAACAAGGTATTTTTGGCACGCTTCCCAGATTCAGAGTTGAAGCTGGTTTCTTAATGAGATAGAATTCTGCTTCATAAGCTACTTAAACTATGCATTGCATTCATGTATCCTGCTCAAGTGAATAAAGAGTGAGTTTTATTTCTAAGAAGTGATTTTTCGGGGATTGGAATTTATTGGAAAGTCCATGAACAGAACACTAGCCAAGTAAATTGGGGTCATAATTTAAGTGCAGAATCAATCTGTGCTAAAACTTACAATCTATCACCATTGCTACAAGATTAAACACTGGGAGGTTGGGAAGGGATTCCATATGTAAGGTAATTATGACCCACTTAGAACATTTCTGAATGTTGCCACTCAAATGGCTGATCCTTTGGATCATCTATTTCCAATGCAGAATCTTTTCCCAATGTAGAACATTTCTTCCCCTCTTTGAAATTCTATAAACAAGTCATCCTTCCAGGTGACTTGTTAATTAAGTCAGTATGTTTGCAACAAATTACTCAACATTATCTCACTTTGAAATTACCATTAGATTAACATAGTCTTTCTAGTAAATCCTTTTTCATTTTTTTCCCTTTCTCTTTTCACTAAAATGAAAGAAGTATTTTAAGGCCACATTCTACTTTTCTTAAGAAACGTCCTTAAGTAGTTTGGTCTCTTTAAAATAATATTATTTTTTGCAATTGATAATAAAAGGGGAAGGAAGGTAGGCAGGCATCCAACTTTTGCAGTCTACAGATATGCAAAATGTTAGAAAAGGCAAGGATGGAACACTTAGACCCAGAACTATGTTGACACCAGATGCATCCAAAATAAGATCATGTTACTTACAAGGTATACTATTTATTTCATTCATAAACTTTTCTTTTAACTTTGCGAAAGTGTCGTCCGGACTCTCCACTGGGCCCGATATCGTTGCATTTTCCTGGGAAACTGCTGGTGCTTCTGTAGTGGTAGGATGTACTGGAGCACCTGTAGTAACAGCTATTATGGGTTCAGGTTTGGGATGTTTTTTGAAGAGGCTCCAAGTCATCTTGACTGCTTTTTAGGCACCCTGAAAATCACAGAGACATTACATAATTCAGCCCAGACGTTTCCTAGAATATTTCATTTAATACTGACACTAACATTATGCATAATACACAAGGGTTAATATTTTGCTTTTCCAAGTAATTTATATTTGCATTGGAATCTCAGAATAGGTCCTAAAGGACAATTTGTCTCTCCCTTAGATAAAAAAGTGGAATGACAAAGATCACATATGATCTTTGCACTGCCCAATTCTGCTTCATCAGAAATTAAGGAAAATGAGGAAAGCCGCATATTTGTAGCTTTCATTGAAGAAAATGAAACAAAGCTCCGCTTTTGTGGCAAATGTATGTGAACCTCTAGAATAATCAATTCATTTGAAGGAGACTTTAGAGTCAGATGTTTCAATCAAGGATGATAATCAGGTACAAGTGTGGGAGATCCTGCCTTATTCAAATAACAGAATTTATTATTAAAGTCTGATTTCTACAACACTTGTATGTGCAAGTATGTTTTGAACAAAGGAGATTTCTGGGGGAAAAAACACCAAAATTGTTGGTGATGCTCACTAGACTGAAAAGTTACAAAATGTTACTTATATATCCTGCTTCTATTTTCTTTTATATGTTATTTAAAAGAGACAAATTGAATTTTTATAATAACTGTAACTGGCTAAAAAAAATCTCCATAGTTTCAGAAGACGTTTTAGACTGATCCTGTTTTTAATATGTACTTTTGATGTACTGGTTTTTCTTTCTTTCTTTTTTTTATATACATTTTCTTTTCTTTTTCTTTTTTTTCTTTCTGTGTATTATATTTATATTTGTAAATAAAAAAATGATAAAAAAAAAAAGAAAAGTTACAAAACTATATCCAAAGAGCTTAGACTCCACCAGTATACCATCAGGCAGATCATGTACAAAGGGAGACAATTCAGCATCATTATTAACCTTTTCAGAAGATGCTGACCAACTAAAATCAGATCAACTGCAAGGTGTTTAATATTACAACCCCATGACAAAGTCTAAGGAACTAAAGGCCTCTTTTGCATTGGCAAAAGTTTTCATGTGACCACCATCATGAAAACACTGAACAATGTTCATAGGGCAATGAACAACAATGACGCATAGGGCAGGACTGCAAGGGAAAAACAGCTATTCTCCAAAAAGAACATTACTGCCTGCCTACAGTGTGTGAAATATTAATTAATTAATTAATTAATTAATTAATTAATTAATTAATTAATTAATTAATTAATTTGATTTTTATGCCGCCCTTCTCCTTAGACTCAGGGCGGCTTACAACATGTTAGCAATAGCACTTTTTTAACAGAGCTAGGCTATTGCCCCCACAATCCGGGTCCTCATTTTACCCACCTCGGAAGGATGGAAGGCTGAGTCAACCTTGAGCCGATGATGAGATTTGAACCGCTGACCTTCAGTTCTACAAGTCAGCTTCAGTGGCCTGCAGTACAGCACTCTGCCTGCTGCGCCACCCCGGCTCATGTATGCAGCTTTCGATAATATTCCTTAATATAAATCAACATACAAATATTATGTTTTGATTCATTTGTTACTCGAGTTACTTGACTGTAGTAGAATTGTGCCATATGGGATTGGAACGTATGAAGCAGGAGGAAGGAACAAAGAGTGTATAAATGGCATGAAATTCCCTTCAGCCAAAGCTTACCAACCTGCAAGGAATCCATCTGTGATAATTCCTTCTCAATACAAAACTCAAAAATGATATCATACTTATACCTGGAATGCCAAAATTAGAAGGAAAATGCTATCTGGAATAATGAGAAAATTAAGATTTGATATACAAGATTAAGTAGATGATGCAGAGTTCTACCAGGATAATTTGATATTAATATCAGTACTTTTTTTGCAATATCCTAAAGAACAGATCTAACATATACAAGGTGAAACTAACCTCTACATTGACTACTGCTCTGTAGTCAATTGACTGTAAAAAATATGATTTCAACAATCGAGTTATCGAAGCGTGGAACTCATTACCGGACTCAATTGTGTCAACCCCTAACCCCCAACACTTCTCCCTTAGACTCTCCACGATTGACCTCTCCAGGTTCCTAAGAGGCCAGTAAGGGGCGTACATAAGTGCACTGGTGTGCCTTTCGTCCCCTGTCCAATTGTCTTTCCTTTCCTTCACCTATCTTATATATTCTCTTCCTTTCATATATCCTCTCCTCTAAGTTCACTTTCACCCTCTTTTATATTATCACATGTCTATTTTTCTTCCTATGTATTTGTGTATTGGACAAATGAATAAATAAAATATGGACACTGCCATGGAAACATTATCGAAATGAAATTGGTTGTAAATATTTTTCAAGTAAAGTTAAGAGTTCTACTCAGTCAACAAAAGCAAAGCCTGGTGCTGACAGCGACTTAGATCATGACATTCTTGCAAAAAATTCCAAGATTAAGAAAAAACATAAAGCTAACAATCTCTACAATATTCCATGAAGTGTATTATTCCAATATGCCAAGTATGCAGTGAATTAAAGACAGGTTTGATAAATAGTCAACAAAAGCAAAAACTAGACAGCATGTGCCTGGTTAGATCATTTCAGAGATACAGTATTTAATTACCTAAACAGAGAAACAGGATGACCACTGGCAGGCAAAAAAGCAATAAGAGCGTGAGAGACTTCCAACTTCCTACCAGTTTCCCCATTGAGTTTCCTTGTGGGAAGCTGGCAGAAGAGACTTTTACCATAAGGAGCATTTCAGAGTTCATTGTTTTTAGCTTTTATGCATGGGGTGCATACCATTGGACATCACATAAAAGTCATATGTTTCTCTCTCCCACATATAAGTTATACTTGAGCAGAGTAAAAGGAAATTTAAAGTGGACTATAAAAGGAAACATGAAGAACTCACCATTATCAAGGCCCCGTGTCTCCATATCTGAAAGTGGTTTTCATTGCTGTAAGGCAGCACACACACCCCTAACACCTTTTTGGACACCAGGGACCGGTTCCATGGAAATAGTTTTTTCTGCAGACTAGGGGTTTTGCATGCTGCCAGCATCCTGCAGATATGGCTTCACTTGTTTGCATGGCATGGATTTTGGCATGCCGTAGTAAGAGCTAGTCCATACACTGGGTGCTGGGGACCCCTGCTCTAAAGGCTGTACATATTCATGCATACCCAGTTATTTTATAAGAATTAAATTTCATCTTGCTGCTCTTTGTGTTTCAGAATTTTCACCTCAATCCCAAATCCATCCTTTTTCAGAACAAGGCTTTCCATTCATTCAGGATTCCTACATATATATTTTCCCCAATAATTATTATTAGTTTTCACATTTTTGTATCTTTACATTTCCAAGTAGATCCACATCTGTGTAACATTGGTAACAGTGTTTGTATAATTTATATATATTACATTGTCTTTCCCTGTTTATCTTTCCTTCCACATCCATCTCTTAATTCTTAGTCTTTCTTTTTTTTAATCCATTCATACCATTCATACCATCTAGTCAGAGTCTTTTTGGTCATTCAGTTCCAACATTAATTTGGTTATTTCTGCACAGTCGTAATTTTTTTTCATGATTTCTTTGTCCAAAGGTATCTGGGAATCTTTCCAATGCTGTGCGTAAGTGATTCTTGCTGATGTTCTGATATGTAACATTAAATACATAACATTTTTAGGGTATTCATGCCCTCATCACCTCGAGGCTCAACTACTGTAACGCTCTCTACATGGGGCTACCTTTGAAAAGTGATTGGAAACTTCAGATCGTGCAGAATGCAGCTGCGAGAGCTATCATGGGCTTTCCCAAATATGCCCATGTTACACCAACACTCCGCAGTCTGCATTGGTTGCCGATCAGTTTCCGGTCACAATTTAAAGTGTTGGTTATGACCTATAAAGCCCTTCATGGCATTGGACCAGAATATCTCTGGGACCGCCTTCTGCTGCACGAATCCCAGCGACCAGTTAAGTCCCACAGAGTGAGTCTTCTCCGGGTCCCGTCAACTAAACAATGCCGCTTGGCGGGACCCAGGGGAAGAGCCTTCTCTGTGGTGGCCCCGGCCCTCTGGAACCAACTCCCCCCAG
Source organism: Erythrolamprus reginae (assembly GCF_031021105.1). Lineage (NCBI taxonomy): Eukaryota > Metazoa > Chordata > Lepidosauria > Squamata > Dipsadidae > Erythrolamprus > Erythrolamprus reginae. Next base: position 68,478,058 of record NC_091952.1, read on the forward strand.
AAATTAGAATTGCCTTTCGTAAGCTACTTAAAACTCACCTCTGCCGCCAGGCATGGGGGAATTGAGATACACTTTCCCCCTAGGCCTTTACAATTTTATGCATGGTATGTCTGTATGTATGTTTGGTTTTTATATTAATGGGTTTTTAATCGTTTTTAGTATTGGATTATTATTGTATGCTGTCTTGTTATTGCTGTTAGCCGCCCCGAGTCTCCGGAGAGGGGCGGCATTCAAATCAAATCAAATCAAATCAATAAATCAATAAATATTATTCCTTAGTGATTACTAGTAGAAAAAATTCAGGCATGTATTCTATTATTGTACCTATTACCTCCTGTATCCATTTATGTACTTTCCTACAGTACTTTTTTGCTTCGGGACACGTCCACCACAAATGAAAGAAGTATTCCTACATATTTATGACATCAAATAAGAAATAGCAAATGCCTCCTTTCTTTTTTTTTTTCTTTTGCGTCTCTAAGTGATTATATCAGGGTTCACTGGACAACAAATAATGTCCAACAAGTAATGTGTATAATCATTTCCTTCCTTTTGTAATCATTTAATAGAGAGAAGGTCACGAGAATGAGAGATGTAGAAAAGCGGAGGGCAAATGCCAACCTGGCAGTGGAACGGCTAATGAATCCACTATTTCCTGCTTCTTTCCCATTGTAACTTCATTTCAAATGTCTGTGGGTGGGAGGCAGCTCTTTAAACAAGCAGGATGGTTCTTAGCTCTATAAAGAAAATGTAAGGAAAGCAATTGAGTCTCTATCCATCAGCTGCTTTATGCTGATCAGAACAAAGGTTGGCTAGAAGAGATTATTCACAGCTTGTAGACTCAGGTAGGAGATGCAGTATCCATAAGCATAGTGCTATTTTGTATACTTGAATTACACAGCTGGAGAATAAAGGCACAGTACAAAAAATTCAAGGCCGAACTTTGTATGTTTGCAATATCAAACTACATTTTGTGACATAGTCAGCCATGCTGTTAAAATGAAATTTATCAATTGAATACTTTTTCTTTGTGTTTTCTACTGACATAACTATTCCCATTCCTGTTGCAAGACAGGGCAAAATAGGAAACAAAACAATACAGAATCTGCAGAGTAGAGAGAATTGGATGCTGCTCTAAAATTACTGTCTTCAAGGGAACACGCTGAATTGTTTAAGTTTCTAGAAAAAGACAATCTCAAGTTACATTTCTTCACGCATTTGAAAATGCAAATAATGAGAGGAACAATATAGGGAAACTGTACAAATTGCTCCAAATAGAACATTTTTCAAGTTATTGGGGAAAAAATTGCAAAGTATCTAAAAAGAATATATGCAAAATATTTTCGTGGCGTTGCAGAATTTTCCCTACCCTTTTAACGCCTGTCCCCCAATCCTTGAATATGTAATTGCTATTCTAGCATCAATATTGCATGAGATGATAAAGAATCGGCTATTTTCAGAAATTAGGCTGTGCAATGGAATGAGTAGATGACCTTGGGAGAAGGAAAGGAAGATATGCTGTCTAGAAAACTATTAGACAAAAGAGAGCAGGCGCCCCCTAGTGGCCTAATGGTCAGTAACAGAATCTAGTAAATCTGAAAGCACGAAATTTCTCACTGTCACTTTTAACTGCTTCATCCATTAGGACAGAGAGAGTCTTCCTACATATCTTTCCCTGACTGTTAAGCCACTGAGTGCTCCTGCCTTTCACAGGTTTAGACCATAATTCTCTGCTGTTTCCCCAATCATGGTCCCTCCTTGATGATATTCATCCTCAAAGTTTGTTTAAACATTATTTGAAAAACAAAGATCTATATAAGTGCATAAGTGCACTGGTGCGCCTCCCGTCCCCTGTCCTATTGTCTCTCCTATATCTCATATATAATATCTCCTATTCTTCTATTCTAATCTTCTTATACTACTCTCATATTATCCTTCTATTCTCTGTTTGATATATTCTACTCCTAAATTTTCACTTCTATTCTTTCTCTAATATACTTTACTCGAGTATAACCTCTATAACCTTCATTGTGTATTGTTGTGTATTGGACAAAATAAATAAATAAAAATAAAAATAAAATATTGCATGACTGGATTTATAGGTTTGCCTAATAATAAACTAACTTTGGCCATTACCTATGGAACATCTTGTGCAAGTAAAAGTTCTATTTCAGGTAATATACTACTACAGTGATATCTCATCTTACAAACGCCTCATCATACAAACTTTTCGAGATACAAACCTGGGGTTTAAGATTTTTTTGCCTCTTCTTACAAACTATTTTCACCTTACAAACCTACTGCTGCCGCCGCTGGGATGCCCCGCCTCTGGACTCCTGTTGCCAGTGAACCACCCGTTTTTGTGCTGCTGGGATTCCCCTGAGGCTCCCCTCCATGGGAAACCCCACCTCCCGACTTCCGTTGCCAGCGAAGTGCTTGTTTTTGCAATGCTGGGATTCCCCTGCTGGGATTCCCCTGCTGGGATTCCCCTGCAGCATCGCAAAAACACAGAAGTCCGGAGGTGGGGTTTCCTTTGGAGGGGAACCTCTGGAGAATCCCAGCAGCGCAAAAAATGGGCGCCTCGGCTGGCAAAAGGGGTGAATTTTGGGCTTGCACGCATTAATCGCTTTTCCATTGATTCCTATGGGAAACATTGTTTCGTCTTACAAACTTTTCACCTTAAGAACCTCATCCCGGAACCAATTAAGTTTGTAAGACAAGGTATCACTGTACTTGAAAAGACCAGGTTTCTTTTCCCAGGATTTCTCTTTCCTTGGGGGCCTCTGGTAACGATCTCAAAGTAGCCAAGAAAAATAGTGATCTTGTTTCTGTAAAAGCCACAGTGGATTCGTTCACCAAGAACTGCTCTTGACAATGACGATTTTTCTTGCATAACGTATTGTATCAATTACTAAACTCTTGGCCGACATATAATTTCTTGTATCCTCCACTAAGCCTTTTAAAATTCACTTTGCATATGTTCCAGTTCTTAGAAACATATATTTTAAAGTCACACGTTGGTTTTAATATAACAACTTGCTCTTCTTTCACCAGCTTCCATTCTAAAATTGATTCATTCTGTGGAACATTTGAGATAGTTTTAATTACCCACTGATTATAGAATCTCACCATGTACAGAAAGTGTATATTTCTGCTTTAATAGGTCTACCTTGATTGTAACCCCCTCCCCAATGACTGAGAAAACAGAATAAAAACTGCAGCAAATGTTCCCTAGATCTTTATATTCCTTCAATCACTTTCCCTGGCTGGAATTAGCAGTAAGACAAAATTCCTGCAAATAGTCACTAACATTTGACCGCCACATGACAAAAAATGCAAGACATTGTAGATACAAGTGCTAAATTTGTTGAGAATTGGTAGGGGAAACGAAGCCAGAATGCATGACAAATGGATTAAGGGTATCTACCATCAGCACATAAAAGAACTGAGACAATCCTTCTGATGTTCATTGTAGAGATAAAGAGAAATATTAATAATCCAGGATGAAAAGGCAACCCATTGTTTAAAAATTGCTAAGACATTGAAATTTTTTCCACTAACAGTTCAAAATAACTTTAGCTAGAGAAAAGGTTATTGGGAATATATACAACATGTACTTTTTATAACTTTTATAACTGCAATGTTGTGTCTTTGTTTTTTTGCTCAAGGCGAGCCTCTGGAGTTGCCAGAAGCCATTTTAAACTGAAAAATCATTTTCCTCCAAAAAGAGACATTTTTAATCATCATCATCTTTTAACCATTTAATGGAAACCATTACCATTAAGTCAGGATAAGCAGATTGATTGTGCCTAAACCACACAAAGTAGCTGTCAAACCACTCCAAAAATTACAGCCCAAATTCATCTTAAATATGCTCATATGGGAAAGGTATGAAATACGTAGGAAATGTGTATTTATGAATCAAATTTATATGGCTACTCATTTCATATAAAGCGACTCTGGGTAGGGTACAAATACTTATGAAATACATAGGAAATAATCATATTAACATTTTTTAAAAAGTCATTTTATTTTATCTTTTAGTTTGGAAGACCCAATTTTTGGACCAAATGATAATGTTGGCGCTTGAAAAAGATACATGTCCCTATTTTAATTGGTCCAATTAATGCGTAGAGTTTCTGGAGTGTGTCCCTACTCAATTGTTCTATATCCCCCTCTTTCCTAAGCAATATCACATTCCAGGAGTTTCAGTTCCGAGGTGCAAAGGAGGAAACAGGTATTGACTTTTGAGGTGGCAGGTGGAGGTAGTAACTCTAAAGGAGACAAGCCACTCCAACATCCTTAGCTCAAAATGTGCATCTTTCTTTCTTGGCTGTATTTGCACATTCTAGTAAACGAATGAATTACATTTGTATAACACATTTACTAGCACGACAGGAATCCAACTCTGCTGTTTGTAAACTATGTGAAGAGGCAAAGAAAAGATTTTAACAAAACCTTTGGCTTAATGTATGTGGATATGGCTCCCTATCAATATACAGATATACATGTGTATCTAAACCTTTACTTTCCTTTTATTTAGACAGGAAGGAAAGGCTTTGTAGAACCCCCTTAATTACTCCCAGCTGTGGTCTTCTTAAATCACTGAAACTGGGAAAATTTATGTTCAAATCCCCACTCAAAGAGATTGTTTTGCCCTATTTCTTTCACTCAGTTTAATATGGTTACTGCAGGGATAAGATGAAACCTTGATACTACTGTACATATGCCACCTTGGGTTCTATATAGTAAAGGGCTACCAAAATTTTTACTACCACAATGTGGCCGTGGCTTATGCAGGATGCCCTGCATTTTCTTTCAACTTCTTTCAGTGCAAATTGGGTGCTCTGGGGTGGAGCTCCACTTTCGCTACCCCACTGCGTTTCCACCCGTCTGGGCAGCAGCCCACCTCTGGTTCTATAGATAAAAAGTAAAATATACATATAAAAACAGTGAAAATATTAGTTTCTATGTGGAAATATCCATTGCACTTTATTAAGTTACTGAGCAGTAAACTACTGTACACAACAAAAATATCTCCCCAATCCTAATCCAACATTTTACCACTACTCCACATGTTAAGAAAACACACCCATATTTTAAGGCAGAATAAGACCTTTTAGAGAATTAATTCATAACTGGAATGCATCTGAGTCAAGTGCCCTCAAAATTCTTCATTAGAATCTTCATTGTAGTCTCAAAGTTGTTCTTGTCCTGAATCTGTTGTCATTTATGGAGGTGAAGGGCAATAACTACTACCGTGTTTCCCCGAAAGTAAGACAGTGTCTTACTTTCTTTTTATACCCAAAAGCCCCACTATGTCTTACTTTCGGGGTATGTCTTATATTGGAAAAAAATTGTCGAATTTTTTGTTTTAACCATAAAATTAACATTTAGACGCGGTGACGTATGGAGGGGGGGCGGCGCGGAAGTGGGCAGGAGGCGGCGCTCATTAAGATCAGAGGGAGGTGGCAGATGCGGCGACGTATGGAGAGGGGGACGGCGCAGGCGTGGGCAGGAGATGGCGCTCATTTGGATCAGACGGAGGCGGCAGACGCGGTGACGTATGGAGGGGGGGCGGCGCGGAAGTGGGCAGGAGGCGGTGCTCATTTGGATCAGACGGAGGCGGCAGACGCGGTGACGTATGGAGGGGGGTGGCGCGGAAGTGGGCAGGAGGCGGCGCTCATTAAGATCAGAGGGAGGTGGCAGACGCGGCGACGTATGGAGAGGGGGACGGTGCGGACGTGGGCAGGAGGCGGCGCGCAGCTAGATGAGAGGGAGGCGGCAATACCCCCGTGTTTCCCCAAAAGTAAGACATATGTCTTACTTTCGGGGTACGGCTTATATTAGCCGACCCCCCTGAAACCCCCGATACGTCTTACAATCGGGGGTGTCTTACTATCAGGGAAACAGGGTAGGAGCCTGCTTAAGAAATAATGGCACATAGATACAAACCATTTTTCCCTGTAATCACCAATAGAATGCATCCCTGAAATACCATTTGATGGAAAACCAAAAGAAAGAAACCATGTTATTTATTTTTTAATGAATCAAGTGTCAGAGCAATGAGCAACTCATAACATTAGTGGCAGCATAGATTAATGAAAATGAAATATTGTGTGAAATGAAAGGAGTATATAGAAAGGTACACAGTTCTCAGCAAATAAAAAGCAAATTATGTTTGACATGATCATTCCCCTTGTTTCCAGCAAGATATTCTTTTGTGAGCTTCTTGAGTACTATATTGCAAAAGGTCACAGTGAAAATTAAATTCACGTTGACACAGACATCAGTATATGGGGGTAAAGCCAGGTGCTTAATTAGTTATTACACTACAGCAACATTGGCAAGTTATCACAACACTAATTTGGTACATGAATGTACAGTTAGAGGACAATTCTTCTTGTGTGAAGATTTGGCTGCAATAATGTTATGAACAGCTTTGTACCACAAAGACCACTGATTTTACAGTCTTACTCCCAGAAAAAAAATCCCCTCTTATTCCTTTTTGAATTGTTTTATCAATGCATATTTAAATAGGCTGGTAAAAGGTCATCGTGGTAGATACAGCATTGGGTGCAATTTGTAGTGAATATATTAACTAATTTCCAGTGAAGAACAATCGTTAAAACACACACACAAATGTTTATGCATATTTTAAAGAAGAATTGCATATTTATATCAATTTTGAATAACTCCAAGTGAGATAAAACAGTTACCAGTATATAAGCCAAAGTTCTTATCAGAAATCAACTTTAATAGAGCATATGTGTCCCTGTATTCTAAGTATCTAGGCCAGTGATGGCAAACCTATCGCATGGATGGCACAGGTGGCACTTGGAGCCATATCTGCTGGCACGTGAGTAGTTGCCCTAGCTCAGCTCCAGCGTACATATGTTTGCCAGCCAGCTGATTTTTGGCTTGCACAGAGGCTCTGGGAGGGCATTTTTGGCTTCCAGAGGGCCTCCAGGGAAGGGATTTTTACCCTCCGCCAGCTCCAGGAAAGCCTTTGGAGCCTGGGGAAGGCGAAACATGAGCCTACTGGGCCCACCAGAAGTTGGGCAGGGGAAACTGTTTTTGCTCTCCCCAGGCATTGACGTATGGGTGTGGGCACTGGCGCATGTGCAATAGTATACACCCAAGCTCTTTCGGCAGCCGAGGAGAAAAGGTTCACCATCACTGATCTAGGCTTTTGGACTGGTACGAAAAAAATAATCACTGCAGGAAGGCAGAAATGTGTGTAGTGTACAGTGGTCCCTCGACTTGCGCGTTCTCGATTAGCGCGAAACGCTGCAACGCGGTTTTTCAAAAAATATTATTTAAAAAAATAAAATATTAAAAAATAATTTTTTTTTTATTCTGTTCCCTGAATGGAGACCGCCGGCCGCTCAATCGGGCCGGCAGGGAACAGAATGGAGCCTTCCGCGGCGGGGCTGGTAAGGGGGGGAGCCGAGGGGGGAGCCGAGCCCAGCCCCGTGGCATTCGCTTTCCTCCCGCCGGCAGCCGACTGATCGTGGGCTCCTTCGCAACCTCGGAGAGCTTCCTGGTTTTCGTGAGCTTTCATGCCCAGGAAGCTCTCCGAGGTTGCGAAGGAGCCCAGGATCACTCGGCTGCGGGTGGCAGGAAAGCGAATGTCACGGGGCTGGGCTCGGCTCCCCCAGCCCCGCCGCGGAACGCTCCATTCTGTTCCCTGCCGGCCCGATTGAGCGGCCGGCGGTCTCCATTCAGGGAACAGAATGGAGCCTTCCGCGGCGGGGCTGGGGGAGCCGAGCCCAGCCCCGTGACATTCGCTTTCCTGCCACCTGCAGCCGAGTGATCGTGGGCTCCTTCGCAACCTCAGAGAGCTTCCTGGTTTTCGTGAGCTTTCATGCCCAGGAAGCTCTCCGAGGTTGCGAAGGTTACATCTTCCGCTGCCAGCCAGGCCATGCTGGTGGCAGCGGAACAATCGCTGGCTGTCAACTTTTCTTTTTAAAACTGGGCAGGAGCTGACTTGCCTCCCCAGTGCTAAAAAGAAAAGTTGACAGCCAGCGCTGCGAAACCGCCGAAATCGGAAGGGGCGAGGTGGGGGAGAACGGGAGGCTCAGCATTCCGTCAGCCGCAGCGCTGGCTGTCAACTTTTCTTTTTAAAACTGGGCAGGAGCTGACTTGCCTCCCCAGTGCTAAAAAGAAAAGTTGACAGCCAGCGCTGCGACTGACGGAATGCTGAGCCTCCCGTTCTCCCCCACCTCGCCCCTTCCGGTTTCGGCGTTCGGCAACGGAGTCCGGCGCTGGGGCCATGCGGGGCCGCTCATCCAGGGGGGCGTGGACTGGCAAGCGGCAAGCGGCAAGTGATCTGGCGGGAAGACCAAGGGAAGGTTCCTTCAGCCGCCCAACACCTGATCCGCTCCGCAGCGCGGCAGCAGCGAGGAGCCGAAGATGGGGTTTCCCCTTTGCCTTTACCCCATCTTCGGCTCCTCGCTGCTTCCGCGCTGCGGAGCAGATCAGCTGTTGGGCAGCTGAAGGAATCTTCCCTTGGTCTTCCCCGCCGCCCACACGCAAACTCCACCATCTGCGCATGTGCGGCCATGAAAAAAAATGGCGCACATGCGCAGATGGTGGTTTTACTTCCGCATCCAGTATAACGCGGAAATCGGTTAGCGCGGGAGGTCTTGGAACGTAACCCCCGCGCTAACCGAGAGATCACTGTACATTTAAATTCTCATTTCCCACAGAGTATTTTGTTGGTATTATTCACCATACTTGCATGTTGTGAGTTTTGTGAGTTTAATAACGGGAAGACTTGCGGCAAGCCATCATAAAATGACAATCAAGAATATGAAAATCTTCCTGCATTCTATCCTTCTTCAAAGAAAGATAGTATCATTATTAAAAAGGCAGTAAAGGATGACCAGAGATGGGTTCCTCCTGGTTCAGACCAGTTTGCCTGAACTGGTAGCAAAGCGCTGGTGATGTCATGATGACATCACAGAACCGATTCAGTCAATGCCGGAGGCACCGCCATCTTTTTTTTTAAATGATTTTTTCCCCGTTTTTTTCTTCTTCTGTGCATGTGCAGAAGTTGAGTTTCTAGGACTATGCATGTGTCACCACCTTGTTTTTATTTTTTTGGAGGGTATTTTTTGGATTTTTTTGCACTGCACATGTGCATGAGCGCAAAGCGCCCATGTAGCATTAGTGGAGACGAACCGGCAGTGGGATAAGTTAGAATGCATCCCTGAGGATGACCTTATTTTCTTGTGCTCATCTATACCTTCTCAATGTCTATAGGCTTATTTAACTGATTTGTTAAATATATAGGTCTTTAATTTACTGGAACCATAAATTGATAATATCCCAGGTCTTTGGGAAGGTAGATAAAAATGTCCCAAAGGTGCCTTTTTTTCAGGAGGAAACTGGGCTTTCTTGAATGAGAAGTTTAGCTTCTCATTCAAAAAAGTTCTTCAGCTCTGACTGTTTGTTGGAGAACAGAAGGATTTATACTCTTTACAGACAGCTGGTCATTTGCATTGTTTTAGAGAGCTGGAGGTTTACCTGTGTCCTCAGTGTCACCTGAATAGTGCAAATGGGCGTGGAGCCTTCTTGGCTAATGAATGTTTTCTGCCCTGTGTCCCTTCCCTGTTGAACACAGGCACACACATGCTGTTGGGCAGGGGTCTTCAAACTTGGCAGCTTTAAGACTTGTGGACTTCAACACCCAAAATTCTGGGAATTGAAGTCCACAAGTCTTAAAGTTGCTAAATTTGAAGACCTCTGCTGTTGGGGATGAGTTTGTGTTGTCTGCATCTCATACTGAAGCACAGATGATACCTGTAATCTGCAATATTTTGGGGGGGGGGGGAATACAGTAATCCCTTGCTACTTCGCGGTTCATCTTTTGCGGATTCACTACTTCCTGGGTTTTCAAAGGGGGCTTAAATCCATTAAATCCATTGAAAATTTTAAATCCATTAAAAATTCATAAAATTCTTCTACAGTATTACTGTACTCTATTAAAGAAACTAGTAGGATATCACATGTAGTTCCAGCTGAGAAACATTATAGAATGGCTGTTTAATGCAAAGGGTGGGTTTTAAAAGTCCAAATACTCATTAAATACCTAAAAAAATATATTTCGTCTACTTCACGGAAATTTGTTTTTCACGGGTGGTCTTGGAATGCATCCCCCGCAAAAACCGAGGGATTACTGTAGTGATATTGATGGATTATACCCAGCGGTGGGCTATGACCCGGAACGCTAAATTGCACTCGCCGCCGCGGCTTGTAAATTCTTGCGGGACCAGCATGATTTTGCTGCTGCACCTTTGATGCACCCGTGTTTTGGTGAGGTTTTACCTGCGGCTCCATGCACAATTTTGCTACTTCCACAGGTACAGCAGCAAAATCGCACTGATCCTGCAAGAACTTACAAGCCGCGGCGGCGAGCGCAATTTAGCCCACCGCTGATTATACCGCTGCTGCAGAAATGGAGGCAGTTATTCACTTCAAGTCAAACAAACAGTGGAAGAAGAATACATTGACTAAAGACAGCCAAGAACAAGACTGATAAACTCTTGGCTCGTAACACACCAAAGAAGGCAAAGAATTGGGAAAGATCAAAAAGTATCAAGATCTGAAAATCAAAATTGACAGATTATGTCATAAACCAGCCATGGTGGTCTCAATGGTTGTTGACATACTGGGTGCCATAGCAAAAACTCTCGGGTAGTACTAATACCTAATGGTATAATTCAAGTTTCACCAAAAAAACCCCAGATGCTGTATTGAATTTTTTAAAAAGTTTTTTCAATGTGTATATAAACCTGTTTAAAATAAAATATAAAATAATCCTGGTACATTAATTGTAAGGTTTATCCCAAACTCTTTATATATCTTATTCACATTCAGTGTAGATATTCGGGAAAGATTGCTTGGGAAAAGAATGCCTAAATAATTGATGAAACTACAAATGAAGATGACAATAATTTAATATATAAATAAACAACTCTTCACTTACAGGCATCAATTCTGACTTCGATTAATTAACAAGTATCCCAGTTTGACCAAAGATATTTACTACCCGTCAAGTACTATCTGATCTGTATCAAGTTTTGATAAAACTCACTTGATCTTTCTTAATCCCTTAAGAGATTATTTGTTGAAGTCTATTAGCTAAAACAGCATTTAAAAATATGTATAATCAATGAAATAGGTTATTAATGCTATTTCAGTAATTTCAAACATGCATAACTGAAAACCCTTATATATTACAGCAAAATCCAATCAGCTTAAATCTGCAACTAGAGAGTTTACTAAAACACGAGAAGCTGGTATTTCAGTGTTTCTTACTGAACAACAGCATCCATGTTATTTTCTCAGAAACTTTTACGAATAGAACTCTCCAGGAGAGTATATTCATTCATGTCTTAGTTACTGTGTAACTGAGTACTTTGAATACTGATTTACCCTGCTTATTTAATTGTATAATTGTATTTTGGGATTAATATTAATCAAAGAGTAATTTTGATTGCGATAGTTTATTAGCACAATAAATAAATAATTTTGCACCATTATTTATTTTTTTAATTTCTAAATCTGCACAAAAACTGAATTTATCAGGTAAATTAAAAAATTATTAACAATAAAATATCATTAATAATCAGAAGAAAGCTATACTATTTTAAAGTTGTACTTAGTTAAAGAATATAAGTTAAGGAGCTATATTTCTCAGGAGGGAAAAATCAAACAATTTATCTATTTTGCTTAAACAATTTATACAGGTAAACTTCAAAAACCCTGTGAATGCTAAGGAAGAAATTCAGGTAAAAATATTTTAAGAATTTGTAGAAAATGTAAATATTAAGTACAAAAAAATCAGGAAAATCAGGTTCAAATGAATACAAGTTTATTACATGCTATCGTTATCTACCAGAATATGGTCTACTAATGGTTAAGGCAAATTGAGATAGATACGGGTCAATGGAATTCAGGATGGGTTGGACATAGATCTCTTATGGGTACAAATGGGAAACTGATGACACACAAGAATCCTATTGCACATTTAATGATAGTGTTAGGAAATTATAATGTATATATTTGGGAACTACAATCTATTTCATTTATTTCTCAGAATTATATAGGTGCCCATTTCAGAAACTTGATTCTTGGTAGCATACAATAAACCAGCGTTTCCCAACCGCTGTGCCGCGGCACAGTAGTGTGCCGCGAGACAAGGTCAGGTGTGCCGCGAAGTTCCGCTTCCAAACCGGAAGTTGAGTGTCCCGGCTTGCTTCTTCACACCTTCATTTTCGTGCCTTTCTTCTTCGTGCCTTCCTTCTTTGCAGCAGGTGAGCTTGGGACTCGGCGGGATGGCAATAGCAGCGGCTGAGGCTTTCACTTGTGGCATCGGGAGTGCTAATAGCGGCGGCGGTGGGAATAGCGGGGGGGGCTCCTGCAAGTGGAAGCCTCAGCCCTGGAGCCCCCTCGCGCCCATGGCTTCTCGTCGATGCCTCTGCCTGCCCGATCCGCGGGAGTGCTAATAGCGGCGGTGGCGGGAATAGCGGGGGGGCCTCCTGCCCGCCGCTGCTATTAGCACTCCCGCGGATCGGGCAGGCAGAGACATCGACGAGAAGCCATGGGTGCGAGGGGGCTCCAGGGCTGAGGCTTCCACTTGCAGGAGCCCCCCCGCTATTCCCGCTGCCGCCGCTATTAGCACTCCCGCAGATCGGGCAGGCAGAGACATCGACGAGAAGCCATGGGCGCGAGGGGGCTCCAGGGCTGAGGCTTCCACTTGTGGCTGTCCCCGCCCGCCCGATCCTTCCTTCTCTCCGGATTTTTTGGGGTGCGGCTTCTTCCACAGCGGTGGCTGCAGCGGCGCTGGCGATCCGGCCGCTAGCCGCTCTAAGCGCTGTGGGAACGCCCACCCCTCTCACAGTCCCGTCCCGGGCTGTCAGTAAAGGGGCTGCTTGCTCGGAACATTCAAACTAAGGGAAACCTTCGCTGGCCTCCACAGAGAAGAAAGGAAGAGAGAGAACGAGAGAGAGCAACAGAGAGAGAGAGAGTGAGAAAGAACAAGAGAGAGAAAGCATGAAAGAGAGAGAAAGAAAATAAGAGAGAACAAGAGAGAGAGAGAGACTAAGAGAGAGAGAAAGAAAAGAGAGAGAGAGAAAAAATAAGAGAATGAGAGAGAGCAACAGAGAGAGAGAAAGAACAAGAAAAAGCACGAGAGAAGAAAAGCAAGAGAGAAAAAGAGAGATAGCAAGAGATACTGAAAGAAAGCAAGAGAGAGAGAGAGAAAAAGAAAGCAAGAGAGACAGGAAGAGGAAAGGAGAGAGAGAGAGAAATGAGAACAAAAAGGGGAGGAGAAATGAGAAAATGATTGAGGCAGAGAATGAGAGGAGAGAGAAACGAGAGAGAGAGAGGTGATTCTTGAAGCATATGGTAAAAAGCACCCAAATAATAAGAAAAAAACCCCAGCCCTCACCTGTTTTTGAAAAGAATAAAAGAGAATTAAACCCCAGCCCTCACCTGGTTTTGGAAATGGTTCCAGTGTGTATACATACACACACATAAGGGGGGGGGGGAGAGACAGGGATGGAAAAAGAGGAGAAGTGAGAGGGAGAAGGAATGAGGGAAAAGGGGAGGAAGAGAGAGAAATTAGAAACATGAGAGAGAAAAGGGGGAAAGACAGGAGAAGTACAGTGATCCCTCGATTTGCGCGTTCTCGATTAGCGCGAAACGCTGCAACGCGGTTTTTCAAAAAATATTAATTAAAAAATAAGTCCGCGGTTTTTTTCCTACACCACGGTTTTTCCCGCCCGATGATGTCATACTGATTGCTGATTGGCCAAAATCAGGAAGGAAGGAGGGAGGGAGAGAAGGGAAGGAGGGAGGGTTGCCATTGCCATTGCCGCCAGCGCTGCCCTGTGGGTAGCGGCGAGGAGCCCGGAAGAATCACCATTGCATTGCCAGCCTCCGAACTTGCGTCGCTCCACCTTCTGCGCATGTGCGGCCATGGAACAAAGGGCGCGCATGCGCAGATGGTGTTTTTACTTCCGCATCCAGTATAACGCGGAAATCGGTTAGCGCGGGAGGTCTTGGAACGTAACCCCCGCGCTAACCGAGGGATCACTGTACCCATAAATGAGACAGTGGTATAAATTTCAGGAGGGATGATTGATGATTGACTGTATTTATAAGGGGATGTTACATGGGATTGTATATATGAGGGGGTTATGTATGTATGTATGTATGTATGTATGTATGTATGTATGTATGTATGTATTTATTTATTTATTTATTTATTAGATTTGTGTCATTTTGGTTGGTGGTGTGCCCCAGGATTTTGTAAATGTAAAAAGTGTGCCGCGGCTCAAAAAAGGTTGAAAATCACTGCAATAAACAACCAGTTTAAACAATTAAAACAATAGTTAAAAATAGTTAAATATAAATATAAATCAAAACCGTAGGAGAAAGGACCAGGATCTTACAGTATAATCACTTAATGGGCTCTCCATTCTCTTCGATAACTGTCCATGCCACCACAATTTTCATTTTCACCAGTTGAAGTTTCCAGATGTTCTTCAAGGGTAGCCTCATGTAAAATGTGTTGCAATAGTCCACTCCGGACAGTAGTGGATAGTTACCAGAAGTAGATAGTAACTATAAGCAGTAATCAGTGAACCTGGAGGACTATGAAAACCTGGCTTGTCTCCCAAGACTGGACTAGGATGTAGACTGAGATATGAAGATGATTTGGTATAGCTCCTGAGGAGCAGAATACTTTTGTTTTGTTTTGTTTTTAATTATGTTTTTATGGATTATAATGAGTTGCCTAGAATCACGATGAGATAAGTAGGTATATAGATCCTACAAACAAACAAACAAACAAACAAACAAACAAACAAACCATTGCCTGGGTTAAATCCTCCCTGGTCACAGATTATGTGTGTAGTCATTACTAGAGTGAATCCTTTTCAGATCCAGAGATCTCATGGGGATAGATATGGGGACAACCCCTTTGAATAACCCTTAAATCTGGAACATGTGCCATGTGTCCCACTTTAAATATCTGACTGTATCTTGGGACACATATATTTGCCTTCATTCACTACTTTAACCTTTCAAGTGAAAATATGAAACTTAAATGAATGTTTGTTGTTAAAATTCTGGGCATTTTGATTACAATTCTGAGGAATCACAGGGTGTTGTTGTTGTTTTTTTACAGCCAATATGTTTAGCTTAAGAAAAGCAAGTTGAACAACCTGAGTTTCCCCTAAATAATCCCTCTCCATTCTTTGCGCAATATTGCTATAGAGTAGGGCTGTCAAACTCAAGGCCCTAGGCCGGATGCATGACACTGGCCACACCCATGCCTAGTTTAGCAAAGCGGGAAAGGGAGTCACAATACGCACAGTCGCTCAGGCCCTCATCACCTCCTGTCTTGATTATTGCAATGCGCTCTACATGGGGCTACCCTTGAAAAGTGTTTGGAGACTCCAAATGGTCCAGAATGCAGTCGTGCAGGTTGTCATGGGTGTTTATTTATTTATTTATTGTTGGAGTTGGAAGGGACCATGCGGGTCATCAAGTCCAACCCCCTGCCTAAGCAGGAACCCTATAGCATCCCAGCCAAATGGCAGTCCAATTTTCCTCTTTAAAATGTCCAGAGTATTGGAGTTCACAACGTCCGCTGGTAGGTTGTTCCACTGGTTAATCGTTCTGACCGTCAGGAAGTTCTTCCTTACTTCCAGGTTGAATGTCTCCTTGGTCAGCTTCCAGCCGTTGTTCCACATCCGGCCCTCCGGTGTCCTGGAGAATAAAGTGATCCCCTCCTCTCTGTGGCAACCCCTCGTATATAGGTACACCGAGGTACACCTATATAACACCTATACTCCGCGAGCTGCACTGGCTCGCTATTAGTCAATGGCACAATTCAAGGCATTGGTTATTACCTATAAAACCCTATATGGCTCAGGGCCAGATTATTTACGGAACCGTCTCCTGCCACATACCTCCCAGAGACCAATTAGAGCACACAGAGTTGGCTTCCTCCAGGTCCTGCCAGTTAAACAATGCAGGTTGGTAGGACCACAGGGGAGGGCCTTCTCTGTTATGGCCCTGACTTTATGGAAACAACTCCCTTCCAGGTCCATACGGCCCCCATCCTGCTGGCTTTTCATAATGCCACGAAGACCTGGCTATGCCGGCAGGCCTAGGGGCCCTAAATCAACCACTAGCTTGTCCATATACAGTGGTACCTCTTCTTAAGAACTTAATTTGTTCTGTGACCAGGTTCTTAAGTAGAAACATTCTTAAGTAGAAGCAATTTTTCCCATAGGAAGCAATGTAAAAGCAAATAATGCATGCAAACCCATTGGGAAAGTAATAAAAGCTCGGAATTTGGATGGGAAGAGGAGGAGGACAGTCGCTGCTGAAGGAAGAAGGTGAGATGAGCACCCCCTTTTGCCTCTCCACACCTAGACGCTCCGGGAGGCAACCTCGCGCCCGGTGTATGGGAGGCAGCGTGAAGGAGTCACTACAGTGAAGTGGTTTATTCCCTCTCCAAGCGCCCAGAGAAAGGAAAATGCTCTGTTCACTCTGGACTGCCAAAGCCTCCTTAAGTGCCACCGAAAGGCTCCTCTGGCAGCCCAGAAAAGCCCGAGATGGCTGGGATTAAAGGGGGAATGGCAGGAAACTGTCCGGGCCTTTGTGCCGCTCTCAAATTTCCTGGGAAATTTTTCCAGGCTTGGGTTCTTAAGTAGAAAATGGTTCTTAAGAAGAGGCAAAAAAATCTTGAACATCCGGTTCTTATCTAGAAAAGTTCCTAAGTAGAGGCGTTCTTAGGTGGGTATTTGTATTTCGTATGTATGTCTGGTACGTGTGTTATTGAATTGTTTTTTACATTTTTAATTAGAGTTTTAATTGCTCGTTTTTTCCTTGACTTTTTATTGCTATTGCTATTGCTATTGTAATTTTATACTGTTGTGAGCCGCCCTGTGTCCTTCGGGATTGGGCTGCATAGAAGTCAAATTAAATAAATAAATAAATAATAAATAAATAAATAAATAAATAAATAAATAACGATGTGAGTTTGACAGCCCTGCTATAGAGAAAAAATAGAGAGAAACCTATGAATTAAAAAAAAATATGGTGACATTCCGAAGATTCCTCTTTTCAATGCAACTTGGACTTTTCATATCCTTCTGTCTTAATCTTTGCACCAATCCTCACAGCTGTCATCTCAGAAGTCAGCAAACAGCATCATGCATATCATGCAAAGACAGAGTTAATTCTGCAGCAGAGGCGAAACGGAGAGGAAAAAGTGCTGAGTCACTACGCTACCTTTCACTGCAGTACTTTCATCCCACCCGGCAGAGAGAGCAATCCCTGAGCAGGAGCAGCTGAGCTAATCTTCTTTATTTTCAGGCATATGATTCTCCCAGGGCGGCACTCCTCCTACACCGACAGGGGCATGGAAGGACATGGGCTATACAGTTAGTCCCCTGGAGTCATAGCAGCCATCTGACTGCAGAGGCTGACACAGCAGCCACCCCACTTTCTGCTTCTCCCCACATTCCTGCATTCCAAGGGCAGCCCCTCATTTACAAAACTGCAGGTTTGTTTCAGATCTCCCACTCATATAGGGAATGTCCTGGAAGACTCTCTGATGATGGTGCCCCTCAGTGTTTCATTTTAAAAGCATGTTATTCAAATGCATCCTAAAATTACTTTTCCCTGTTCCGACTTTTTAACAAGGAAACTGTTCTGTCTGGGTCACTCCGGAAGCAAAGACCAACCCAAAAGAGAAGCCAGACACACCGGTAAAAGGCAAAGGCAGTTTATAAAATTCAAGAAAAACACAGGTAACAGAAAATGTCCTTACAAACAGGAAAACGCTGTATCTTCAGATATATCCATGAAGGCAAAAGTCCATGCAGCAATACAGGATTCTTGCTGCCAAGACGAGGCTCTAGATAGCAGACCTACCCCTCCCACGGGTCTTCCAAACTGCTGGGCCACAAGCCAGGAACAGAGACGCCGAGAACAAAGCAGGACATCAGGACACCGTAACTCCAATTGATAACACTCCACATGGCTTCAAGGGCTTGCCTGCCTTTTAAACCCTGCTAAGAAGGACCACACCCAAGCCCAGCTGTTCCTAATTCAGTGCTGATAATACTTCTTTAATTGCTCCTTTCTTTGATCTGAACGTCTCTGTCGCATGTCAATGACGGCTTGTGCGTTATCACCTAATGACTCCAAGCTACTGGCTGGGGAGAGCCCCCCCCCCGGGGCTCTCATGCTGTTCTCCTTCGTCCCATTCCTGACTTTTCTCTCCCCCGTCCGACTGTTCAGCCCCCTCCTCTTTGCTGTCTTCCTCCTCCGGGCATGGAGCCAGCAGAGACACAGCTGGTCCCTGAGCAGCCTCAGGCTGAATCACAACAGAAACCAAGGAGGATGAGTACAAAAGTGGGAAGGTTATTTTGCATGCACTTTTACATATTAAGAATTGGTCTTAGCACGCCGTCTTTTGCAAATCCATTAGTAACACAAATATAAAATCTATTTACTCTGAAGCATGAGGTTTATTTCTGCCTGTTACGTCGACAACAATACAATAATAATTAGCATCTATGTATTCAAAGATTTAAGATTTAGTTGGATTTGTATGCCGCCCCTCTCCGAGGACTCGGGGCGGCTCACAGCATGTACAAAAAACAGAAAACAGTAATAACAATCCAATTAATAATGCATTAAAACAATCTTTAAAATTCTAATTAAAAAAAAAAATTCCATTCACTGGATATACACGACCTTTTTATAAACACTAATGCATTTCTGAAACATCCCATAAACGTATTGTAGATACCTAAAATACCATAAACGCCCCAAAAAAGTATTGTAGATACCTAAAATAAAAGTCACTACAGGGACAAGATTTGAACTGATTTTCACAATTTGCAGTTTAATCTACATACGATTAAATGCACTTAAAATCCAAATTCCCTAGTCCAATTTCAATTCAATGAGATTTTCTTTGCATAACATGTGCCGTTATACTGCACCAGCTGTCTCTCCCCCTGTAACAAGTTTACAGGCTTGGCAGAAATCATACCAAGTTGCATTACTTTGCAGACCTTACAGCAAAGGGCTCTTCTCAGCTGCCAAAATGTGATCTCATAAGAATAGCTGTGCTAGAGCAGGCCAAGGCCCTTCTTAGTTTACATTTTATTTGCAGAGCAACCAACCGGATGTCTTTGGAGTTGTCCCAGGCAGGAGATGGAGACATAATCCTCTCCCATAGCGTTCCTCTGCTGCTAATATTTGGAGACATAAATCCCCCAACCTGGAAGTAACACAATGTTCAATTCAATGACATAAATTCTGCCTTTGACAGAATTTATCCTCCATGAATTCATCCAACTCCTTTCAAATCCATCCAACTTAGTGGTCATCACTATATCTGCTAGCAATGAATCTCACTGGTCAAATATGTAAGACATCAAGGCGCACATTATTTCCCTAAGAGAAACTGCAACCTGACAGGTAGTTTCATTGAACAGTCTTTCATCCTAACTTACTTTCTCTCTGTTATGTGTGATATGTGTATTGTACACATCCTTTTTAAAACTAAAGAATCCCAAATATTTCAGATTTTTCTCATTAAAAAAAACCTATCTTGAGCTGCCTGGTCATTTTGGTTGCCTTTTTTCTAACTTCACTATATCCTTTTTTCAGATGTTGTTGTTGTTAAATTTATATGCCACCTATCTGTCCACAGGGTTACTCTAGGCAGATTAAAACTACAGTATAAACAAAAATGAAGAAATAAAAATAAAATTTAAACAAATGTAAAACATTAGAATAATAAAACAAACATGGAAAAAGAAAATAAGTAGTAAAAAAAAGATGGGATAGTGTGGAAAAGAAAGTGAACAGTTATCACGACAATTACATTATAATGACCAGAATTGCATGCAGTGCCCCAAAAGCAGATGTACTGAAAGACAATAGAGTGTCAGCAATTGTTAATGATCTCTAGTGTGAAATTTGCCTTTCTGACAACTGCCAGCATTTTCATTGAGCAGGGGTTTTCCTCCTTAACTGACTTCTCAGAAACTTCCCAAGCATGGCACAGCCACCATAATTAAGAATCTTTATCACATAGTATATATTATAAAATAAAACCATATCAAACATTATTTGTTAGGTTCATTTTTATACTCTCCTAAGCAGGGGTGAAATGCCCCTGGTTCACTTGTGCCTGACAGTTGTCAGAGAGTTGGTCGCTAAGGGAACGTGAGGCTCCCTCCACCCATCCAGACACTGCCATTTAGGTTCTTTTATCCTCTGAGCATGCACAAAATGCTTTGCACATGCACAGAGGGTAAAAGAATGCAAATGGTGGCACCCGGGTGGGTGGGTGGAACCTCGCACTCCCTTTACTCCCTTTGTGACCAGCTCTCAAATGACTTAAGGCATGAGCGAAGTGGGAACATTTCACTTCTGCTCCTAAGCCTTCACTCAATATCTTTTCTGCCATATTTCCAAAACGTAATAGAAACTTTGCCTAGTGCTTCTCACAGATGGATTTATCTGTCTGTCTGTCTGTCTGTCTATGTATCTGTCTGTCTGTCTGTCTATCCATCCTATCTATCTATCTATCTATCTATCTATCTATCATCTATCTATCTATCTATCTATCTATCTATCATCTATCTATCTATCTATCTATCTATCTATCTATCATCTATCCATCCATCCATCCATCCATCCATCTATCATCTATCTATCTATCTATCTATCTATCTATCTATCTATCTATCTATCTATCTATCATCTATCTATCTATCTATCTATCTATCTATCTATCTATCTATCCATCTTATCTATCTATCTATCTATCCATCTTATCTATCTATCTATCTATCTATCTATCTATCTATCTATCTATCTATCTATCTATCTATCTATCGGATTTCTAGGATATCCTTCTCCAGTGGACTCAGGGCGGCTTACACAATAAATTCAATACAAACGTATAAAATGTATAAGCAACCTAATATAAAATATAATTTAAAAACCCCAAACAATTAAAACCATTAATCTAAAATCTAATCACAATCATTCACTCATACTGTCAGCTGCAGCAGGGTGGCAAGCTCAAGGGCCCCAGGCCTGCCAGCAAAGATGTGTTTTTAGAGCCTTATGAAAGGCAAGGAGGGGGGGGGAAGCAGCGTGAATCTCTTGGTGGGAGTTGATTCTAAAAGGCCAGAGTTGCCACAGAGAACGCCCTTCCCCTAGGCCCACCAGGTGACCATTGTTTGGCTGATGGGACCTGGAGAATGCCGACTCTATGGCTCTAACCAGCCGCTGGGAAACATGAGGCAGTAGACCATCCCGTAAGCCATGTAGGGTTTTATAGATAATGATCAACACTTTAAATCACGTTCAGAGACCAATTGCAGCTCATGGAGTGATGGTGAAACATGGATATATCTCAGTAGGCCCATGACAGCTTGTGCAGCTACATTTTGGACTAACTACAGTCTCTGAACATTCTTTAAAAGTAGCCCCGTGTAGTGAACATTGCAATAATCAAGCCACGAGGTGATGAGCGTGTGAGTGACTGTGAGAAGAGACTCCCTGTCCAAATAGGGCCACAACTGATGCACCAGGTAGACCTGTGCAAATGTTCCCCTTGCCACAGCTGAGAGAAGTTGTTCTAGGTTCAGCTCTAAATCAAGGAGGACTCCCAAGCTGCAGACCCTATCTGAGGGGGATAAAGCAAAACCCGCAACCACTCCATCTTGAGGGGTTGTGCTTGAGTCTGTTAACACCCATCCAGACTCCCACAGCCTCCAAGCACCAGCACATCACCTCCACTGCTTGACTGAATCAATGGAGGTAAGCATTCAATGATTACTTTTTAATATTTTCAGCATACTGCCCAAAGGAAACTCCACACAACTTTCACATCAATATCTTTTTCTTGATTGCTTACAAACAGCTCAGGATATATGTGACATTAGGGCTTTCTGCTCTAATATGCATCATGCTACACTTAATTAATCTGAACCATGTTTGCAACTTGACTGACAATTTGAGCCGAGACAAGGGACCTCCCAGAGATATTCACAATTACTTTAGCAGTCCCCACCTAGAATAGTTAAGTATCATCTGCACATATGGCCAATTCATTCCTTACTCCTAAATCAAGATAAATTACGGACCAATTAAAAATCACCAGTCCTAACAAATAACCTTGAGGACTCCCTATCTTGCTTAGCTCCATTAAGAAAATAACTTCTTTGTCTGTTTTTTAAGCACTTAGGCTTCCATAAAAGGGAGTTATCCCATAACCATTAACTTCATTCAATAGGAACTTGAAGTTCAGTTTTTCTAAAGGAGATCCCAATCTAGTTGAAAACTACAGATCAATTTCTCTATGCTGTGTCACATGCAAAATCATGGAATCAATCATAAACCAATCAATTAGCCTCCACCTAGAAACTAATAATCTACTCTCTGACAAACAATTTGGTTTCAGGAAAAAATTATCTTGTAACCTGCAACTCCTTCACTGCAAAAACATATGGACAGCATATCTCGACCAGGGCAAATCAATAGACACAATTTATATAGACTTCTGTAAAGCCTTCGACTCAATGGTTCATGATAAACTACTTCTAAAACTGAAATCCTACAGCATCTCAGGATTCCAACATAATTGGATAATTACTTTCCTTTCAAACAGAAAAACAAGTTGTCAAAATAGGGAGCGCCATATCTAATCCTGTTCCTGTCAGCAGTGGCGTACCCCAAGGCAGTGTACTAGGACTGATACTCTTCATACTCTACATAAAGGACCTTTGCGACCACATTACAAGCAACCGCATTCTCTTCACTGATGATGCAAAACTCTTCAACACCACAGACAACACAGCTACCCTCCAAAAAGACCTTGACTTTGTATCAGAATGGTCAAAGATTTGGCAACTCTAAATCTCAACCAAAAAATGCTCTGTCCTACACATTGGCAAAAAGAATCCAAGTATCAAATACAAGCTGGATAAACAAGACCTTACAGACAACCCCAAGCTGGATAAACAAGACCTTACAGACAACCAATCAATTAGCCTCCACCTAGAAACTAATAATCTACTCTCTGACAAACAATTTGGTTTCAGGAAAAAATTATCTTGTAACCTGCAACTCCTTCACTGCAAAAACATATGGACAGCATATCTCGACCAGGGAATACTCATGTCAAATGACCTAAGTGCCAAAACTCACTGCAACAACATCGCAAAAAAGGCTTCAAGAGTTGTTAACCTAATTCTACATAGCTTCTTCTCTGGTAATATCACTCTACTAACCAAAGCATAAAAAACTTTCACCAGACTAATCCTTGAATACAGCTCATCTGTCTGGAACCCACACCGCATTTTTAATATAAATACATTAGAAAGCATCCAGAGATACTTTATGAAAAGAGTCCTTCACATCTCTACCTGCAACAATATACCATACACAACCAGACTTGAAATCCTAGGCTTAGAAAGCTTGGAGCTTTGTTGCCTTAAACATGACCTAAGCATAGCCCATAAAATCATCTGCTACAATGTCCTTCCTGTCAATGACTACTTCAGCTTCAACCACAACAATACACGAGCACATAATAGATATAAACTCAAAGTAAACTGCTCAAAACTCGACTGTAGAAACTATGACTTCAGCAACTGAATAGTTAATGAATGGAGCTCATTACTGGACTCTGTTGTTTCATCACCAAACCCCCAAATCTTTACCCTTAGACAATCCACTGTTGACCTCACCCAATTCCTAAGAGGTCAGTAAGGGGCGTCCTTACCAGTGTACCTACCTTCCCTGTCCTATGTTTTTCTCTTATTAGTACCAATATCATGTATATAAACAATGTTATTTTTTGTACACTATCAATATGTACTTGACAAATAAATAAATAAATAAATAAAAATATTGAAGGGATCATCTCAAACTTTATCCCACTGACACTGAGCTTTGTCTGTTAAGCTAGCTGTGCTTGCAGAAAAGATAACATTTCTAAGAGCATTACTTTGCTGGTTCTGACTTTTTCTAAGTCTTCATGCTTTTATTTTTAGGCAAGTCGGCCATTTACTGGATTAACTTTGGAATTTAGGTTACTCCATAAGGGATCATCTCAAAGCTCGTTCTCTTCTGTTCAAAATTTGAAACCAATAAACAGGTAATATGGTTGGACATCTTTGAAATAAATTACCTATAGGAAAGTAAGGAAAAGAGAAGATCACACAAAAGAGTGATAGTTAAATAGGAAATTCAGATCTGGCTGCTATTCAATCTCACTTCTGATTCCTTGCCTATATGTCTGATTATATTATTATTTATAATATAACTGGTGAGAAAGAGCTGGTCAGAAAAGTTCATAGAAAAAATAATAGCATGGAGTTGATGAACTTGAAGTCAAGTTATCAGTCATCAGCATTAATGGGAAATAAAGATATCTGATAAAGAAGGGATTGAGGCACCCAGCAATTTTAACTCATAATTAGTTTGTAATCTTGCTTTGAGGAAAATCAGCAGAATAGTCAATCTATGTCCCCATGTAAGTAGAAGGCAGCAGATATGGAAGACCGCACAAATATATACTTAATTATATTTTGAGAGATGTCTATTTATAAACCAATATTTAGCAGAGGAGCCATGAAGACCTTAGAAAAGATATTCAAATACCATTTGGTGTCTATACCTAGAAAGATAAGAATTATGAAAGCCATGAGATTTCCTGTGACACTTGATGGAAGTGAAAGTAGGACTTCAAAGAAGCAGAATAGGAAGAGTATCAACACCTTTGAAATTTGGTGTTGGAGAAGACTTTGACAGTCAAAGGGGAAAAAAATCCCTAAATGGATCATCAAAGAAATCAACCCAGAGTTCTCACTTGAGTCATGAATGACCAGGCTCAAATTATCCTACATTGGACACATTCAAAGACCCAGGTTTGTGGAAAAGGCTCTTATGTTGGGAAAGTGTCAGCTTTATCAGGTAGACCAGACATGAAACATTGTAATATAAACTAATTTTAGCTTATTGTAAAACTGCCGGTACATTAATAGAAACTTGCAAATCTGAAAGTGCAATTATCCCACCATCACTTTTACAGACTGATAACTTAGTGAGGGTCCCTCCTGAACATGTTCCACCCACTATGTAGCTATGCACTATGCTCCCTCTTATCTGACATTCCCTGGGTAGAATCTCTTCACTTAGTCTCCCAAGGTAGTTCCTACATACCATTACAGAAAGGGGAAAGAAAAGAGAAGAGCAAAGACGATTGGGAGACTTGACAAAATGATTTAAGGATAGATTGCATGGGGAAAATGTACCTGTGAGGTCATTTCTTAAAACAACATGATGGTCCATAACCAATTACTCAATCAGCTCCATATTGTGAGAGGGCTATGCTGGAAACATCGGTATCAATGCATACAATAAAATCAATTAAGAAATCACAATGTATCAATAAAATCTGGTGCACCAGTTGTGACCCTATCTGGACCGGGAGTCACTGCTCACAGTCACTCATGCCCTCATCACCTCGAGGCTCGACTACTGTAATGCTCTCTACATGGGGCTACCTTTGAAAAGTGTTCGGAAATTTCAAATCGTGCAGAATGCAGCTGCGAGAGCAATCATGGGCTTCCCCAAATATGCCCATGTCACACCAACACTCCGCAGTTTGCATTGGTTGCCGATCAGTTTCCAGTCACAATTCAAAGTGTTGGTTATGACCTATAAAGCCCTTCATGGCACCGGACCAGATTATCTCTGGGACTGCCTTCTGCCGCACAAATCCCAGCGATCGGTTAGGTCCCACAGAGTGGGTCTTCTCCGAGTCCCATTAACTAAACAATGTTGTTTGGCAGGACTCAGGGGAAGAGCCTTCTCTGTGGCGGTCCCGGCCCTCTGGAACCAGCTCCCCCCAGAGATTAGAATTGTCCTCACCCTCCTCGCCTTTCGTAGGCTCCTTAAAACCCACCTCTGCCATCAGGCATGGAGGAACTGAGATATTCTTTCCCTCTAGGCCTCTACAATTTATGCATGGTATGTTTGTATGTTTGTTTGGTTTTATAAATAAGGGTTTTTTAGTTGTTTTAGTATTGGATTGTTACATGCTGTTTTTATCACTGTTGTTAGCCGCCCCGAGTCCACGGAGAGGGCCGGCATACAAATCCAATAAATAAATAAATTAAGAAACATTAGAGGAAATTATGGAGTCAGCTTCATCTGTCGAATTTATGGCATGCCTACCCATTGAAGAATAACATTCAAGGCCCTTGTTATGGAATCTAAAATAGAGTTTCAGTTTCAGAATTGAACCATTGTCTCTTACTAACCACACACCAATGGATTCCTCATATAGGCCAAACCAATCTATGCAATTTTCCAATATGGCACCCTCATTATCTCACCACGCCAATTCCTGATAAGTGATGATAAGAGTTATAATTTAACACATCTAGAAGGTAGCAGATAGAGGAAAGGTGAACCACTGGTTTGCCAGCTAGACTGATGGACTCATTTTAAAAAATCACTAGAACAGTGATGGTGAACCTTTTTCCCCTTGGGTGCCGAAAGTGAGTGCCCACACCCATAATTCAATGCCTCGGGAGGCTGAAAATTGCCTACTCTGCTCTCTGGAGGCCCTTTGAAGGCCAGTAACATCCCATTTCCCAACTTCTGGTGGGCCTGGTAGGCCAGTTTTTGACCCTTCCCAAGCTTCACCGGAGCCTGTGGAGGGCAAAATGCGCTTCCCCATCCCCCCTGGAGGCCCTCTGGAAGCCAAAATTGTCCTCCCAGACCCTTTGTGCAACTCAAAAATCAGCTGGCTGGTGCACACATGAGTGCTGGAACTGAGCTAGGGCATTAGCTTGTGTGCCAACAGATGTGGCTCCGTGTGCCACCTGTGTCACCCATGCCATAGGTTCGCCATCACTGCACTAGAACATATTTGCTATATTTTCTGTCAATATATCCATATGCAGAACTGAATAGCTGCTGATCAGCTGGATTGCTAAGTATGATTTTTTTTAAAAAAACTGCTGAGAGCTATAACATCCTCAGGGCAGACACCATCCTAGAAAACCAGCAACTGAGAGAATGAAAAAAAAAGTTGTACATTCCTTTTCCTTACGGATAAATGATTTAAGACAGATGATGTGTCTAAGTCATTTAATCAAAGTCAGTATGGCAATCAGTCACTTTAATTTGGTTCCAGATAAGGAAAGTTTATTTTATACACTCCACTTACTTCTTATAAGTTTCACAAACTATTGCTTCTCTTTTACTATTGCCCTGGCAAAACTTAATTTTGAATCATCAGAAATGAGGAAGCTGGCACCATAACTTTATTTCTGAGCTTTCTCCTGCACATATTGTGACAAAATGACTGAAGTTTGTTGTAGATTTTAATAGCACCAAAATAATCCTATTTTGTGTTTCTATGTATGAAACCAATGTGGTTTGTGGTAATGGCAAGAGGGGTGGGGACTGGGACATCAGCTGAGGAAGAGGATTGGTGAAAGAAAATATATGTTACAGGTGACCAGCGAAGAGAAGCATGAGAAGAATTGAAGACTGGAGATATACAGCCTTTTAAGGTTAGTCTGCTCCTGGCAATGGATACCTCATGTGGAGGAGCTGTTCTAGGGCAGGGGTCTCCAACCTTGGCAATTTTAAAGCCTGTGGACTTCAATTTCCAGAATTCCTCAGCCAGCTTTGCTGGCTGAAGAATTCTGGGAATTGAGGTCCACAGGCCTTAAAGTTGCCAAGGTAGAAGACCCCTGTTCTAGGGCACTGACTGGACATGACAAAGAAAATCAAGTAGGAGTTCAGAGATATAAGGGAGTCAAATTAGTTATGATATATCAAGGACAAATGGCAGGGGACATTACACTGGAGGTTCAGGAAAGTTGACATAGGCCATTTTGTGCCAATATTTACTTCAGAACCAATTGACTCATTTCAGGCCATATTGCTAGAGACCCTGAGTTTAGGATACTGTAAAAGGCCAGGTCTATCAATAACAAGATCATGTTAATCTATGACTGCATGGGAGGCTATATATGGGGACATAGTGTATACCAGTGTTTTTCAACCTTTTTTCTTCAGGGGAACCCTTTGATGCTGTGCGTGCAGGGGGGGGGGGCGTTCAGTCACTGGAGTCCATAATGAGTGGGCAGGACCACGACTTCGACGCAGTCCCCGAATAGGTGTTCTGAGAGAAGGTGAAGCCAATAGCGGAGTGATGGTGGTTGTGGGGGAATGGGGGCGTTGGGTCCATCTTTCCCCTGCTGTGTCCCCTTTACTCTGCTTGGTGTAGACACCATATTGGCTGGAAGGGAAGATGATGAGAGGCGGCTGCAGGATCAGTGGTGGCTGTGGTAGGTGGTGAAGGGTACCAAGGAGCAAGAAGCACACTGGAGAAAAGCCTGTTCGTTTCTCCACAGTCCGTCCTCCACCTCTTTTCCTCCTCCTCCTTTGCTGGGGTCTCCCTCAGCAGCCGACGGTTAACGGAAGCCCCCTGGCAGCCGAGGTGAAGGAGCAGCTCCTTCTCTCCTCTCCAGCCAGAATGAAGAAAGAGAGACCCCTGAGGGGGAGTGAGCGATGAGGGTTGCTGCTGCTGCGTGATACGGTCCTGGTCAATTTTTTTTCTCGTTAAGTCACGGAACACCTGGTTGGCCCTTGAGGAACCCTTGGGTTCCGCGTAACCCTGGTTGAAAAACACTGGTGTATACTATCAAAATTTGGCTAGGTGACAATAGCAATGCTGTCCTATAAAAAGATTGAGAGCTATTGTGTGATCTCACTGAAATTCTGGCAAACATTATGAATTTCTACCTATTTGCAGAATTGCTGATGTAGGAAAAAGGGAAGGAGGAGGGGGAAATTGAAGGCGAAGTGAAAAAAGAACAGATAATTGCAAAACCATTGTCAATCATCTCTGAGAACTCTTGAAGAATTGACAACATCCCAGAAGATTGGAGGAGAACAACCTTCAGCATCAAAAAGGGTAGAGGAAACCAAAGGAATTACAGACTTATCAATTTGATTTCTATAATAGGCAAGGTTGTTGAACAAATAATCAAACAGCATGATTGAAAGCACTATGATGAGCATGCTGCAGTTCACAGGAATCAGTATGGGCTTGTCACAAACAAATTGTGCCAGACTAATCTGATATTTTTCTTTGGTAGTTACTAACTTAGATGAAATGAATGCCATTGAAATAGTACACCTGGACATCAGTGTAGTTTTCAGTACAGTGACTCATGATATTTTCCTTAATAAAATGTAGAACAAGCTTTGACTTATCCTGCATTTTGTTCCTCTCTTCCACTCATCAAGTTCATGTTTAGCTAACAGGGCTGAGAAAAAGTCATAATCGTATTTCTTTGTATTACACCTTGTGTAACTAATTACCCTTATACTTGGAGAGTTGTCTTTATGCTCAAACACATGCAAATATAGAAACATAGAAGACTGACGGCAGAAAAAGACCTCATGATCCATCTAGTCTGCCCTTATACTATTTTCTGTATTTTATCTTAGGATGGATATATGTTTATCCCAGGCATGTTTAAATTCAGTTACTGTGGATTTACCAAACCACGTCTGCTAGAAGTGTGTTCCAAGGATCTACTACTCTTTCAGTAAAATAATATTTTCTCATGTTGCTTTTGATCTTTCCCCCAACTAACTTCAGATTGTGTCCCCTTGTTCTTGTGTTCACTTTCCTATTAAAAACACTTCCCTCCTGAACCTTATTTAACCCTTTAGCATATTTAAATGTTTCGATCATGTCCCCCCTTTTCCCTCTGTCCTCCAGATTATACAGATTGAGTTCATTAAGTCTTTCCTAATATGTTTTATGCTTAAGCTCTTTCACCATTCTTGTAGCCCGTCTTTGGACCCGTTCAATTTTGTCAATATCTTTTTGTAGGTGAGGTCTCCAGAACTGAACACAGTATTCCAAATGTGGTCTCGCCAGCACTCTATATAGCGGGATCACAATCTCCTTCTTCCTGCTTGTTATACCTCTAGCTATGCAGCCAAGCATCCTGCTTGCTTTTCCTACTGCCTCACCACATATAGTTTCCTCTAGATTAGGAAGTGGCTGAATGTGGTAGATAAAGAGCTCTCAGGCAGCACTGACAGCAGAGAGACACATGGGCAACATGGTACAGAACCCTTGTTCATTTCGGGCCTTGTTCATACCCATTCAATGGAATGAATGTTTGAAGTGGGTTATGATTTTGTATTACAGTTGAACCAGGGAATCCTGTGCTTAATTTAACTACGATTAAGTCTTGGCACTTAAGCTGATTCTGCAATGCTTCAATATTGATTTATTGTTGTATATGGCTCTAACAACTGGATAAGGCAGCAGTTCTAAATGTGCTATATGTAAATATTTGCTTAGGGGTCCAATATAAAATCTGCTAATCAATATTCAAATATATATTATCCAAGTTATGTTGCCAGCTCAAACAAGACAACAAATACCTGCTCAAACTCAGTCTTCAAATAAAAGTATAATTCCATTCAACAGTATCTTTATGACTTGGTTGGGTTCAATAGTTGATTTCTGAATGATGGAATATTTTATAAAATACCCAGAAAGCTGCAAGAAGAATGACAGATATTAAGGCAAACTAATCTACAGTAGCAATAAAAGAGACTTGCTTCAGAAAGTATATTAACCTGTTAAATTATGCAATACTGAAATCTAGGAAAGTATATTTATTGTTACTATTATTTTCCAATGAAATCAAAAGTAATACCTTAGTACCTTTGGCTTACATGTCCTAACTATAAGATTACAGTTTAGTTGTTTTTCTATAATGGTCATTAAAGGAAAACTATATATACATTTGCTATATGTACATTTCTCCAGAATAACGGTGGCTCATTTTCACAAGAGTTGAAACAGGCATTGGCAACTTGTTTCATCTCAATGGAGCTGGACTTGTTTCCATAGTTGGAACACAAGGTCCATATCAAAGCAGAGCCTCATTCTGGAGACTGTAATAAGAAACGTATGGGAAGCTATGTCATAATCATTTACAATAATTGTGGTCATAGTTTGCAATAAATAAATAAATAAACAAACAAACAAACAAACACACACACACACACACACACACACACACACATACAAGTCACAATAGGATAAATACAAGTCACAATAGGAAAAGAGATGGGAGCAGAAGAATAAAACTAGCAATGCAGAAGTACCAAATTTTATTTTGGTCATTTCTCTCTAGGAATCTAAGGCAGAGATCTTCAAACTTGGCAACTTTAAGACTTGTGGACTTCAACTCCCAGAATTCTCCAGCCAACCTAGCTGGCTGGAGAATTCTGGGAACTGAAATCTGCAAGTCTTTTTTTTTTTGCAAAAAGTTTTTCCCCCTCCACTTCAAAAACATTCATATAACATCATATAAATTCAATACAACTTAACGAACATATTCTTAAACATAATTATTCATCTTCAGCATGGCAGTTGATCAACTTGTACTCTTTACCTCGTCCCTGCAGCACTTTTCCTAAGTTTCTTTCCAGGCGACTTCCAATCCAAAAATCCAATCAATCAGTCCATTTGTGGCGGCTGCGTCTTGGATGATGGCTTTTAACAAGCCATTTTCAGGTGCTGCCAGTCGGGAGCTCTTTATTGGCTCTTGGGGGCCCTCCCAGATCGCCGATAGTGCCTCCCTTCTTCACCACCCCTCCTGGGTGGTTCCAACCCAGTTCTGATTGAACCAGGTCCCCAGGTGACAGAGATATCGGGGTTCCCAAACAAAGCGTGGGAAACTCTGTATTGCCATGGTGCTTGGGTTTGGCTCTCTGAAATCCACAAGTCTTAAAGTTACCAAGTTTGGGGACCCCTGTCATAAATTGGGAAAAGACATAGATGGAAAACAAACTGGGAACTGGACAAATAGCCTTTGTAATAATGAAAAAGCCAAACAAGCCAGACAACAGCAGTGAAAAAAATCTTTCACCTAGTATAATAGATGAATGCAGCACCCATTTCAATTCTACATTCATCCATTGGGGAAATATTCTGCCATAGAGAGGTTATCAGTAAAACAAAACTATGCTGGCTGAAGAATTCTGAGAGTTGAAGTCCACAAGTCTTAAAGTTGCCAAATTTGGGGACCCCGGTCTATGGCTATTTGAGGGTGCTGGTTGAGAGAGAAATCCTGAGGAAGTTTGCTTTTCAAGATGCCTAGTGATTGCTCTAATTTCATTATCTACCTTTACCAGAGAAGCCAAAACTCAATTCAGGTTTTGTTTTGTTTTAAAAATATCTGCTGGTAATAAGTGACAAAATAACTTCCTGTGAACAGCAGGTTTTGGAGAACTGGTAGCAGAAATTTTGAGTAGTTTGGGAAACTGGCAAATACCTCTGGCTAGCCCCAGAATGGTGTGGGAATTGAAATTTTGCAGTATCCTGCCCCTGCCACACTCCCCAAGCCAGCTTCACAAGAACCAATAGGGGGAAATGTTGAATTTCACCCCTGCATTGTGCTATGTCAAGCAGAAGAGATACAGGATAAGTGCAGGTAATTCCATAGTTTCATTAAATTAGAGTGTTTGGAATCAGACCCTGCCTTGCTATGGAGCTCCTGTAACAACTATGAAAACAGGTTCTACATGAAATTTAGAAGAAGTCCATAATTTGCTGAAACAAGAAGCAAATTTAAAAAAATGTATACAGTGCACATATAAGAAAATAAAATTCTTATTTCCTTTAACTATCTAAATAAAATGACCAAAAAAAAAGCATTGACAACTGGGTAAGGAAAACACTGCTTGACCTGTAACCTATCTCAAGCTGTCACTTTGATGGAATGCAAAAGATGACAGAGGGTTAGAAATATGTCACTGCTGATATGTTTCTTTTATTCAAAGCTTCTCTGCTTTACATCTTGATTCTGTTCTAGAGCTTTCATTTTCACTGCATGCAGCTTTAATAAAGAACAGCTTTAACTGTTCTCACGTCACATGTTTAAGAAGAAAGCGTTTGAGCCCCTGCGTTCAGCTATATTTTTAAAATCAAAGTTTTGAGAATTTCAGCTAACTCTGCTCCACTGGAAAACATATTCAAGGCATGTATAAATGAATGGTTACGTCTACTTAATCTTTTAATGTTCATCCCTTCTCTCCTACATGAATTCAAGTATTCAGAAGTCAAGGATACAGAATCTTGGCTGGAGAAGAGTTGCTAAGTAGATTTTTGAGAAAAAAATGGAAGATGACTTAAATATGTCTTCCAAATATCAGTTCTTTTCTCCAGCAGGACATGCTCCCCATACAGTAAAGAAGCAATCTCCATACTTTTTTAGCTACATGAATTTAATATAAATCAGTTTTCTCCAACTTTGTGATGACGACTTACCATATTTTTCAGAGTATAAGATGCACCGGAATACAAAATATACCTAGATTTTAGAGGAAAACAAGGAAAAAAGTATTCTGAAACAAATGATGTAATAATATATTATTTAATAAAGTACCATGTAGCAGAATACTTTTTACAACCATCGATACTTTTTACAACCATGTATATTTTTTACAAACTTCAAATTTGACAGCTTTAAGACTAGTGGACTTCAACTTCCAGAAATCCTCCTCTAGTCATGCTAGATTAGAAGGCAAAAACAACCCCACTTTTGTGAAAAACGGGCCATTTTTCATCTGTTTTTTCACAAAAGTTGGGTAGGCAAAGGGTCTGGGGAACCTGCAGACAACTCTTTGGTATTGGGGGATGACAAAAATGCCCCCTTTTTGTGAAAAACAGGCCATTTTTTGCCCATTTTTTCCAGCCATATGCAACTAAGACATAGTAAGCCAATATAACTTAAAACTTAAAAAATAAGATTTTTTGCTGCTATTTGCCCACCAAACCAGGATCAACCTATTTTATATTTCTATCAAAAGTAGATGTATGCTACAATTGGGGTTTGCACCAAGCCAGGAAAGAAGAGAAGGAATTATGCAATCTACAAAAGGAAAAGACTGTATTAAAGAAACACATATTTCATCTAACCACAAATTATGGATGGATAGGTCATCAAGGTCAATTGTTTCTCAATCTTGGCAGCTTTTAGATATGTAGATTTCAACTCCAGGCAGGCTAGTTGTAGAATTCTGAAGTCTGCACATCTTATCAAAAGCAGGAGAACTCAAGGGCAATACAGTCATCTACATTCTTCCTGCAAATATAGATGGCAACTTTAAGACTTGTGGACTTCAATTCTCAGAATTCTGGGAATTGAAGTCCACAAGTCTTAAAGTTGCCAAGTTTGAAGACCTCTGCAGTAGATAAACACATACTTACTAGGGTATATTTCTCTTCCCAGTAGTTTTCAGTTTCCAGAAAGAAATATTTCCAAGTTGCATCCATGTTAAATGTGACCAGAAAGAAAGTAGCATCCTGAAGAATTTTGTCTGCATAATGCTTCCAATAGCCTCTAGGGGGCTCCATTTAATTGGAAAAAAGAAATGTAAAAATGCTGCATAAATGAAGTTTTCCAATACTGTAGTCCAAAAGGACTCAACTTCCATTAGATATGAAACAACAGCTGGCACAGAACAGCTGGGGCCCACCTTTTCTCAAATGACATTCTGAAAGAACATGCTAGTGGAGTGATAAATATGCAATGAATAAATGCTCTCATTTCCAAATAACTTTTTAAAAAATAAATTTTCACTTTAAATATCAAGGTTCTGGATTGGTATGCACCTCTGTGAAAACTTCAAGTGTAACTTCTTGATTAAGGCCCTCAAAATATTAATATTGGTCTGCTCATGATCCCTGCAACTGACACTAGTAACCTTATTTTCCATTATTCTTTCTAATTTCTAATTTTAAATCATGCAGAATGAGTACTTCCACAGAATTCCTACATTAGACTAAATTATGATTTATGTACAGTTTCTGAATAAACCAAACTTTGCTGGTTTCACACAAAATGCTAACACCAAATTTATAAATTACAGTGGATGAATTTATATAATTTCAATGAACTGCCATGGCTTGGCATGTTAAATTAACAATATACCTAGATGCTATGTGAATCCTAGTACTACTTGCTTTTTGGTTTGTTCTGTATTTCTCACATTAAATTTGGATTACCCAAACTATTCATTTTCTGTGTGTCACACAAACATTTTATACCTCTTTGGATACTTCTAGAAGGACAGTGCAATATTAAAGCACTTGTAAAGCTATTCCATGTTTCTCCACATTTTCTTTAAATATAAAGAAATAAACTTGGAAAAATTGTGAGAAAATAAGTACCGTCAAATCATTATTCCTTCTCCCTCATACTTCCTTTGGGACAAAATACTATCCCTAATACAAACCTTTAGTTGGGTTTCTCCAGACTTAGAGAAATCAATACCAAAAAAGGATCTCAATTTTTTGCAAACTTTTCACCTTGCATTCTAGTGATGCTTCCCCAGACCAACAGTTCAGAAGAGGGCATCATTTGCAGTATTTCTATTCTCTGTAGTATTTCAATTGGGGGTAAAAGGTGTGTGTGGGGGGGTTGACTGGAGTTCAGACTTCCAGGAATTCTCTAGTTCTTCTGCTTTTTGGTCAATAATGAACCATGCACAGGGCAGAAGACTCACAGAGAAAGGAACTATCAGTAGTTCAATAGAACTGGATATGACGTACTCAGTTAAGTATTTGATTTAAACCACCCCAAGAGGCTTCTGATCATGAACCAATCCTCCCTTCTCTGCAGTTCAAATTCCACATAAACTATAAATAGTATGATGTGGTCTTCACTTCAGAGTTGTTGTGTTGAGGAAGCCTTGCTAGAATATACAATGAAACATCTGCAATATAATATCAGCTGCTACTTTGGTACTGATCTCCCAAAGCCCAGAGAACCCAACTAAAAGGTATATAAAATGAAAGACTGCTACTACTATCCTGAATAATCCTCCCTAAAGTAGTATTCTGGGGAGTGGAATTTATGATTGTGAATTTTGAAATTCTTCTTAATATTTGTATTTGTAGCTTTATTTCTATAAGTGAAATGGAATTTATCCTGAATTGGGCAGCTATATGATGTTTAAAAATAAATAAATAAAATAATGCAAGATTCATTCTCACCCCCCCCCCCAACATCCAGCCATACTGTATATAGAAATATATGCAGGGTTGTGCACAAATGCATACAGGCAGAAATGTGTTAATAAGAATTTGAATAAATGACAGTATGTTGGCTTGAATTATCTAACAATTTTGAAACCTGTCACTTGTCAACACTGCTAAAAGATACACGGTACACTGTATGTTGCTTAAAGCATAAATCACACTGATGTTTCCTTAGAGTCTTACTAAGTGTTATTAAATTCAAAGGGTCTTAAATCTTTTATTGAGAACCCTATTGCCCTGTGGTGGGTTTTATATCTAATGTTATGCATCTGTTTATTTTTACTTCTCTCTGATGAAATAATCGATAATACAGTCAGTGTGATATTCTTTCATTTATAACCCTTCCCTGGTAAATGTGCAGAAGAGCAATTTTACTAAAAAGTGATGTGCCCTGTTACTAAACTTAGAATAGACTTAGAATAACTTGGTCACTTTGAATATATGCTAATTGGCATGCATTAAAATGAAATTTCATTGCATATAGCTCTCAAAGGGTAACTACATTCAATATACACTACATAAACATGACAAATAAATAAACAAATGAAAATTTATGCATATACCCACATATATGACATAGCGAACTTTGGGGCAAAGCTTCAGGGCAAAGAGTCTAGTTTAGCCTCAAATGAATTGGCGTATACAACTGTAACTCAAATTAAAATGCATAGTTTTTGAGACCTCCTCTGGATCTTGTTTCAATAGGCGTTCTTGGTCTTGCTTCAAAAAAATTAGCAACATTGATGGCCATTTTATATAATTACAGAATTAATCCACTGGAGTGTGACCAAAGCATGTTCAATTTTTCGTTACATTCTTTAATGTGCAATATTTGAATATGATCAATGGCTGATATATTTTTTCTTCCTTCCTTCCTTTCTTCCTTCATTTTCGTTTTTATATTATTGCAGTGGAAGTGATATTAAGAAGTCATCAGGGCCTTCATTCCTGCAGATCCATTGATACATTTTAAAAACCTGAATAGATCTGTGTCCTCTTTCTATATAAAGATCGCACACAATGTGAATAGAGAGAAATGAGCACATTCCTGCCAGCTATATGGTTGAACTAAGGCTGAGCAGCCTCTTCTAGGTTATACAACAGATCATAAATCCTGGGAAATAGCTTCTCCCCAGGATTACGAAACAAAAAAAAAATGAATCAAGCCTTGGATATATGTCGGAGATTCTCAGTCACCCAGGTCATAGTTGTCTTCAAGGTGATTTTTTTTTCTTCAAAAGACAACTGGACTGTTTTTTTTTCCCTTGAGGAAGAAGAAAACATTTCGCTTCCTATCCAAGAGGTTTCATTAGACCCTTGATATGAAAGAGGTGGTGTTAGAACTGAACACTCTGCCCTCAATAGAGGGGGAGGAATAAGGCACCACCTATCCCCAGTTTGCAATGGAGCCCTTACAAGAAGATTGTGCAACCAATTGCTCCATGATTCAGGTAACCCTGAGGGAGAAAGTAAATCCATAAGCGGCCTCAACAGTTCTGAGAGTGCTAACAGATAACTGCAAAGAAATACAATCCCTCCATCCCATCCCCATCATATCAGAACCTATTCTTCCATCTCTGCACCATCCAGACTCAACTGTCAGGATTTAGCCTCACTGGTGCAGTAGTTAGAGCAGTGTTTCCCAACCTTGGGACCTGGAAGATATTTGGACTTCAACTCCCAGAATTCCCCAGCCAGCGAATGCAAGATTCTTGGTCCCCGAACAAAGACCCAGATTGTTGTGGGCAATATGCTTACTCTCTGTAAACTGCTTAGAGAGGGCTGTAAAGCACTGTGAAGCGGTATATAAGTCTAATGACTAAAAATGCTAATGTCGTAATCCCCCTGTCGTAACACCTGATAAAGCTTCTTGGAGGAGAAGAGAAACATTTTCTTCTTCCTTGAGGAAAAAAATAATCCAATTGTCTTTTCAAGGGGAAAAAAAAGCACCTTTGACACACTGGATATAAGCTATGTGCCTTAAATTCAAAATTTTCAGTTACAATTTCAAATTACATGTGATAAACTTTTCACTAAAGAATATTTTAGTCCAGGGAGACTTGAAATCATCCAACTAACCAGATTATGCTATATTTTTAAAATTGCTACATTATTATATATGACCAATTAATTTTTTCAATTTTATATAATAATAATAATAATAATAATAATAATATTTTTTATAAAATCATTTATATTATTTTGGGTGGCTTATTTTTAGGAGATCTACTGTAAATTGCTTTGGATATATTTTGTTTAAGAGGGATAAAATAGGTAACAAAAGAAAAAGATGTAGAGCCTCTAAGCAAAAACATCAGGAGCACATTAAGCAGAGTATTTATTTATTAATATGGGCAAAATATGATGTATCAAAAAATAAAAAGAAATAGATATAAACTACCTAAAATACTAAAGACAAAATATATCAAGAAGATATATTATTTACAGACTACATAAATCGAGGTCTGTGCTTCCTCCAAAATAAAGCTATCTAACACCAAGAATACAAAGTACATTTGATAAGTGACATTATATCCCAATCACAAAGCTAAGTCAAAGACAAATTAGTTCCAAATCACTTTTAAGAGACAAAAATACTTAAAAGAGAACAAGTTACATCATTGCTATCCAAACCCTTGCAATCTCTCTCTCTCAAGGTCCCAGGAATAAATTACATGTCTCTATTTCCAAGCCATAAAACTGAAAACTAATTTTCCACAGAAATTCACACAGATAAGGAAGAATTCACAGGAGCACATGAGAAGCAAAGGTGTAGGCATTTTTGCTTATATGCCAAAGGCTTCTTTAGGCATACGAGCAGCCATGACAAAGAGAAGCTATCTCTGTTTGACCAGCTTTCCCCAAACAGTTGTGTTCCAGCTAGCCACAAATTTCCATAAATGCCATCAATATTGCCAAAATTTTAGAATAATAGGAGTGAAAGTCAGCCAACAATGGACGAAACCTGCTGAATTTGACAGGATAGATGATAGGTAGGTAGGTGGGTTGGTAAGTAGATAGGTAGGTGGGTAGGTGGGTAGAATAATAGGAGTGAAAGTCAGCCAACAATGGACGAAACCTGCTGAATTTGACAAGATAGATGATAGGTAGGTAGGTGGGTTGGTAAGTAGATAGGTAGGTGGGTAGGTGGGTAGGTAGATAGATAGATAATATTTAGAAAGATGGAAGAGAGAGAGAGGGAGTGAGAGATAGACAGACACACAGAGAGAGAGAGGGGGGAGAGAGGAAGAGAGAATATCAAGGCTTTATTCTAATATTTCAAAGTAGCAAATAAATATTTGACTGAACAGATAAAGCTTAGAACTACAGCGCCTAAAACACGATTTAAGTATTGCCCACAAGATCATATGCTGCAACGTCCTACTGGTCAATGACTACTTCAGCTTCAACCGCAACAACACAAGAGCACGCAACAGATTCAAACTTAATATAAACCGCTCCAAACTTGACTGTAAAAAGTATGACTTTAACAATCGAGTTGTCGAAGCGTGGAACTCATTACCAGACTCAATAGTGTCAACCCCTAACCCCCAACATTTCTCCCTTAGACTATCCACGATTGACCTCTCCAGGTTCCTAAGAGGTCAGTAAGGGGCGTACATAAGTGCACTAGTGTGCCTTTCGTCCCCTGTCCAATTGTCTCTCCTTTATCTCGTATATCATATATATTTTCTTTTCATATATCTTCTCCTCTATTTTTACATATTATATTTATATATACAGTACTGTATTACACTACTTCATGTCTATTCTCTTCCATATGTATTGTGTATTGGACAAATGAATAATAAAAAAATAAAAATAAAAAACCAGGCATAGAGCTGGAACTCCATAACAATATTTTGTATCAGTTCCTCTGTTGTATCAATGGTGATCATGTAGTCAAAATGGAACATAGGAAACTACTTTGTAAAAGGCCAGGACCTGACCAGATTCACTGAATGCAGCTATTTAGCTCTGATCTTCAAGCATGCTTTCTATCATTGTGCAACTTTCGATCCCTCCTGTACTAAAACTCAGTATGGTCTAGCCCCAAGGACTCGAAAGAAATGGCAACCAGCAGTGACTTTTAGAGTCGCTGGTCTTACTTTTCAAGACTCTTTGTTCCAATTCTATTCAAACCTATTCCTGATTTTCCTGCTGTCATGTCCTATGGCCAGGTTCACAATTTACTTCGGCTTCTAACTTGAATTTCCATGCTAAACATTTTCCTACTGGACCGTTTGCTTGGATATTTCCCAACTCAAACCTGCTCCAGATCAAACTTCCATCTAGTCCTGGAAAGGTTTCTCAACTTTAACAATTTGGACTTGCTGAAACTATTATTTTTTCCAGAAGTATTTATTTATTTATTTATTACTTAGATTTGTATGCCGCCCCTCTCCATAGTTACTATGGACATGGACCTAATATACATATTAGTATAAATAAATAAAATAAGTAAGTGAATAAATTTAGTTTTGACCTATAGCAACAACAGTTTACCCTTCTTCCATTCCATGAAACTGTATTTATATTAACATGACATTTAGTGTTCAAGCCATTTCAACTGTAGCCATTAAAGAAGATAACCACGTATAAAAACAGCAAACAGCCTATTCTCTGCAGTGCAGACCTCCTCCATATAGAAAAATGGCCTTTCCATTTCCCTCGCAAGTTACTCTCCTCAATTTTCTCTCTTTTCATGCATAAAACCTCTGATACTTCTGTCCCTTACAAAGCTCCAAATCCCTAATCAATAGACACCAGGAGGAGATACCAGCTGACAATACACTAAGCACCTTCCTTTCACCTAGCGATTTGGTAATTTGTTTTTACTGAGTATGCAGAGTTCCAAGCAAGCAATAAACTGGAAAAGCATAGCATTAAAAGCACAGCCAATGCCTTTTGCAGTCCATGGATTCTTTTAGCTTCTGGATAAATTTTAGGGGATTAGCTTTGCACAAACACACACATATAGACAGACTGTCTGGTGTGCTTCTATTCAAAGTCCAGGAAACAAAAAAACCCAACTCCATTCAATAGAGATGAGTACTTTTACTAGACAAGAAGTGATAGCACCAAAAGGAAAGCAGGTTCTGAGTCAAAAAGGTGCACAAGATGCATATACAAATAAACCCAAAACCCTCTCAAGTGACCCCACCAATCTATCCCTCCAATCCCCATGTCCCAAGATATCAGGTGGGTGCACTGGCTGTTTGGTCTTCCACATCTGTTGACCTTGGGCGGGCTATAAACATGTCCATGATGCCTGGCTGTACCAGGCAGGCAGTGATGAGAAAATTCCTCCCTAGCAATATTTGAAAGTTCAAACAGGGCATTCACCA
Source organism: Erythrolamprus reginae (assembly GCF_031021105.1). NCBI lineage: Eukaryota > Metazoa > Chordata > Lepidosauria > Squamata > Dipsadidae > Erythrolamprus > Erythrolamprus reginae. The sequence goes on from NC_091952.1 coordinate 68,519,644, forward strand.
GCATGCTTCCCCCCTCCCAATTAACTGACTCCCCCCCTCCGTTACTATGATAGCTGAGGCAAGCAGGTGAAGAAGAAAAACAGCAGCTAACACAGATGGACAGATACAGACTCTTTGAGACAGAGAGACACAGAGAGACACACACACAGAGAGAGAGAGAGAAAGAGGAGAGCGCACACATTTATTATTTTGGGGGGTGGGTGACAGTATGAGATTGTGCGTGGATTTTACAGGAATAAACTGTGTGTGTGTGTACACAACCTATACCCCCTCCCTCTCATGAAGTTGACACTATCTCACCTAGCCAGGGAAAAAGGTTTTAGAACTCAAATTAGACCTCAGTGAAGCATACTACCAAGTACGCATCAGGAAGGGAGATGAATGGAAAACAGCATCCAACTGCCCCCTGGCATTCAAAGTGATGCCTTTCGGACTATAGAGGGGCCCAGCGGTGTTCCTGCCGTTAAAAACCAGGGGTGTCAAACTCAAGGCCTGGGGGCCAGATCCAGCCCGTGGGGTGCTTAGACCTGCCCTGGCAACACGAAGGACCAGCTTGCAGTGGCTCTGCCAGTGAAACAGAGCTCAGGAAGGTTGTGCGCATCCTTCTTGGGCTCCATTTTCACTGGCACAGGGTTGCAGGAGGCCTCACAACCAAATTTATTTATTTATTTATTAGATTTGTTTGCCGCCCCTCTCCGCAGACTCGGAGCGGCTCACAATAAAAACAGTACAAATCCAATACCTAAAAACACTTTAAAACCCTTAATATAAAAACAATCATGCTTCTCATACAGACCATACACAAAGCGGAAGTGGCCCAGGAGAATCAATTTCCCCATGGCTGGTGACAGAGGTGGGTTTTGAGGAGTTTGTGAAAGGCAAGGAGGGTGGGGGCAGTCCTAATCTCCGGGGGGAGTTGATTCCAGAGGGTTGGGGCCGCCACAGAGAAGGCTCTTCCCCTGGGTCCTGCCAGACGACATTGTTTCGTTGACAGGACCCGGAGAAGGCCAACTTTGGGGGACCTAACCAGTCGTTGGGATTCATGTGGCAGAAGGCGATCCCAGAGATATTCTGGTCCAATGCCATTAAGGGCTTTATAGGTCATAACCAACACTTTGAATTGTGACCGGAAACTGATCGGCAACCAATGCAGACTGCGGAGTGTTGGAGTAATATGGGCATACCTGGGAAAGCCCATGACTGCTTTCGCAGCTGCATTCTTCACGATCTGAAGTTTCCGAACACTCTTCAAAGGTAGCCCCATGTAGAGAGCATTACAGTAGTTGAGCCTCGAGGTGATGAGGGCATGAGTGACTGTGAGCAGTGACTCCCGGTCCAGATAGGGCCGCAACTGGTGCACCAGGCGAACCTGGGCAAACACCCCCCATGCCACAGCTGAAAGATGGTTCTACAATGTGAGCTGTGGGTCGAGGAGGACACCCAAGTTGTGGACCCTCTCTGAGGGAGTCAATAATCCCCCCTCCCAGGGTAATGGACGGACAGATGGCATTGTCCTTGGGAGGCAAAACCCATCTTATCAGGGTTGAGTTTGAGTCTGTTGACACCCATCCAGACCTTCACAGCCTCCAAGCACCGGCACATCACTTCCACTGCTTCATTGACTGGACATGGGGTGGAGATGTACAACAGGGTATCATCAGCATACTGATGATACCTCACCCCATGCCCCTGGATGATCTCGCCCAGTGGTTTCATGTAGATATTGAATAGCAGGGGGGAGGGGACCAACCCCAGAGGCACCACACAAGGGAGAGGCCTAGAGGTCGACCTCTGACCCCCCACTAACACCAACTGTGACTGACTGGAGAGGTAGGAGGAGAACCACTGAAGGACAGTGCCTCCCACTCCCAACCCCTCCAGCCGGCGCAGAAGGATACCAGGGAGTCCATTTTTGCTGGCAGAGCACTCGCGCCACCATAGGCATCCCCAACACAAGTAACATCAAGCTGGCTATACCTACCCTGGCCAGCCTATCCCAGCCCCCCAAGATCAAACATAACCCTGATGCAGCCCTCAATGAAATCGAGTTTGACACCCCTGGTCTAAACATATAGTAAAAGAATGGTATTCCTCCAGTTAAGGATAAAAAATTAATCACATGGCCTTTCCACTTTACTTTATGAGAATACTAGCAGCTTGTTATGTATATGCCTTGAAAACAATGCTCAACCAGAAAAAGGGCCTGCATATATATAGCCTTGAAGCTATTCCATTTCCCCCCCTCTTTTCTAACTCATTTCATCCAAAATGTTCAAGAAGGAACCCAGGAGGAGTCTTCCTTTCTAGTGGCCTGGAACAGTCTCAGAATATCTTCAGAATTCTTATTAATAGCTCATTTTCATCTTTTCTTTATCTTCGCCAATGAATACACATTAGTTATTCACAATTTTAGCAATTTATTCTACTAAGTAATCTGGGAATGTTTTTATTTCTTATTTCTATACAGTGGTACCTCGAGATACGAGTTTAATTCGTTCCGGACCTGCGCTCTTAAGTCGAGCAGCTCTTATCTCGAACGACTTTTCCCCATAGGAATTAATGTAAATAATTTTAATTGGTTCCAGCCCTCAAAAAACTCACAAAGTTAGTCTAAATTATGCAAAAAGACATTGCAAGAATAAATGTAACTTTACTTATTAATAAGATGATAAGCTGAGAGCTTTCCTTCCCTTCCTCTTTTTACCCAAAACAATCAACATGGCAAACTTTTATTTTTATTCATTAAACTGTAGTTATTTATTCAACTTCACTGCCACCCAATCCTGTAGAGGGAGGAAAGAAGGGAGGAAGGAAAAGGAAAGCAAGAAATGGAGGGAGGAAAGGAAGGAAGGAAAGAAAGGAAGAAAGAAAGGAAGAAAGAAAGGGTGAAGGGACAGGAACAGAGGAAGGAAGCAAGGAAACTTATGAAAGGGGAGAGTAACTTCACTGCCACCCAATCCTGTAGAGGGAGGAAAGAAGGGAGGAAGGAAAAGGAAAGCAAGAAATAGAGGAAGGGAAGGTAAAAGAGAGAAAGAAAAAGAGCAAGAAAGAAAGCAAGCAAGAGAGAAAGAAAGAAAATGAAAGAGAAATAAAAATAGAGAGGGAGAATGAAAGAAATGGAAGGAGGGAAGGAAGGAGAGAAAGCAAGAGAAAGAAAGAAAGAAAGAGAAAGAAAGAAAGAAAGAAAGAAAGAGAAAGAAAAAAGAATGAAAGAGCAAGAGAGCAAGAGAGAAAAAGAAAGAGAGAGAGAAAGAAAGAAAGAAAGGCAACTTCAAAGAAAGGCTCACTGAGCATCTCTCACTCTCTCTCTCTTTCTATCCCTCTCTCTTTCTCTCCCCCCTCTCCCCCCCTTTCCCTCTCTCTTTCTCTCTCTCCCTCTCTCTTTCTCTCCCCCCTCTCCCCCCTTTCCCTCTCCCCCCCCAGGCCGGCAGCGATGTTTTAAAACAGCCGCGCCGTTTGCGAGCTAACTCCTGAGGTGCGGAAGTTCGCCTTTGGCGTTTGGGCCACTCGGAATGTGAAATTCAAAACAGCGTTCGGATCGCCCCACCCCCAGCAGAAGCCAAGGACCCCCAGAGTGGGGCGGCAGGGGAGGCGACCGCCTCTCCACTCACCAAGTGCCGGGATACGAGCCGAGAAGAGCCGGGCTGGCTTACTTTCCTTCCTTCCCGCGCTGATGCAGAGCCACTCGAACAAAGCGTCACGCCCCCCTGACGCTTTTGGCGGCAAAAGAGCCCAGCGTCGCTTCGGAAGCCGCCGAAAGCATCACAGGGGCGCGACGCTTTGTTCGAGTGGCTCTGCATCAGCGCGGGAAGGAAGGAAAGTAAGCCAGCCCGGCTCTTCTCGGCTCGTATCGCGGAGAGGGGCGGCATACAAATCCAAGTAATAAATAAAATAAAATAAAAAAATGTCTCTCCTCTCCCAGCTCTTATCTCGAGTAGCTCTTAAGTCGAGCAGCTCTTATGTCGGGGTTCCACTGTATAATAATTCATGTACATGTAGACTAACAAACACCTGTGAACTTGTGCCTCTGTGAAATGACAACAATGAAGACCATACACTGATGGAAAAACATGAATGTCATCAATTGATTAAATGAAAAGTAATATTCTACTTTCTTTTTTTTATTTTACTGCATTGCAGATTCACTCAGCATATCAATACTGAGTGACATCTTCCAGAAGTGACATCTTCCAGAAACTTAAATCAGATTTAAAGCTTTTTTGATTTGTAAGTCCCAACATCGGCAGCCAAGTGGCAAAGTACCATGTTGGAAAGGCTTGACAACATGAAGATGTTCCCCACTTTTTGTGGTACTCCACAAATAAAAGTCACTGGGTTGGGTATACACCCAATGTTGTCTTCTGAAATTAGAAGATGTTATAGAAAATACTAGAATCACAACAATGTGTCTATGCCCAGATCAGACAATTAGGGAAGAATGCGGCAGTCAGTAATATAAACACAAACAATAATGAAAGACCAAGGGAGAAAGACTTGACATGCATGAGAATTATTTCAACATTGAAATGCCTGCTCAAGATTTTGAGCATCTAAGAAAACACATTTTTCATATTTCAAGACAATAGCAATAGCACTTAGACTTATATACTGCCTCATAGTGCTATATAGCATTTTCTGAGCAGTTTACAATGTCAGCATATTGCACTCAAGAATCTGGAAATCCTAATTTTTCTGACTTCAGAAGGATGGAAGACCGAACCTGAGCCCTGTCAGGATCAAATTCCTGGCTGTAGGTAGTTAGCCTCTAATACTGCACTTTAACCACTGCATCAACAGGTTTCCTCCAAGACAAGAAAGGCTCCATTTTATTCAGGACTGTTTTGGCTGTCCAAAAAAATATAAAGTTCCTTCCTTAGCTCCTATTTATATGTTATAATTAGGTGGAGGTGCCTTTTTGTGTTTAAAATTCCAACCTACCTGGTAAAAATGGAAAGTGTTAGTGACTGAGACCAAATGGGGAGAAGAAGGGATGGAGGTAAAGAAAAAAAGGCAACAATGATTTAAATTTCATTTATTTAAAATTAATGTATTGACCACATTTTTATAGACTGAATGGCTTCAATTGTTATTAGCAGGGGTTATCTCTGCACCTATTTTTTTTTGTTCCAGAAATGAAAAATGATTTATTAAGGTTGTTTATTTCTAGGCCCCATCATTTTTTCCCAAAAGAAAGAAAAATCAAACCTTGTTCTCTATAGCACAAAGAATTCAGGATTTAATTCACCTAACATAGCAAATTAGAATATTCCAAAGAAACTATCTGAAAAAAATTGCTTTGATTTCACCTAAGAATAAAACTTTTTTTTTGTTTTCTGCATACACTCCCTCATTATCAGAAACTAGAGCTGTCAAAATTATTTCCATTCTTTCTTTTCAAAATTATCTACAAGTGAGGTTAGAGATCAGACAGTTGCTTTCCTTATGTGATTGCCTCACATGTCTAATATTGTATAATTA